>NC_136499.1:32837366-33154866 GCF_053919585.1 Euprymna scolopes
CTATAAAAAAAAAATCCTTACCTGTGTCATTTGTCCTTGTCTCAAAAAAGAAAATTATTTTAACAAATTTACTGCATTTATATAGTTCAAACGAATCCACTATACATACATATCACCTCCTCCTTTGTTATTACTATGCTATTTATAGATTTACATTTTTATTTGCTAATCTATTTATATTAACTAGTTTATTTAAATATATATAAAAAAAAAAAAAGTTTAAAATATTTTAAATATATACATTAAATTTTTTTTTAGTATTATACATGACTAATATAATTTTGGATTTCCTCTATTAATCTACTTTGATTAGTTTTATACGATTTAAAAGCATCAGGATAACAAACCAATGCTTTGCTGTTTAAATATTTTCATTTTTATCACCGACTTGTTTAAGCAAAAATATTTAAGTTCATAATAACCAAGCTCTAGTCCATCACTTTACATTTGTTAAACTTCTGACCGACCAACAATATGCATTTAGGCAAGCCCGTTCTACAGCAGATATTCTAACTAATCTCTGAACATATATACCATACACTGGACAAAGCAGGGGAGGGGAGGGCAGTAGCCCTAGATATATCTAAGGCTTTTGACAGGGTATGGCACGATAGTCTTCAAGAAAATTAGATCATACGGTATCACTGGAGGAATACTTAACATAATTAAATCCTTTTTAAATAAGGAAAGAATCCAGGTTGTCCTCGACGGTCATAAATTTAAACAATATGATATAAATTCACGTTACCTCAGGGCTCGATTCTTGAACCTTTATTATTTCTAATATTCATGAACGACCTCCCTGATAAAATTGTCTCTGAGATAGGTATATTTGCTGATGACACCACGCTCTATAACAAACACGAAGGGAAAATGAACACATATCTAAAGCAATGGCAGAAACACTAGAGGAAGACCTCCACTCTAGTGGAATTGGAACAAAAATGGATGGTCACATTCAATACTGCCAAGATTAAGCTTGTTTTCTTCAATAATTACAAGAAACCTTAACCACCAATAGCTATGGCTAAAGATACATTACTTGATAGTACTTTTTTCAGACTCCTCGGCTTAACGTTCACAGGGAACATGAGTTGGAACATACATCGACAGCATTACCAAGGCTGCTGCAAAGAAGGTGGGCTCTCTTACTATGCTTGAAAGTATCCTGTACCTCTGCAAGTCCACCATTCGCCCATATATGGAGAATTGTTGTCATATTTGGCCTGGTGCATCTGCTACTAGTCTCTCGCTCCTGGACAAGGTTCAAAAGAGAGTCGCCAACCTGGACTGTCATCTAAGCTTCAACCTCTGTCCCAGTGATGGCATGTTGCATCCCTCTGCCTGTTTTACAAGTATTTTAATGGTGGATGCTCTGACGAACTACTAGCCCTTGTACCCTCTCAATGTAAATATCCCTGCCAAACAGCAAAGTCCCACCCCTACACGGTAGAGATCCTTTGGTGTAAAAAAGCCTTCTACTCTAATAGTTTCTTCCTCAAAACTGCTAGACTTTGTAATTCCCTTATGTTGTAATATGAACAGATATCTTGCTGCTTAACTCCCTACATAGTATCCCTGCAATTCATGTCCTTGATAGTAGTGCTCTACATCAAAGTGGTTCTGTATCTTGTTTGGGGTGAAAATGTAAAAAAAAAAAAAATGTAAAAAAAAAAATAAAAAAAAAAAAAAAAAAAAAAGAAAAAATAACATTCTTATTACTAAGTTAGAGACTGAGGGTATAAAAAACGTAGTGCAAGCAAACGTTAAAAATTGGACATAATTCTCCAATAAAATATATACATAGGGTATGTGCTATTTTTATATGGTATACAAACTATTTGAAAGGTAAAGGAGTTTCTTTTATCAAACATTTTATAGATAAAAATATACATATTTTAAGGACACTGAGTATTTTATAAAAAATATAAAATAAATTCAGTCTAAATTTCTAGGGTTAATAACTAAATCCAACGTATCACAGACTTAGCACCTACATAAGATAACTCATCTCTAGAAAAATCGCAATTACAAAAGAGACTTCAACTATATGAGAGAACCCTCCACCCCCACCCCAAAAAAAACTTAAGTTAAATTGCTAAATATAAAACATAGATCATCAGTTGTTTACCATGAAGCTGTTTAAGGTATTTAAAAAAAAAGAACAAATTTACACAAATCTACTAAAACAGTTTTTATTCGCATACAATTGTTTTGGACAAACAATCAAATCTCTCTTCATGATATACACAATGTTCAAAATACATGAAGTATTAATTTAATTAAGAGGCCATCAACAGTGCTCATAATATATATATATATATATATATATATATATATATATATATATAGATATAGATATAGATATATACATCCCTATTATATAAAAAGAACTTTGTGCGTCTGTGAGTTCATTCCCTATAGACTCGAAAATGATTGGGTCAATTTTTATGCAATCCACACGATGGTACTTTATATGCCTGGCAGTGTTTTTAGATAGGTTTTGTGTTGAAATTTTTTGATAAGTACTGCTAATCAAAATAATTTGATGAAAGAAGGAACAGGCGATTTTGACCAAAGTTAACATCTTACACAGCCTAACATCACAAGTGCATTTGAGAAGTTTTATTACCACACAAGCCGAAAGGACCAGCATATAGAATCATCAGTATGTTCTTTGATATGACGGGTGTATTTGAAATGAATGCTTCTGTTTAGAGCACAATTGAAGCATTATACTTGACTTTTGCATTTTCAACTTTAATGCAAACCATTATATATAAAAGTAATTTTATAAAAACAGTAGTTTCTCTACAGTGCAATGTAGACTACAATATATTGTGAACTTAATCACTGCAACAGGCATGTGAAGCTTTCTCCAAGTGTATCATGATGGGTCCCCAATTAGAGCAGGCAATCAATCGATTCAATTATTTCATCCATTTCGACAATAAAAATATGGGAGTGTGAAACATTTGTTGATCATCATTCAATTCCGGGCAACGTTGGATCACCCTGTGAGTATATACATTATACATATAATACATTTAAGTTTGTTGAAAAAAGATCAATAAAGTACTTAATCATCAGAATGAGAGAGCTATAATACAAATTATTTAAACACTACATATTTATTTAAAATGGAATGTAATACAACCTTGGAATATGTAATATAGTTTATATATATATATATATATATATATATAATCCTTTAATTTATGTCAACCTTAGTTAATGGAAAGAGTTTTTCACAAGTTCAACAGAAACGGTCTCTATTGGCAAAGAATTGTTTCTGCTCTACTCAAACATGTATATTCTTGATATACAAAACATGCAAAATTATGCAAAAGTATCAACATTTTTTTATCTTAAGGGATTCATCAGCACTCAAGGTCACATGACTGGCTGGAAAAAAGACTGAAGTACCATTCAATATTCATTTGTTTTTTCTTTCTATTTTTATATATATTTCCCAATTTATCAATTACATTATTCCAAAAGAAAGGAAAACATCTGCTATTCCTCTAATTCGTTTTAATATCCACCCACAATTAACTTTGTTTTTTTTTCAATTTGCATATTTATTTCATCGAACAGTTTCTAATAAATTATTATTCTGTAATATGACAATGCAAATTAAAAAATGTATATTTTCTTATACTATATGAGATAGCAGCTGATTGTCTGGCATCCGGTAGGATGCCCCATCCTCAGCTTGAGAAACTGATAAGAGCAACAATTTTGTTAATAAAACATTTATGTCACTATATGCCGAGAACAGATACTACACTTAATTATTTTCAGAAAATATTACAAAATTTACATTTAAAACAAATTAAGCACAAGGCCATCAAAAGTATATGGACAAAAGTTGTTTTTTTTTTTTTTAAATCTTATATGCACTACAATTTTACATAAAATATTTATTTAACAAATAATATATATATATATATATATATATATATATATATAAGGGATGTACCGATTAGCAAATTGGCCAATTACCGATTAATCGGCCTTTGATAATCGGCCAGTTAATACATTTTCTAATACTGAGTTATCAATCTTTTTTTGTCATAAATGATACTAATATTAATTAAATTTAATTGTAAACGAAGACAAGTTAACTCCCTTTATTCTCTTGCCAGCGAAAATTTATCAGAGATATGCATCGTCTAAACCTATATTATCAAATAACAGGCATGATGCGCTGTTAATATGTAGTCTGTTACAATTACACTTTTTTTAGAATTTGAGGCAAATAGAAAATTTGAGGCATATAGAAAATTTCCCTCCTTTCTCTTCCTATTGAATTAACATTATTTCGTACTTTAAATCAAAGAAAATTATTACTTAATCTTTCAGTTTCCATGTTGAGGAATTGTACAGTAAATTGCAACGATGTTGCAAACCGAAAATAAAGCATCCTTTATCAGTTATACTCTTGTTCCTCATTTTCAGACTCTTGCTACCATTACATCTTTATTTTTTCTGGTTTAGATAATGTATATTTTATTGAGATAAATTACTAATTAGATATCAGACATAAGTAATTTAAAAGACACACAGGCTCCTCCAGTCTTTGACAGACTATGGATACTCACGAAGGGGTGCCTACACATGAAATTTTTGTGGCATATCTCCAACCACACCTCTTCTCAGTTGACATTGTTAAATACCAGTGGCAAGTGAAGTGTATGTACAGGACGATTGGAAACAAATGCTGAGATAAGTGGAAAGCACATACACCACATAGAATTCCCAAATGGTCACCCATCTGGTATTAACCAGGCTCAACATTACTTAACTTTAGTGATCTGACGAGAAAGAGTGTTAACACAATCCTGCCGTATAATTTAAGTATGTGAAAAATTAATTAAATATTAACAATTTTAACCCATTATAGCGACCATTTTCTGCTGAAAGTTCTTTGATATCAATTCCAAGAATAAGAATAGAGCTGCCTGCAAATTATGTCAAACCATCACATCAAAGGGTGAAAATCAGCAAAAACTTTTACGACTAATACGTTAAACAATCTTAGAAAAGGTTCATCCAAAAGAAGTAAACGTTTCAGATAAGAAAAAGAAGCACAAGGAATATTCAGGGACAGACATTCCAGGAACAAATGGCAGCAACTATGAGTCTCCACCGAAACACAAATCAATATTAACCAAAAAGAAAGTTTAGGATTTTAATGACCACAGGTCACAAGGGATCCATTATTTGATAAGAGAAATGATTGTGTGTATATTCAACTCTATTTTGTAACATCTGACATTGAATTTAAAAGGTTTATTGCAAAACTTTCCCCAAATTACAGTAATCCATCAAAAAAGCACTTCACTGAAATAATTTCAGATACATTTACAAAAGTAAAAACAAAACTCTAATCATCTCTTGATAAATTAGCAGCATTTTTTTTACTACAGGCATTTGGACAGCAATGACAGATAATGCTCTCTTTCTGAGTTTGACAGGTCATTTATTTTCAAATGACTAAATAGTGCAGAGCTATGCTTACAGTTGTTCCATTCCCTGATGCACACACAGGTGCAAGAATAGTGACGAATTGTACAATGTTCTGGATGAGTATAAAATACTCAACATTTTTTAGTCTTTTGGGAGCAAATATGGTTGCTAGTGTCAAGGAATGTGTTTTTTTTTTTTTCTTAAATTCCATTTTCACACCAAACAAGGCACAGTGCCACTTTGATGTAGGGGGCTACTATCGGGGCTATAAGTTTCAGGGATAGTATGTAGGAAATTGAGCAGCAAGATGTCTGTTCACATTACACTTTAACTTTTGCATGTTAGTTCAGTTGGAAAAGCAGGGACACTTAAGGGAGTTCCAAAGTCTAGCAGTTCTAGGGAAGAAACTATTAGAGTAAAATACCTTCTTACATTTAGGGATCTCTACTGTGTAGGGGTGGGATTTTGCTACTTGTCAGGGGGTATTTACATTGAGGGGATACAAGGGCTTGTAGTTCATTAGTATCCACCATTAAAATACATGTAGAACAGAGAGATGCAACATTTTGTCACTGAGATGAGAGAGGTTGAAGCTTAGATGACAGTTCAGAACCTATCAGGTGGGTGACTTTTGAACCTTGTTCAGGAGCAAGAGACTAGTAGCAGATGCATCAGCCCAAATGTGACAATACTTGGCGAATGGGGGCCTTGTAGAGATACAGGATACTTTCAGGCATAAGTAACTTTCTGGCAAGGTAGAAAGAGCCCACCTTCCTTGCAGCAGCCTTGGCAATGCTCTCAATGTATCTGTTCCAACTCATGTTCTCTGTGAACGTTAAGCCGAGAAGTTTGAAAGAATTACTTTCGGGTAATGTATCTTTAGCCATCGCTATTGGTGGTAATGAAGGTTTCTTGTAATTATTGAAGGAAACAAGTTAGTCTTAGCAGCATTGAATGTGACTATCCATTTTTGTCCCCATTCCACTACAGATTGGAGATCTTCCTCTATTGTTTCTGCCATTGCCTTAGATATGTATTCATTCGTTTTCCCCTTGTGCCTGTTGTGGTGTCATGAGTAAATATACTTATCTCAGCAAAAATTTTATCAAGGGGGTCATTTATGAATATCAGGAATAATAAAGGTCCAAGGATAGACCCCTGAGGTACACCCACATTTATATCATTGTTTAGATGTATGACCTTAAAGGACAACCTGGATTCTTCTCTTATCTAAGAAGGATTTAATTATGTTAAGTATTTGTCCAGTGATACCCTATGATCTGATTTTCCTGAGAAGACCACCATGCCATACTCTGTCAAAAGCCTTAGATATATCTAGGGCTACCGCTCTACTCTCATCTGCTTTGTTCAGTGTATGGTATATACGTTCAGAGATTACAGTTAGGATATTTGCTGTAGAACCGGTTTTCCTAAATCCATATTGTTGGTCAGTCAGAAATTTAACAGCTATAAGGTGATGGACTAGAGCTTGGTTAATTATGAACTCAAATATTTTGGCGAAATGTGAGAGGAGGCTAATAGAGCAATAATTTAATAGGTCAGTTCTTTCGCCAGAATTCTTGTAAACTAGTACCACAGAAGCAGTTTTCCAGCAGTCAGGAAAGCAAGATTTGTTAAGGCATTTGTTGTAAAGTTTGAAGACTGGAGGATTTTTTAATAGCACAGTCAGGATGAGATCAGGTCCACTTGCTTTTGAGGTGTCTAAGTTTTTTATGATACCATGTACCAGAGAAGGGGTGATTTTCAGCTCATCTAGTGTAGTGTCTGTCTGCAAAGGAAAGTCAGGGAGTGAGTGGTTTGCTGGGTCCAATGTGGAGTTTGAGGCAAACCGACTGGCCAGCATGTTAGCCTTCTTGGTTGCCATGCAAAACAACCTCATGATTGTTTGATAGTAGGAGAATTGTTAATTGCCCATTATTTACTACACTGTTGTAAATTTTCTAGAAATCACGGGTTCCTAATTTCTGTGCTTCCAGTATATTCTCTTTTAGTTGTCGGTATTTCTCTCTTACAATTACTTCTAGCTTCTATAAACTTTTGTCTGTTATTACTGGACTTATGTTGATTAAATCTGCGATATGCATGCTGCCTTTGAGCAATGGCAGCTGCACAAGTAGAAGTAAATCATTAGGGAGAGTGGGGTTTGCTGAATCAAAGCTAATGAGTCACTTGGCTGTGATGAAGTGGTTTAAGTTTAATAGAAAAGAGAAAAGTAATTAATCGGTAAAGTGGCCAATCAGGCCAATTACCCATTACCTGATGATTAATCGGTACACCCCCAATATATATATATATATATATATATATATATATATATATATATATATGGTCTTATTTGTAGTATTCCAAATTATACTGGGTTTATATAATTTAGTAATCGTTCATATACCAATAAATTTTAAGCCAAAAAAGAGATGACTTAAACTGTAAGGTACAAAATTATCATATTTCATAATTGAGCATTCATATACCGTTTTAACAAAAACCAAGACTTCCAAAAAATGGGTTGATAGCAACAAAAAGTGTATTTCATTGTTAGTTACCATTGTTTCAAGACCATTTGGACAAGTGAACCAAGCTGAAAGTCTTGGTTTTTGTTAAAACAGTGTATAATATATATAAATAAATAAGCAAAAAAGTCTCATCTACCGAGTAAATAAATAAAATTACAAATATAACAAGGTATCCAATTGTAATAGTCATGACTTGTCTCATTACTAACCATTTTGTTACATTTGCCAATGTGTAATGGCTGTGAAGAGTCTTAAAGCATTCTAATAAAGGAATCACCACAAGTTTGCTCAACTTGTAATATTGGCAAAATAAATTGTCTTAATTGCAGTAGAATCTATCTCAGAATGAGCAAAAAGTATTGTGTAACAGGGTACTATGCCAATAACAGTGACACAAACAAGTTATATGTATTTTGTTAAATACTGAGGTTAAAGGCAAATAGCAAAATGGCAGCACTCAAATAATTTTGCTTATAAACAGCATTTTCTACTCTTGTTATGCAATTGTTAGAAAAAATGGTTTAAAGATGTAGCATTAGAATTGAGTTATGAAGAGTATTAAACCAAAATCAAGAATGAAAAAAAAAAAATGATCAAAGAAAAAAGAAAATTAAAAAATAGAAAAGACAAACGAAAAAAATATGAATGGATAGATGAAAAAGTGAAGTAAAAAAAAAGTGAAAAATAAAATTTTAAATATAAAAAAACTGGTAAAATAGATGTAAAGTTAAAAAAAATTAAAACAAAATTGACTGAAAGTCTTTAAAAAAGCAGATAATTATCAGATTTTATAAAAAACTTTATGAAATTAATAAAATTAGTTTAAAACGATTTTATTTTTTAAACAAAAGTTTGGACTTTTCTGGTTATACAAAGTATAAGATTTTCACACAAGAAATAGAAAAGTCAGTACACATAATGATCCACTTTCATTTTTTATGATACAAAAATTTTGCAAAGGAGAAAAAAGTAAGATGAAAGATAGAACAAAAGCAATTGGTAGTAATATTAGAGATTAGTGTTAACTACTGCAATTGTTACATGAAAATCCATAGTTACATTTAGTTAGATTATTGTAAGTAAGAAAAAATGCTATAAAAAAAATCCACCAGATGGGATCAATAGAGTTTGTCATAATATTAATAAAAATAAAACAGATTAAAAATCCAAAACAAATAAAAAAAATATTTTTTTTAAATGGATGGGAGTTATAACTTTGAAGAGCAGAAGATGATTAAAAAAAAAGAAGAAATTAAAGAAGTCCCCCGCATCTATATGAAAGAAAATAAGAAATCTCGCTAAAGTAGTAGACACCATTCTTAAAATGTATATTTTCTATCCCAATTTTCGACGCAGCCAACATTCTAATGCATCTTCTGCGCATTTTTTATTATAAAGGTTATCTATTGATATATTTCTCTATATATAAGGTTTGCGTGTATACAGGGTAATCTTGTAAACTAATAAACAGATCATTATGAATTTTGGAATGTATATTCTTGGCAAACCAATGAGTAACATGAACACATTTTTTCTTTCATAAACTTTACCATGTTTATGCATGTGCATGGTAAATCTCAAACTGTTGAACTTATTATGAATTATGGAAGAAACTTTACCATATATATATAGAGATACCAATGAAACCGTATTATACTCCCTAATGAAAGAAAAAAAAACATTTCAAAATAATGCCATATTTATTGCTTATATCCGTCTTGGGATGGGTATTCTAGTAATTATATATTATACACACACACACACACACAAACGCTATAACTAAATTATTCTTTTATACCTACAGACACCAGTGTTTCACGCTTATGCAATCATCAGTGTAGGAGTGACAATTCCCGCCAGTCAGGAGATTCAAACCCAGTCATGAAGCTACCTCTGATTCCATTTGCGAAGCTTTCACTTACAGTCCACCAAACAATTGCCATGAGAATGAAAGGAATTAATAACTAATAAACATACAATTCAGGTGCAGGCATTAGACAATTCAGAGTGTTCAAACAACAGAAGTCATGAATGTTACTTAAATACTAGTTGTTGCCTCTTAATTTATAATTCTCAGACAGTGCCCATCCTTAAGTATTAATAAAGTGGCTTCATTATATAAAGCAAAGTTGTCTATATGTGTGTCACAACACCCAGTTAAACGATTAATCTAAGAGGCAAATTGATTGCAGATTTGGAATCAACACCTTCGATCCAATTTCCTTATGTCAAAAGTTAACGAGCCTTTTTTAAAACTCATTCAAAATTAAAAGTATATAAAAAATCACATTCGAAACCAATTTTAGCATTCCCTTTCCAGTCAAGGAAACAATATACTTGCATTTTATTTTTTGGATTGGGACAAAAATTAAAATTGTCTCAGTCTAGAAGGATTTTTTTTTTGCTGACTACACTTTACTCTTAGCTAAAAAGCTAAGGAAGAATCATGATGCAATACATATACATTTTGAAATTTTATAAATTACATATGTAAAAATTAGAATTCATTTATAGTTTCTATACATAACTAAAAATAAATTTTATGAAGTTTTCATCAGAACTGGAGAAAATCATATAACAATCAGTTATTTTCTTAAAAAGATGTTTATCCTATCATTTGATTTGAAACTTCTCTTAATCTCAATAAAGCAAGCAGAACAATGTTCTTTTTATCTGAAGCAACATTTAATCAATTGAAAAAAAATGTTAATTTTATTTGACTTTATCCGAATAAAATTTGAATATATTAATTGAAAACATAGAAATGTAAACAAATTTTACTTTTTAGAAAATATTTTAAGCAAATCTAAGTTCCATATGCAATATTTAAATGTGAAGACATGAAAATATATTATAACAAATTTTGCTTTAAAATTGGAGTTGTCTCCCTTGCATTTAAATGTTAACTCCGTTTATTTTATTTCATGGCATATTAAAACCTCAGTGAGTCATTTATGTCAATTATTGCGTTTTAATAATTCTGTTTGGTAGAAAGATTTACTGTTTTTTTAGTATCTGAGTAGAATAGCTATAATCACATTGATACATAGGTTTTCTCTAGTTCACTAAAGCTTCATTGATAATTCATAAATTTTCTGCTTGAGTTTTTTTTTTTTTTAACCAGTTATATATTTTTTCCTAACCAGATTTTTTTTTACACTGGAAAATTCAATGCAAGGAAATTATCGAACATATATATAAATTAACAGACAGTTATTAAATATGAACTGTTATGCTTATTTATCCTTTTAGTACAAAGAAATAAAATTGGCATACGTTTTTCTACACAAGTCATGAAAATGAAGAAAATATAAAAATGGCTTCTGCAACATCTGGATTTGCACACATTGAAAATGATATCTTAAAGAGTCATTTTCCATAAAACATTTTAGTCAATAGCTTATTTAGTCTTGATGACAGATTAAATTTGTGTTTATATAGAAGGGAAAATAATACACTTATTAATAAATAAAACACTTTAAGAACAATTTCCTAATGATAAATTAAAATGAGGGTGGAAAGAAAGAGGTGAAGAACAAGAGGGAAAGAGAACAAGGAGGAAAAATAGGGAGGGGAGGAAGAAAAATAGAGAGAAGACGAGGGGAGGAAGAAGGGAACGAAAAAGAAAAAAGAGGGAATGAAAAGGAAAAAGAGGGGAGGGAAAAGAGGAGAGGGGAAAGGGGAAAGAGGAGAGGGGAAAGGGGAAAGAGGGGAGGGGAAAGGGGAAAAATGGGAGGAAAAAAATGTTATTGATGGACATTAAACATTGGCACATTCGATAAGATAAAATAAAACACAACAAACCAAGGGTAAAAGAAGGGATCAAAATATTCCCATTAAAAACCAACATGGATAAATTAGGGCCTTTAATACTAAGAACTTAGTTTCTTTTTAAATGAAATGTATCTAGCGCGTAGCAGTTGCAACAAAATTCTAGATTGTAGTCATGCTGTTAAAAGGATAACTAAACAGGGTAGAACTGTCACATACCTGACAATGCTGCATGCAACCATGACTCTGCTACAGAAAGTAAGGAAGAAAAAAATAGACAAAATGTCTTTCTTTGCTTTGCAGTGAGAGAGAGAGAAACAAAAGTTTTCAGGAAATAAATAGCAAGAACAAGCAAATAAAAGTTTAAATAAAATTTAAGCATATTTTACATCAGAACATTTGTATCTGTAATATTTCCTAAAAGGAACAGAACATCAAATGAGTAATTGAATTTTTAGGTAAAATAAAAAACTGAAAAAATATTTTATCCAATTATTTTAAAAATACCTTCTCCAATGTAATATTTCAGTTACTTTAGGATATATCTTATTTTAACCTTTTTTTTTTTATTCAAAATATTTTTTAACAAATTTCATAATACTAATAGTGAATAAGAAAATGAGTTCAGAAACTAAAATTAGTAAGTACTAAATGTGATCAATGAATACTGCTATAAATTCTGTTAAAGTAAAAAAAAAAAAAAACATTAAAAAAAATTAGTTCAATCAATAATTGATTTTTTGTACTAAAAGAATCTATAGCACTTTCTCATTTTTTTAAGCTCAAATAAGCATATTGTAAAAATTTGTGAACGTCTAAAATTCAAATCCAAAATATTCAATACTTTTATTTTTAGTATATAGGGAACAAAAATCAGCTCTAAACCAAATTGGTAAATATTTTTATAAAATAAAATAGAACAAATATTTTCTATGTATTAAAATTTCATAAAAATATTTTAGTTGGACAGATTTATGTTAGAAATGTACACCAGAGGCACTTACCAACACAGAGATTTTTCAAAGGAAACATTGTATTTCTTGATTTTGTTAGTAGACACCATTCTTAAAATGTATATTTTTGCTGGATCAATTATAAACTTGAAGCATTCTATAATCAAAAACGACTAGAAGAACAAACTTTTAATCTGACATCAGTTTCTTTTTTCAGTTGCCTTTGTTGATTTTTTTACAAGCATTTTGTCTTGTAAACTTTAGAGATTTATAAAAATAAATTTTGTATTAAAAAAACAAGTTACAAATTTTCATACAAAAAATTTAAGCAAAATTAAAAAAAAACATTGAAATAAGTGGATGTTATGCTAAGATAGTTTATTAAACTTTTTGTTTGAGAAACTGTGGAGGGTGTTCCTAATTACTTACCTCCCCACAAGAGTAAAATTAGCCAAAGCCGGATTTTAATGTAAGGAAAATGCAGTTTTCTAAGTAGAGTCACTCTGGAGTAAAGTAAAAATAAAAATTGTCTCAGTCTAGAAGCATGAACTACGATTTCTAAGATGAAATATAGTTTCATAACAGAACATTTTGATCCTAAGATCGTTTTTGAAAAACTATTTTCTGTGTGAACTTTTAATACAATCAAATATTTAAATATTTTTGTAAGTATGTGTGTTGCAACATACATAGTTCACCCGACCAAAGTTCCTTTATTCCTTTTTTTTTTTTATTTAATAATCATAGAAAAGTTTTTTCGGCCTTATTTTAATAAGGGTTATTGAAATAAGTCTTTTTTTTTTTTCTTTTAAGAAAAATTGAAAACATCTTTTTAAAATTCTTTTAAAACTATTTTGGAATTATTGTGTATCGGATAGAGTTTTTTTTAATGATTTTTGGTATTTTGATTTCAATAATTCTATTTTTATTCTCTCATAAACATATGCTTATATAAATTCAAATAAACTTATTTTTATAATTTCATAAACATATTTCTTATAAAATTTGAACTAAAATAAAAACTTGATTTCGTTATTAAAAGTAAAATAAAGATTAATTAGATTATTTTTATCTTTATAATTTTGTTAATTTTATTGTATATTTTTCAATAATGTACTTTTTTTTTTATATTTTATTTCAATAAATCGCTTCACAATCGAAATACTGAAGAACAATAAAAGTGAAGGAACTGATTTGCCTTGTCACCACTTCTGGTACAGGGTGTCCTAAAAGAAGTTGATGGTTAAAAAAAATTCATAACTTTCTAAATTTTTTATATTTTTCTTTTATTTTTCAGATCATCTAAAGTAACCCTTCCGAGGTCACCATGAGTCGTTACACTACTGAGGAGCGGATATTTATAGTAAA
Organism: Euprymna scolopes; assembly: GCF_053919585.1. Classification (NCBI taxonomy): domain Eukaryota; kingdom Metazoa; phylum Mollusca; class Cephalopoda; order Sepiida; family Sepiolidae; genus Euprymna; species Euprymna scolopes. The sequence goes on from NC_136499.1 coordinate 32,851,465, forward strand.
GTATTTTTGGTTGAATGAGTCAATATCAGAAACTCAAAGAGAATTTCAATAAAACTTCACAAGAAATTCCCCTACTCCCAATGCAATAAAAGCTTGATTTTATGAGTAAGGGTCTGTATGCAACCTCCCTAAATCTGGTAGACCCCGTACGGCAAGAAGTGATGAGAATCGTCAGATTAGCAGAGAGTATGGCCGAGGATCCATCCACATCAGTAAGAAGGAGATCAAGTCAAATTGGGTTCTCTCGATCAATGTGGTTCCAGCAGGACGGTGCAATGGTGCATACGGCACGGGAAACATTAAATTTGCTCCAGGACATATTCGGCAACTGAATAATTTCTCATGGCTGTGAAATAAATTGGCCACCCCACTCGCTAGATCTCACATGTGCAGATTTCTTCCATTTGGGGTTACCTCAAAGAGCAGGTATACGCAAACAAACTAGCCACAATAAATGCCCTTAAAAACAATATAGAGGAGGAAATTATGGCCATAAGCCCTGAAACATTAAGTGATGTGCCGGACAATGCCCTGCAGAGAGCACAAGAGTGTGAAAATCTAAATGGTGGACATTTGAGTAACATCATTTTTCAAAACTAAAATTAGACCTTGTGAAAAACATACCCTAGATTAAGTTGTGTAAATAAAATTAGAATAAGTAGACTATGATATCTTACTATATCTAAAAAAAATCAAAGACAGGCTCGTCTACCTACATATGAAAATTGGTAAGCATAACTTAAATATTGAGGAAGTTAGTCAAATTTAAAATCCGTCAGCTTCTTTTGGGACATCCTCTAGTAGCCACGCCAAAAGTTAAAAAGTATGTTAACTGACCATAACCAAGTTGAATTTATATTTTATTTGTTTATACATTTTGTTTAATAAAAAGTTTGTAATTATTTTTTGTTTTATTTTATAAATAAAACTGGTTTTCAATTCAGAGTAGCCCCCCTTTGGTGAGCTGATTTTTCCCTACATTGAAAACGTAGGGAGGTAAATAAATAGGAACACCATCTCTGCAATGTGTTGTTTCGTTTATCATAAAAAGTTCTGTAAATAATCCAACGTAATTTTTTAATTTTATTTTATTAGTTTTATAAATAAATCTGCACAACAGTTACTTATTTCAATGCTTTTTGTTTACATTTGTTTAATATATTTATATATTCTGTTTAAAACATTAATTTGTTTAATATATTTATATATTTTGTTTAAAACATTAATTTGTTTAATATATTTATATATTCTGTTTAAAACATTAATTTGTTTAATATATTTATATATTCTGTTTAAAACATTAATTTGTTTAATATATTTATATATTCTGTTTAAAACATTAATTTGTTTAATATATTTATATATTCTGTTTAAAACATTAATTTGTTTAATATATTTATATATTTTGTTTAAAACATTAATTTGTTTATTTGTGGACCGTTATCATCATCTTCATCTTGTTGCTTCACCACGTTTCAGCCAACTCGTCCTCTGGCCTTCTTAAGGTGATTAACTGCAACGGGATAGGCATGCCGAGTCTCTGTCTTCTTCAGGTTAATCATCTGAAGAAAGTCAGAGGATGAGTTGGCCAAAACATGGTGAAACAACAACTATGAAGATGAGGATTACTCACATCAAAGGATTCTGATAAAAGAAATAATATATATTAATTTGTAGTTTTTTTGTTTTTTTTATATATAAATCTCTAAAGTTTACAAAACAAAATGTTTTACAAAATATCTGCAAAGGAGATGGTGTTGTTTACATCAGAGTTGGAAGTAAAAGAAAAAGAAACCAATGTCAAACCGTGAACTTTTGATTGTTTATGATTCTGAAGTGCCTCAAATATAATTGATCCAGCAAAAATATACATTTTAAAGAATTAAAAGAACTGTATTATTTAGATTATTATTTTCATCCTGGATGTTATCTTCACAATATTTTGCCCAATGTAATCTCCAATCTTTTTTAGATACAGCTTATCAAACTGTAGAATCTGTACAGAATTTCAAACTAAACCCTTTGTGGCACGTCCATAGGAATCCATGGCGCAACAGATAAAGTGCTGAGTAATAATTCATTTCAAATCTTCTGGAGGTTGATGGTTTAACCCTAAATGCAAGTGATATATAATATAAATTACTTAAGACTTCTAATTAGGCATGGCTGATGGAACAAAGACAATCTACCTCTACACATTAATTAAAAATTTCAGTTTGAAATTCCCAAATCTGACAAAGATCCCACAGCTAAACTATATGCACTTTAAGAAAGCCAGAGTTTACATCGTCTGAAACGTTGCGAGAACAACATCCCAGATGAGGGGGTGAGTCTATGTGGTTAACGTCACAGACTGAAAATTTGGGTGTACCAAGTTCAAATCCAGTTCATTCCACAGAACTACTGTCATCAAAACCCACACCTGACTTAGTTCCTAATCTCCTACAGAGGAGGTAAATAAAGATAAAAACAGTAGTCCAAATAATACAAGTTATTAATCCTCATCTCAAAAATTTTGGAGCATTAAGAGAATTGAACTCCATATTATGGTCTAACACTGTTCAACATAAAAGGCTTTCAGATGAAAATACACAAATGTTCCAATATATATAAAGTCACTTTGTGTGTGAGTTCCCGAAATAGCTGAGCCTATCTTTTGCAAATTTAACACAAAAGTTAATTTAAATGTCTGGCAGTGTTCTTAGATATGTTTTATACAGAAATTCGTCCAATAAGTATCAAAAATCAAGAAAATCTGATCCTAAAAGCAGTCTTTTTTTCTTATAGATAAAAAAGAATTTTTACAGGGAAATATTTTAAGTTGGACTGACAAGAGAGATAGTAAAATCTCAACAAATAATTTCTTATTAGAAAAAACAGATTTGTTGACAGCTGGAAACATAGCTCAGTGATAGAGCATTTGACTACAGGCTTGGGTGTACCTCACCATTTTATTTTAATTTTTTCTTATTAATGAATTCAATTTACGATAAACGAGGAGGTAACATTTAAAAATGCGGCAAATCATTTCTTTGTTTGCATATTTTAAAACTAAACATTAATCAGAAGTAACGTTTCCAGGGCATTCATTGTCAAGCACAAAAATAAACTGACGTGATATTGTAAACAAACGCAGACGGAATTTGATGAACTACATTATCATTATTTATTTATTTTTGTGAATTAGTCTACTGGGCAAATTATTCCTCATAATATATAATCTATATATACAAAAGGGTGTGTCTTTGTCCAGCAAAGGCTTTTTTCGCAGGGGTTCTTGGTTGGGGGAGGGTTTACTATGTTTTAGAACTTTTTATATACTCTTTAGATTATAATATCTATGATTTGCGAAGGGACATTGTCTCTGCATTTATTTTGATTGACTTTTATAAAATTCAAGCGATTTCATTCTCTCACTTGTTTGTTTGTGTTTTTCGTATAAAAGCGAAACTAATCAAAAGTGAAGGCAGCTTCCCGGCTTTTTTGCCAGGGACGTCCAGAAAGCAATTATTGATTTGTACGACTGAGCAACGCCTGGTGTCCAGCTAATGTGTATATATATCCGATATCGAACAATGAGATGAATTAAATCACAGATTAATTAATCTTGTGGTTCAAAGTCTTACAAAATATTTTGGAATATAAAAATAATATTCATCTCTATTCCCAGGGCACCACTCGAATCGTGTACATGAAATGCATATCCTTTTTCTTTTTTAATCCAATTCTTTCATTGGATCACCTTAAAATGATGTCATTTTCTATGTCCCTTTAAAAATATTTTAAATTAATTTTCGATTTATGTGCTAAAAAGCAAAATTATGTTTATCCATGAAGAAATATTTGCTAAAGATATTTCTTCTGAAGAGATGAACCTTACATCGAAAATCACGGATTAAGAACTTTAAATGTTGTATTGTTTGTTCAAATTATAAATTTTTGTTTTTAAAATTCTATATTTTATTGCAAAAAATTTAAATATAAAACTTAAAATTATATATATATATATATATTCGCCTGGCTAATGAAGTTTCAAGTACTGCCATCATGATAGAAATAATAGTTCCATTAAAGAATACTTCATGTTTAAGAAATTTCTTCATTCTAATCTAAACATTAATATTTCATGACACCAACATGCACCTACCTTTACAGCAAAACATACTCTTACCAAAAGGCTGTTAATCAATTTCTAAGTAAAAATGCAAGTCGTATCGAAAGATATTACTTACTTTTAGCTCGTCCGTTTCATTATTACGAGAACTGTAAAAGATAGCATTGTCGTCTGGAGAGGGATTTGATCGTTGTCTCGGAGGTCCATCAATGTCAATCTCACTATCAGTCTTTGGAAGGGAAAGACGAGAGGAGAATTCTCGACTGCTGGTAGACTTTTCTGCCAGCAGACTTATGGATCTGTTTGTTGGTGTCCTTGGACGGATTGGAGAACCATGTTTCTCATCAAATGAACCGCGTCGAGATCGGTGACCTACTGACTTCTCCCCATTGGAACTAGAAGGGCTACTGGACTTGGAATTCTGTTCATTTTTGCTGGAGGGTATGGGGCTGTCACTTTTACTAGAGTCACTGGCCCTTCTAGAATCAGAACCTTCAAATATGTTGGATTCTATGTCATAGTTGTCCACGGTAGGAATGAAATTCAGATCGTCTCCAGAGCGACTTAGGTATTTAGAAGATCCAAGAGTGTTACATGGAATTTCCCCATTTGAGCTTAGATCATGTAAGCTATTGCTTTTCCGAAGTCCTTCACTGTAATGTTTGTCATTCTTGTGTTTTAAGCTCCTTACACCCCGGTACGTTGTTGGTGTTGATGACTTTAGTTTATCTACATCAAATCTGTCAAACGGGTGGCTGTTCTTCAGGGAAGCACCAAAGTTGAAATTGTGGGAATTATCTGAAGACTGAAAAAGAAGCAGAAGACAAAAATTAGATCCAATAAATATGCATAAATTTTCAGACAATAAAATTATGAAGAACATTACACAAGAAATGGCTTTTTGTGACATATAGAAAGGATTTTACCATTATGAGAAGGACTACCTGATGCCAACTCGGTCCTAATTCCTATAAATTATGTAGATTATAGAAAAAAAGTAAAAGACTAAACAATCAGCTTAATATTTGTTGGAGACGCCCCTCCATGGGATTAATCGACTATCTGGTGACATCACTTCCGGTATCGAGTACCGGTGCTCGTCAGAGATTGGCACACGACCAAGCAGGTCGAGTGCACACGCCCCACCGTTGAGGAATGGTATTGCTCAACTCGCTTTGCCTGTAATATATGTGAATACATGTGTTTTCCTAAAAGTCTTGTGTTCCTTCGTTCGTATTACTGTTTAACCCCATAACAATACTGGAATTTGAAAAGTCCAAGTTTATTTGGGGACGAAATCAAAATAATTATGCCCGGCATAAGGTTTGAACTCACAAATTCTTCTTTAGATACAGGAATCTAATCAATTAACCCCTGGTGGCAGGTACAAAATTATGATGTTATTAAATACATAAACCAGATTGTTGTTCTCTAACTGCTAAAAGAGAAAGAAAGCATCCTTTTTTTATTTTTTATTTTTTCCTACTGGTAAATATCAAAGAAATTAAATTTAAATTATTAAATTAGTATGTGGTGATTTAAAACTATGCAACGTTTAACTACTTTCACTTCATCTATGATATTAATTTACAACTAGCAGGACCTGTGGAAATCACACAGGGGACTCATAGGTAACATTGATGTTGGCATTCTGTAGATGTTCGGTGTAAAATGGAGACGCTCTGGTATTATTGTAGCTCTTTTGTTAAAACTGCAAAAGAATTTATTTAAGCTAGCAGGGATGCCTGGCGTAGCCTGGTCGTAAAGTACGACTAAATATGATATTTTAATTCTTGCAGATTTCGTATATATTATTATAGAGTTAATGTTTTATCAATTTTTATATATTATAAAGTTGCAATTTCAAAAATAAAAAAAATATATATCCATATGACTTGGGTACATCAGCTTGAATCGAAACCAAAACTTATGAAAAAAAAAGTATATATATATATATATATATATATATATATATATATATATATATACACACAGGGTGTCCCAGAAGTCGCGCACCATGTAGATTTATATAAACAAATATGAATATCAATGAATATCAATTTTATTAATCAAAATCACAATAGATGCTCAAATTGTTCACCTTCAGCCTGAATACATGCATGGATAAATATAAATATATGGTGCACGACTTCTGGGACACTCTGTATATAAAACAGGAGTTCCTTCAGCAATAGTTGAAACCGAAACCAAAACTTATGTAGAATTCTTGATAAAATTGTTAATAAAAAAAATAGATTACTGGAGTGCCATCAGCCATATTTAAAACCGAAACCAAAACTTATGAAGAATTCTTGATAAAATTATTTAATACAAGAAATGGAAGTCCATGACAATTAAATGACAGTCACTCGTATGTAAGCGTGGCACACAATAACACACATACTATCCTATTAATATATAGATAAAAAATGTTGATTGGATTAATTATAGAATCAATTGAAACTTAAATTTGTTATTAACAACAAAACCTATTATTTATCTTATAGGACTGATGAAAAAAAATTTTTTAATGTGATCTATAGTTAAAAAAACCTATTCCTCATAGAAATGTGAAAGTGTGCGTTTGTGGATGGGGTGACTTGTAAAAGAGGAATGGGAAAAATATTATATAAATATTTTATATTTAAATTGACACAAGGCACTACTTCAGAACTCCACATTCTAAAAATACCGACAACAATAATACTTCCTCAACTTTAATTATTATTGTGATAATTAAATTTGTTAATAAGACGGCATGTAAAACATTAAACAATCTTAATGTAAACAATCTGCTTAATCATGTAATTTGAAACGTCTAAGTTAATTTTGGGACAAAATCAGAATAAAAATAATTTGTATGCCATGGTTGAAGATGAAACTAACTGCTTTTTACAGTACAATATGGTGATATTATTAATTCAATGGATAAAGCAGACTGCTCCCCCCCCCCAAGTAAATATCATAAGTAGTAATGTGTCAGATGTTGTAAAACATCATATGCTACTTTTGAACGCTCAACCACAGTAACTCAAGCTGTATGTGATGAACTAACTTGGAGATTGCACAGTTGCTGATCCTCATTAATTTGGAGACCTATTTTTCAAGTTTCTCAACCTTTTCTCTGGTGAGACATTGTTGGCGTTGAAATGCTAAAGTTTTGAACAAATTCTTGAACCATTATTCCTCAATTATGTCCAAGCTAGAATTCATATTTGAAAATAGCTCTTCTTGGCTATCAACTATCGTTAGTTGAGGTTTAACATTTAGTAATTACATTGTGTTAATACATTACAACACCATATTCAGACTTTCTGTTTGACATGCAATAAAACAAAGTATAATTACCTCATAACTATTTTAATTTGGACTATTTGGACTACTATTCTCATCTTAATTGTTATTTTCACATTTCAGACATGTAATCTTCAACCTTCTTCAGGTAACTAAAACTATAATCGACAGCATTCATCCAGGACGAGTTGAGCCGGCTTCAAAGGAGTTTAGTGCACCCTAGATCCTGTTCTTGTTCTTGCAGTCCTAATCACATAGAAGTGTTAATCAATTTATATTTCATTCTGAATATCACCAGTAGAGAGGATTGAACCTTCAACTCAAGAAGATTGCCACTTAGAACTGATTGTTACTAGATGCATTTAATCATTGCAACATGGATCCATGTAGAGTTCAAAAATATGCATACAAGGCCAACACTGTAACCAATTTCTCCCTCCTTGCATTCATCACAATCAGCATTATACTCCTTGCTGATTTAGCACATTCTGCTCTTAGTTTTCTTATTGTTATAAAGTTGAGTGTGTTTATACATTTATATATTTTTGTATATATATATATAGGAGTCATTGATAAACTAATTAACCAATCATTATGAATTGTGAAAAATAGTTGCTAGGTGTAAGATGGTCATGGTTGTGGCATTCACTCTGGGTTGGTTGGGCAGTCTCTTTTCAACATTCACCACATCCTAAACACTGGATGACGAGGCACAACAATTCAAGGCTGCTTCAGATATTAGTGCAAGCTATTTGCAGTTCCAACAACGGACCTCATAAAGGTGGGGGCCTAGAGTCAGTTTAGCATCCTGCTTCACTGTCCTGAGGTTTTGAGTTGAATACTGCACGGTTTCTTCCAGCTTGGTGGTGGAGTTGGATTGATGACTTCACTAATAAAGTCATCTGGTATAAGATACCATAATATGGGTTATAATTAATTTTATTTTATGCAAAGGAAGTAAAAAAAAGAGTGGAAATCCTTTGTGAAAATTAAGATATCTGATTTTTTTTTGTGAAATTTTAACAGTAGGTATTAGACAGACATCCATTAATAGATATTCTCAATTTTTCAATTTCTTGGGAGAATTTTCAAGGGCTTTTAGGAGATATTACATCAGCACAACTTCCATTTGAAAATTCAAATATTTCAGATTTGCATTAAATTTATGTATAATTATATAGTTATCAGACACCAATTAAGCAAGAGTCCCTGAATCTTAATTTCTTCTTAAGAGCTCTTAATCTTAAACCTTAAATTTTAGGAATTTCTAAAATAAAAATTATGTAATGGATTCCTATCAAAAGTAGAATCAGGATTCTAAACATGAGGTTTAGTATCATATCGGTTTTAATTTTTGTAAAGGAACATAATTTGGCACGAAACTGTTTCATTTCAGGAATTTATTAAGATAATCCTAACTTTAAAAAAAACCCAAAAAAACTGCAATTGATCCCCTCCAAAAACTAACCTATATGTAATTAAAAAAAAAAACAAAAAAAAAACAAAAAGAGAAACTACAGCTGAAAGTAAAGAGACTCTTGTGCAATTCTGAATGTGCACACCTAGTTGAAATTGAAAGCTTCATATTATCAACCAATTGCGAGTCTTCTGAGGGGAATGAAAATGAGAAGAATCTCACCAATTCCATGAAGATCACTAAGTTGACTAACAGTCAAAGCGTCATTCTATTTCAGAATACAAACAGACCTTGTTATAAAATATTCTAGTTAAGCAGAGAATTTTTATTTCTGCTGCAGATAACAGAAACATTCCTTTGGGATTAGAGAAAGAAAACAAAGTCATAAAAGGAAACGAGGGCGTTACAGATGGAAAGCAAAGAAGACTGCATCTGTTCTTCTAAATTCATTTGCTTTAATGTTCAGTTTTTTGTTTTTAATTCATTTTTTTTTTTTTTAATTTCTGCATGTCTAAGAAACGTGCAAGATAGACCGCAATTAAACATAGAAAAATAAATAAATATATGTCTCCTTATATGAAAAACTCAAGCAAGAATTTGTTTATGAAAAATAATTTTGTTTATACATTTAATATCCATTAAATATATAGAATTTCCAGTAAAAAGAAAAAAAAAATCACATGTTTATTCAGTCTCTAGTTTTTAAAATGTCCCAAGAGACTTGATAACTTTTGAACCCACTTAACATAGCATACATGCGAGTATCTTTGGTATGGAATGATTAAGCTTGATATAATTTTGCATTTATCATCTTTGTGTTAAAGAACTATATGACCACTCCTTGTGTGTGTGTGTCTATGTAAATTTTATTTTTTATTTAAGAGCCACCACTTATCAAGGCCTAAAGGTTACTCGAGTATAAGGTTAATAAATATAAGGTGATAATGTAGTAATTAATCATTAATGGTGTAAATTAGGTAGAATTTGATTATTTATGGAGACAACAAGGATTTGTTTACATTGGATTTGAAGGCTACCATGAAGCAGGACAGTGTAATAGTTTAGATTTAGGCATAGATGAAGAGTGGAGGAAATCGTTTATAGTGGTTGTAGTTAGTAGAGTGTTTTTTTTTTATTTTGTGAAAGTTTGACAAAGGGGAACTATGGATTGGAGTTCAGTTAAGCACCTGCCATGAAAATAATGACAGACCAGAAACAGGCTCACAACATCTCTTCTGTGGGAAAGACATTGCAGGGAAGAGAAAAGGGCATCACCTACTAGGTTTCGAACTCTGTCAAGGCTGGATAGGGAGCGCCGAGCAGCTCATGTCCAGATGGGGTAACAGTACTCCATTTTAAGGTTCTTATACGGATAGAAGATTGCATCAGCAGTGAGATAACTACTGGAGCGGTAGAGTGATCCAACTATTTTTCCAGCGATCTTGGCAACAGCAAATGCATACTTATTGAAATAAAAATACAAGAATGTAAGGTTGCAAAATTAACTTTTTAAATATCCTATTTAAAAACAATTATGAAATTAAATCCACCAAAATTCATTTCTGTTTCTTCATAAACAAGTCAGCTATTTTAATCTTTTGTTAATAGTTGAAAAAAATAAAAAATAAAGAATGAATTACTCTGTGACCCTCTAAAATTTTCAAAGTAATTTGGAAACTTAAGCTGTTTAGCAAATCTCGCATATATTAAAAGACTGAAAGTTTTGGAAGTTATTTACATCCAATAATTGTATAAAAGATTAAAACAATATTGTTTAATTTAATAAATTAATGACTAAGAGACTGTAATAATTACATTTAACTCCCAAAATATCAAAATTTAAATATGTGGGAAGAAGGTGGTAAAAAATAACTTGCAGATAAAAAAATAGAAAGAAAATGAGTTATATAAAAAGAAAAAAAAGTGTAGATTTTTGTTATTTTTTTTTTTTTTGCTTTATTTTTTCTAGGGATGGCATTGGCTATTTATAAATATTAATTTAATATTAAATGTTGTTAATCTTTCCTCTGCATAATCTCAAATAGTAGCCCCCTTACGTCGAAGTGGTGATATGCTTTGTTAGGGGTGAACGCGAGTAAAAAAAAAAAAAATGCTATGCATTTTTCTAAAGAAATTTCAATCAAATGCTTTAATAAAAAATAAAAAAATCTTATTTTATTTTTGAAGCTAACATTTGGCTGTATGGCATATTAGGTTTAATATAGAAATTATCTTTTTCATTTTGAGGGACTTACATATTTTTTAAGTTTTGAAACCCATAAACAATGCATAAAATTAAAAACGATTTTTTTTCTTTAATATAAACACTATGAAAACTGGCTCTGTATCTGTGTAAACAAACTAAATATTTTTTTAAAATATATATATATAACACTAGTCATTATACTTATCTGTCAGTGTAATCAAATATAATGTAGTTTCATGTTTCTCTCATATAATATAGTCATTTTATTTAACACTATTTTCGTTGTAAACACAAAATTCTCCACAGTAAATACGAGTTTGCTATATTCATATATACCTGCAGTTATCTCCCCTATGAAATTAAACAATTTTTAGTCTCGTAAGACAATCTCAGTACTCAAGTTTCAAAATGGACTAGAAATTTATTTGGTGGGATTCTATTGTTATAAATGTTGAGCATTCTAATCATATTACACTACTTACAACGATAAACTTAGAATGTGTTAATTTTTTTTTTTTTTTTTCTAATTCTTTGCAACTTCTGAGTAGATGTCACTTGTGACCAGGATTGACTGGATGTGACATGGTGTCATGTTCAGAAATTATATCAGGAAATGGAATAATCGTGTGTGTGTGTGTACACATCTCTCTCTCTCTCATATATATATATATATATATATATATATATATATATATATATATATATTAGAAAAATGCGACAAATTAGATATCTGTTGAGCTCAGGCAAAAGTGAGTTTGCAAAGCCAGTTAAATATTTTTAAAAAATAAAACATAATTCAAGATTAGCCTCTTTCTGATTACAATATCTCTGTTCCTTTCCAACTATGGTTTAAATAGTACCATTGCTTATGGTGATATTTTCTTTTTTTTTTTTAATAATGATCGACTCCAATCCTTTTATTTTTGTTTTATTTCTTATGGTAGACAACATATAGAATAAGAGCAGGAGGAGAGGAAAAAAATATAGTGAGAGAGGGTGAAAATGATAGAAAGTTAGCAAGAGATGGGTTGCAAATTATGACTAATCTGACCTCCTTCAAGTGTATCTTGTTGAATGGAAATCTGTACAGAATTTCAAATGGAGCCTTTTATTCAATCCATGAGGATAGCATGGTCTCAATCTGTCAGCTATGACCGAGTAAAAGTCTCAAGTAATTCGCAATTGTATTCTTAGTATCATCCACACTAAGGATTGAACCTTCAACCTCCAGAAGTATGTTGTTTAGAACTTAATTATACTTAGTACTTTATCTGTTAAGCCACACAGACTTTTTGGCTTTTAACGTAGGATAAATTCAGCTCCCAAAACAGGGTACACTTGATTGAAACAAAAATAAAAATTGCCTTAATCTAGAAAGGTTTCTCATCTACTGATAGAGGACTGAAAAAGATGAAGTGTAGTACTGCAACAAATACTACACTTTGATCCTAACCAAGCGAACTTCCGGTCTAATTGAATCATTAAAAACATTCTTTGGAAATTCTGTATGGCAGTTTGTGCACCTTTTATTGATATTTAAAAATAAGAAAATTTAGTTAGTTTTGTTATTTTTTAAAATTAAGCAAATCTTGATACTGTAATAAAGATATACTTTTGGATTTATGAAAAAAAAAAAATTCCAGAATTCCTTAAAAAATAATGACCAAAGATTAAAGAGGAACTTTTTAACGACAAAGAGCCATAAACTCTATAGAGAAGGATGCAGTTTTGCTTATAGATCAAATAAAATAGTAAAGAGAAAATGTAAAACTCAAAAAGTCCATCGCAATGTTTCATTCAACAACATAAAACAATCGTTTGTTGTGTGTTGTAACAATCATATCATAACAGTTGGGTGATGGGTTCTTGAGTTTTAGGTATTCGCTGTTCCATTTCTTCTCATACTATCAGATTTATTTTACCCATTATTTTTTCGAAGATCATATGCACACCTATATAAAATTTGCTTAAAATTAAGCAAGTATATTTGTTTAAAGAACTTAATACTAGATTCAGAAACACATTTTAGCAACAATTGGAATTTAGTTGTTTTTTTTAAATAACTTTGGCATATTCCTTGGCCTTTTGCCTAGGAGCAAAGTGTAATATCTTTTCTGGTGCTGCAGCACGTTATCTTTCTCCTGGCCTCAGTCAGTGAAGAAAAAGTCCTTTGAGACTGAGGTAATGCTTATTTCTGTCTCAATCTAGAGTTGTTTTTTTTTAATAGTTGGATTTTCCCCCACATTAAAAACTCAGCTTGTGTCTAACTCTGCCCCCATGGGGAGGCAAGTAAATAGAGACCCTGGCATTTCCAAAATTAGATGCACATCTGTAATTGCAGAAAGCAGGATGTTTATCCTAGGCAGAGTGCACATATACATAACTGATGTCAAACAAAAGTGCCTGCCTAAACATATTGCAAAGGCAGTGTCTCTAATGATGCTGGCTTAAACAGAGCTGAGAAGATAAAATACTACGGTCTTATATATGACATGGAACTAAGCTAGTTTAGTAATCTTCATCAATTGTTTCCAAGAACTGCAGCTTGTGGAACTCTTCTGGCTCACTGTTTTCCTCTTATAGCCCTGTTAACTTTAAGACAAGGCATATCACCACTTGGATGTAAGGGGTTACTATTTGGGACCATACCTAAAAAAGATTAAGATGTTGGTTTACATTCTATTTAAACTTCTGCATATCAGTACAACCAAGGAAGCAGGTAGCAAGAAGGGAATTCTAAAGTCTAGCTGTTCGAGAGAAGAAACTATTACAATAGAAAGGTCTCTGGTATTTAGGGACCTTAACAGTGAGAGGGTGAGATTTTGTTGCAAAGTGGGTTTGTCAGGAATATGTACGTCAAGAGGGCACAAGTGCAACGAGTTCATCACAGCACATTCCAGTAAAAAATTCATAAAACAGGCACAGAGATGCAACGTTGCGGCAATGGGACTTTTTTGGACCCTATCCAAGACTAGTGGTAGATACACCAGCCCAGATGTGGCAACAATACTCCATGCATCGGCGAATGATGGCCTTGTAGAGGTACAGAATACTCTCAGGTGAGAGTAGTCTTCTAGCTCGATAGAGGGAACCCACCTTCTTTGCAGCAGCCTTCAGAATGCCCTCAATGTATTTGTTCCAGTTCATATTGCACACAAATGTTAGGCCAAGGGGTTTGAAGGAAGAATTTTCAGGTAGGGTGTTGTCACAGATATCGGTGGTTGGAGAGGCATCTTGTAATTGTTAAAAGGAGAGCAGCTTAGTCTTACTAGCATTAAATGTTACCATCCATTTGTGGCCCCATTCCAATACGGTCTGGAAGTCATTTTCTAACGTCCTGTCTGTAATCATTTTTCATTATTTTTAGCTCCTTTTATCAAGTGACTTTATGCTTTGTCTGGAGAGATTCCCATAAAAAAAATGTTGATCTAATATTTCAAAATTACAATTTACCTAAATTATAAGACAATTGACCTCAAACTTGCATCTCTGACAAAAATAAAATTAAATAAAAAAGTAAATTAAAAAAAATATTAAGATTAAAAAAAATATCAAATTAAAAAAATGTTTTTAAAATTAAATTAAAAATTTTTTTTTAATTAAATTTAAAAAAAATTAAATTAAAAAAAACAAAATTAAAAAAAACAAAATTAAAAAAAACAAAATTAAAAAAAACAAAATTAAAAAAAACAAAATTAAAAAAAACAAAATTAAAAAAAACAAAATTAAAAAAAACAAAATTAAAAAAAACAAAATTAAAAAAAACTAAATTAAAAAAAACTAAATTAAAAAAAATGAAATTAAAAAAAATGAAATTAAAAAAAATGAAATTAAAAAAAATTAAATTAAAAAAAATTAAATTAAAAAAAATTAAATTAAAAAAAATTAAATTAAAAAAAATTAAATTAAAAAAAATTAAATTAAAAAAAATTAAATTAAAAAAAATTAAATTAAAAAAAATTAAATTAAAAAAAATTAAATTAAAAAAAATTAAATTAAAAAAAATTAAATTAAAAAAAAATTAAATTAAAAAAAAATTAAATTAAAAAAAAATTAAATTAAAAAAAAATTAAATTAAAAAAAAATTAAATTAAAAAAAAATTAAATTAAAAAAAAATTAAATTAAAAAAAAATTAAATTAAAAAAAAATTAAATTAAAAAAATTCAATTAAAAAAAATTCAATAAAAAAAAATTCAATTAAAAAAAATCCAATTAAAAAAAATTCAATTAAAAAAAATTCAATTAAAAAAAATTCAATTAAAACATAGTGTTTTTGAGGTTCAACTTTATTTCTTTGAAAAATTTGATACTGATATCTTTAGCATTTTTACATAACTAAAGCATTTTTATTGTATGGGAATTCAATTTTTGTTCCTATGGCAAGAAAATGCTTAAAATATATATTGATTTACAGAAAACTGTGCACATACTATGTTTTTCATCTATAAAAACGAGTCATCAACGTTTTAAAATCATCAATTTTACTATATTCTCCTCCCCCAAAAAATACCCTCAAAACTCCAAGGTATAATTTCCGAATATGTATACAAAATGATATAAAATCCAGAAAAATTAACTTTGCACCCAATTACTTTTTGCAGATTCAGTTAGTCTAAATTTTTAAAAAACAACAACAACAAAAAACAAAAAACAAACAAGTTTTAGATTCATCTGCATATTTTCTCAGCCTGGGATCAAAGTTTAGTATCTAGCACGGTGATGGAGGAACTAGATAATTACAAGCCCTACCACTACTAAAAACAGTTAAGGATTTGGGCCAAAATCCTATTGAACTAGTTGGAGTTATTGAAGAGTTGATTAAGCAGAACTACTCTGTAAAGAAGAGACCAATTCAGACCAACATGCATCTGATTCGTAAGATCATAGAAGAGATAGAAGACACACATAAACCATATTAAACTTGGATCAGTCCAAAACTCTTATCATGATCAACCATTGCTTCTTGGCATCTGTTTTAGAGACTGCCGGTTTTAAGAAAATTTCCATCATTTCAGTAATTATAGGAGCAACTGGGCTCCTGAAAAAGAATTTAAAAGAGTACCTGGAAAATGTACCCGGTATACTAAATTCAAGAGAGATACAAGCAATTGTGCTCAAAAGAGGGGGTAGAATCTTTTTTAAAAAAAAGTCTCTGAAATAGTGATTGAATGTCTGGCATTCAGCAGGATAGCCCATCCTCCAAAAAAAGAGAGAGAGAAAGAGAGAATGAAAGACATAATTAGAAGATGCATTAAAACACATGGGAAAGAAATGAAAAGAAAAATGGAGAAAAAAAAAAACCCTCTTTGTTGAATATTTTTATAAAGCAGACATTATTTCAAGAGAGAAATATCTGCTTTTTGTGCACATATCACTTAAATACTTCAACTGTCCACAAGACAGCAGACAAGATGAACAGGTTTGTGTGGGTTGGTTGGAGGAAAGTGGGTAGGGTTAGTTGAACACTGGGTGGGTTGGATGGTCATCCACTTGTGTGTGTACTACCAAATAAGTCTGAATAGGAAGTGGGGGTTTTTGTTTTTCAAATAGATTCACTTAGAAAAACACAGAGCATAATAAGTTGCTATTTGTGTTTGAAACAGGTTTTAACAATTTTAGTTCAACATGCAAGTAGTATGCTTCTTCCAAAGCCTTCAGTACAAGGAATTATCTTATAAAAATACAAAAATATACAATATATGTATGCCCTTCATTGCCTCTTATGGAAACCCATGAATAAGGTGTGTTGATAGGTGCCCTCAAATATAGAACAAACATTAAATTACCTATGTGGTTTAACATTTTTGTAATTAAAAGAAAATGAGAAGAGAGGGAAAAGGAAAAGAAAAATACCTTAGAGGAGAGAGAGAAGATAAATAGGTAGGTAACGAGAAGAAGGGAGAGAAGACAGAATAAAGGGATGAGGGGGAAAGAAGGATAGAAAGTAAAATTAAAATAAGAGGCGGGTGGAAGAAGAATAAAGTAGAAAAAGGGACAGAGGTGAAGAAGAATGATAGAGAATGGAATCAGAGGCCGGGTGGGGAGCAAAAGAAGATAGAGAGGGTGAGGAAGAGCGGGGGGGAAGGAGGTAGGGAGGGGGAAAAGAGGAAGGGTGGGGGGAAAAGGAGGAAGAGAGGGGGGAAAGGAGAAAGAGAGGGGGGAAAGGAGAAAGAGAGGGGGGAAAGGAGAAAGAGAGGGGGGAAAGGAGAAAGAGAGGGGGGAAAGGAGAAAGAGAGGGGGGAAAGGAGAAAGAGAGGGGGGAAAGGAGAAAGAGAGGGGGAAAAGGAGGAAGAGAGGGAGGAAAAGGGGGAAGAGAGGGAGACAAAGGGGGAAGAGAGGGAGACAAAGGGGGAAGAGAGGGAGACAAAGGGGGAAGAGAGGGAGACAAAGGGGGAAGAGAGGGAGAAAAGGAGAAGAAAAAGAGAATGGGGGGGAGAAAAAGAGAATGGGGGGGAGAAAAAGAGAATGGGGGGGAGAAAAAGAGAATGGGGGGAGAAAAAGAGAATGGGGGGGAGAAAAAGAGAATGGGGAGAAAAAGAGAATGGGGGGGAGAAAAAGAGAATGGGGGGGAGAAAAAGAGAATGGGGGGGAGAAAAAGAGAATGGGGGGAGAAAAAGAGAATGGGGGGAGAAAAAGAGAATGGGGGGGAGAAAAAGAGAATGGGGGGGAGAAAAAGAGAATGGGGGGGAGAAAAAGAGAATGGGGGGGAGAAAAAGAGAATGGGGGGGAGAAAAAGAGAATGAGGGAGAAAAGGAGAATGAGGGAGAAAAGGAGAATGAGGGGGAAAAGGAGAATGAGGGGGAAAAGGAGAATGAGGGGGAAAAGGAGAATGAGGGGGAAAAGGAGAATGAGGGGGGAAAGGAGAATGAGGGGGGAAAGGAGAATGAGGGGGGAAAGGAGAAAGAGGGGGGAAAGGATAAATATAAGAATAAATATAAACAATACAGTTGTCGCCCTTTACTCCATAATGGAGTCAAATTCATTCACAGGAATGACTGACCCATAACGATTTATAAGTATTTTCTTTCAGGGGAAGAGGAAGAACTTTTTGTTTTTATTAACTTCTGAAATTAATCTTACACTATCAAAGGACATACTGACTATTTGAATAAAATGATTCATAAACGTGTCACTTCATATGATTAGACTTGGATGAGCAAAAATGAATAAAACTAATAAAGCCAATCACAGTATAAAGTACTTTAATTTGTTTCTATTGTTACCACTCCTTAGTTCCTCAAAATGTACTTGATGAACTCAGCTATATTTTATATCAAAATACAATAAATACAAATACGAAAATATATATAAATTCATATTTCAAAAACTATAGCCTTTTGATTAGGAGACAGGTGTAATATCTGTTCTCTTCTTGGTCAATGAAGGAGAAATCTTTCTAGACAGAGGATATTAAAAACATTTGTCTCAATTCAGGATATTTTTTAGGGGGAGGGAGACTAAATTTTCCACACATCAAAAAATTGACCCTGTGTCCCTCTTCAGCAGGTAAGTAAATAAAAACTGATAACAAAAAAACAAAAGAAAGAAAAATGTTTATAATCGCTGTAAATTACATAGTGTAGCTTGGGGTCTTTTTACTTCCCTCTTTATTCAATTGCAATCTTTCGATCTTTTTTTTTTTTTTTTAATAATCTTCACTCTTAAAATCTATCTATATATATAAAAGCGAAAATGTATGTATGTATGTATGTATGTGTGTCTGCTAAAAACTTTTGACCAACGGAACAAAAATTCACAAACTTGGTATCATATTAAAGCCCCACCCTCCGGACAACAAATATCGAAAAATTAGCCCAAAAGGACCATCAGAAGTGCGTCAACTGATCGATTTTCTGCAGGGGGAGGGGCCCAAAAAGTGACATTTTAATGTTAAACATTACATATTTTTAAATCGATTTATAACTGCCCCAAAAAATACGGGCGCCAACTCTTCTACATAAAGTATACACGGGGCCGTTTATTTGTATTTAAAACCCGCTGAGTCATGTCACGTGATCTTGACGTCAGCAAGCTCTAATGGCAGTCTGAATTTAAAATTTAAAAATGTTATCGGTAAAAAGAATTTAACCCTCACACAAGCTAAACTATGAACTTCTATGCTATGACAACGTTACCAAAGTAATTAGCACGTTAAAAATAGTTAGATACGATAGTTAAACGAAAAATAACAAGACAAAAATGTGAAGTAAAAAAAAAAAATATGCTTACAAAAAATATTAACGATCAAAGTTTTTACAAAAAAAAAACAGCCAGACGCCATTTTCTTTTTTAGTAACAGTCTTTAGAATAAGGAAGACGAAGTGAGAGAGAGAGAGAGAGAGAGAGAGAGAGAGAGAGAGACAAACACAAACAGAGAGAGAGAGAGAAAGAGAGAGACAGATAGATAGAGAGAGATGTCTAGACAGGAAACGAAATACATAATTTAATAAACGCTGATGTGAAGTAAAACAAAAAAAATAAAATACTGCTACATCATCTCGTAACACTCTCGCGATGACCTCATTTAGTGTCTATCTGTCAATCAAACCTCTTTCACTCGCTTTATAAGCCTTATTTTAACACTATAATCAATTCCTGTTACTCTTGGCCTACACGGTTAAGTGGTTGGAGTTTGTTTCACCTCCGCGTCAAGGCTCCTGGGTTCAATCCAGCCTCACGACCAAAACTATTTTTTTTCCTTTTACATCTTTAGACATGCAGGCAACATTTCTTTATTTTTTTACTTCGCTTATTCTTTAGTTTACTCCCCCCCCCCCATACACACAGCGTTTTTTTTTTTTTGGTTTGGTTTTTCCGATTTTTTTAACATCGTTTCAGGGTTATTACTTATCCCCCCCCATACACACACCTACAAACACCCAAGCAACGCCGGGTACCCCCCCCCCTAGTCTATATAGCACATATAGAAAATGTATGTATGTATGTATGTGTGTTCGCTTTTTCTGTGTGTCTACAAAAGGCTTCTTTCAGAGAAGCGTTCGGTCGGTTCACAACTTTTTAAAACTTTTTTATATCACATACAAATCGTAATATCTCACAGTTAACAACGAAGCTCACCTGTCTATTTAATTTGCTCGATTTTGGGAAGATAAATATTCAATATTTGTCGCTCGCCGCATGTAGGTTAGTCTTTTTCCTATAACATCTTGGGGGCGAGGAAAAAAGGGTTCAGCAGTAAATGAAATCCCGCAGTCAAACTGACCTCATTAACTCATTAAAACGAGCACCTGCTAAATCCAACTAATTAAATAAATTCAAACGTGTTTCCGTAAGCATGTCGCGGTGGGGCAATGGTTAACGTCGCACATTTATTTTTTTCACAACTTTGCCTCAACGGTTCGGGTTCAATCCTCATACTTACTTTTTTTTTTTTTTAACCCCATCCCCTCCCACACACACCTCCAAACACCTGGGCAATGCCGGGTACCCCTCGCTAGTCTATAAATAAGGGACATCCATGCTGAAAGAGTCAAAGTGCTGATAATAAAAACAGGGAAGAGAAAACTGGCTATTTAATGTCGACTTTGCGTATAAACAAAGGGAGAAGAAAATGAATATTAATGAAATTTGAAATATGATTTTTAAAAATTTTTATGGTATTATAATGCACTTGATCTTTGATAGTAAACAAGTCGAGCATGTGCCCCCCCCTCCATGAGTGAAAAATTTACTTTCACCATAACTAATGTTTGTGCAAAATTTCAAAAAAAAACTCAAGATGTGTTTATTGAGAAAAGTGTAAACAAACAAATGGGCAACTGATTTGGGGGCAATTTTACTCCTTTAATAGCCCGTAGAGAGGCAACCAGAGTTATCCTGGAAAATCCATTTTAGCAAAAATTTACTTTCACCATGACTAATGTTTGTGCAAAATTTTTTTAAAAAAATCCAAGGCATGGTTATTGAGAAATAATTGAGATTATAATTTCATCAACATAACATTGGTTGGTACCTAATAAAATAATAAAATTGTTTCAACCAATTGCTGCGGAGCAATAGGTCCTGTCATGCATGTCACACATGGTCCCTTCTTGTAAAATGTTCACAACAAATACACAGCTAGCTGCAACTACTGCAAACAACTTCCCACATTCTCTATCTGTGCCTAAAACTAAACAAAAATTCCATGATCATACTTTTTTTTTTCTAGAATTATCTGTGGAACACAATACTGCAGATATGCTTCCCCGCTGACTCTAATATGGTCATCTTCAAATCCAATGTGAATAAATTCCTGTTGAGCCATCCTCTTAGATAATCTCGCCCACTATGACCTTGTTGTTTCACCATCTGCCAAACATTTAACCCTAGAGTGGCCCCTGGGCCTTGATAAGTGATGATTTCCCTAGTAAAAAAAAAAAAAAACTTCCTCAAAAGCCCGAGACTCTTAATGATGCGCCATTCCAAAGACCAGTGTGAATTGATTAAGCTTTATGAGCACCTCTCCATCACCACCATTTGTGAAAACACTGAGCCTTCTCTCAGCCTGCCAAGCCAGTAAGACATCCGATGAAACTGTTTGATATTATGTGTTGGTTTCAGAAAAGGTTATTTTATTATTATTTGTCTTCTCATTTTTATTCAATTTTTTTTTTTCGTTAACTATTATTGAATGTTTGTTGGTACATTTTCTCATTTTGATACATAATTCTTCCCCTTGTTATTTACTTTTTAGTGTACATAATTTTAATTAATCCAAAGTTTAATTTGTTGAATAATTTATTATGACAAAGTTTTATTTTAGAGTTGTCAGAAAGCTTTTCTTGGAATTAATTTTCACTTCTCATCCAAATTCTGGGCCAGTTAATAAAATCTTTCTGCTTGTTTTCTCTATTTCTACTTCCATTGTTATTTCTCTTCTTCATCATTGATTTAACATCAGTTTTACATGCTAGCATATGTTGGATGGCTTTTAGAAATCAATTTCCAAACTAACATAGCTCTGGCCAGGTCTTTATCCCACTTTCTTTCAAACCCATCCTTATCACTTTCTTAAACATTTTCTTTGGCCTTCCTCTGTTACCAACTTTTTTTTACATCTAATAACTGAAAAACTCATCAATTTCTTTCAATGTGACCAAACCCACAAAGTCTCCTGTTCTGTACACATCTATATTGTTCAGATTTGATCTTCCTCCAAGATCAACAGATTTAGGGTTGTCTTTAAGACTTACATTACACATCTATTGTATCATTTTTGAGTCATTTCTCTCCATGCAGCGCATATCCTCAACTCTCACTGGCCAAGTTTCACTTCCATATGTCACCACACTGTGTTTGGACTTTGCTTGTGTTGTTGCAGATTAGTGGAGCACATGGTAGAACACTTCCAGAGATACTCTAATAACAAACAAGTCATTTGTTGGCATACATTAGGTGTGTCAAACATACGTCCCTTTGCAGGCACACACAAATTGAACTTGAATAAAAGATACTCTAGTTCCATTATTTAATGGTCAAACTTGTAAATTTTACAAATAAAACTGGATAAATATGCATTGTTTATTGTAAAAAAAAAAAAGAACATTTTTTTTTTAATTCACGGCATTTCTTTATGCTTAGAAATAATATGAATCAACATTTTATCCATTACAAAAGTAAAAAAAAAAATAATGCATCTGTCACGTGAGTTTGGCTATAATTTTACGTCTTTTTACAGTCATGGATTTAAATTTCAGAAAACTCCATAAATGAAACTTAAAGTTTTAAACTACTTTAAATTACGTTCAGAAGGAATGATTGAAAAAAAATAAAATAGAAAATAAATTTATACACATTGTACAAAAAAAAGAAAAAAAGTTAATCCCAACCCATTTATAACTTTTAAATGCAAGAAGGTGATGGTTAAGGATTAACTGTACCAAGAAAACAAAAATTTTGATCAGCGCATTATTTTATTTTTTTTATAAGCAAATCACCACTAATCAAGGCTTGAAAGCCACTAGAGGATAAGAGTTAATGAATGTACTGTGATCACCTAGACAACAGCATAGTGATCCTTAATTGTGCAGAATTTGATTATTTAAAGAGACAGTTCAACAAGAATTTATTTACATTGGACTTGAAGATAACTGCTGTAGTTAGCTGGAAAGCAGGCCAGCGAAACAAGTCCTCAAGTGGGTAGTTCTAGGAGAGAAGCTTCGTTCATGAAATTTGAATTTAGATTACGCACAGATAGAGAGTGGAGTATGTTACTAAATATTAATTTTAATTCTTAAACTCGCAATTACACAAAACTATAGTGCGAGTATACGAACTGTATATCTCTGTCCTCAAACAAGGCGATTGGAATTCCTTCTTCCAAGTAGCAAAAATATTCTGCAATAATTTTATCAAACAACTTTAATTAGTTATGCGTGACCATCATGAAAACACCAATTCACCCACATGGTCTTAGGGTTTGATATGTTTGACAGAATGTAAAGGCTATGCACACAAACATATTTGCATTTATTTGTGTAGATTTTTTAAAAACATTTTATAATGGATGGATTAAGTAATGTTTTCCAGTCGGGGTAAATTATTTGTAGTTTTAAACTCACCTGAGAATTATCTCTGTCATTTCTATAGAGAGGGACGATTCTTCGTTTTGTAGTTTTTATGCTACGAGGATATACCACCAATACTTCATACCATCTGAAAATATTAAAAAATAAATACATAAATAAAAAATAAGAACACTCATTAGTATAAGCTGAACGTTTAGTAATACAATCATAAAACTTTACGCGTTTGATATATTTGGTATACTTCAGGTGGTAAAAAAAAAAGAAAATCCAAGATATATTAAAGTATATAAACACAAGGAAGCCCCATAATATTAAAAATAATGCGTAAAGGGTATGAAACACAAATGAATGCATGATGCAGCAATTCTAAAACTGAACCTCCATTATACAGGGTGGAATGATAAAATTGTCACCCTTGAAAAAAAACGACATAATTCCATTTTCCATTTGATGAAAACTAGTTTTCTTTTTTTTTTGTTACAAACCGTCTACTAGTTGGCCAGTTGTGTACAAATCCCAAGAACGATAGGAGCCTTCTATCATGTCTGAAAGTGACACAATATTCAACAAGCGAGACTGGATGCATCGCTGTACAACTCATGCTCTCTACAGATCCAAGTTATGACAACAGGACCATTGCCAGCACCCTCAAAATGCATTGCTGGGTTGCCACAAATAACAGGAACATGACCAGGGTGATGAAAACAAAGTTTCCAGCCA
Source organism: Euprymna scolopes (assembly GCF_053919585.1). Classification (NCBI taxonomy): domain Eukaryota; kingdom Metazoa; phylum Mollusca; class Cephalopoda; order Sepiida; family Sepiolidae; genus Euprymna; species Euprymna scolopes. The sequence goes on from NC_136499.1 coordinate 32,875,747, forward strand.
GAATTATGGTCTTCGGTGTGATTTCAAGTGAGGGCCACATCGTGCCACCTCACATCTTTGAAGTTGGCTTGAAAGTCAACCCCAAAATGTGCTGATGAGTGTGGTGATCCTCTGATGCAATCAGGTGGCCACTGGCAGACCCTGAGTTTGGCAGCAGGACTCGGCGTCAGCCCACGAGTTCAAAGAGACCCAGACTTGGCTTCATAAGGAGTGCTAGACTTATCTTTCTCTCACTGGCCCTCCTACTCCCCGACCATAACCTGTTGGACTACTTTGTTTGGTCATACATCGAGAACATCACCACCATGACCTCCCACAACACCAAAGCCAGCCTAATCGCTGTCATCTTCCAAGTATTTACCAAGCTCCTGTCAGCATTTGTGAAAATGGCATGCTCCCAGTTTCGAACCTGTATCAAAGCAGTTATTGAGGCTGAAGGCGGCTACATTGAATAGATGTCAGCTCTACTACATAAGAGTCTGAATTGATTTCTCCAAAAAGGTTTTAAAATAAAGCTGTAGTGTTGTTTTCTTTAGGGTGACACTTATCATGCCAACCTGTAATTTAAAAAAAATATCAATGAAATATTTTTTTTAGAAATGATGCATCGAAAAGTATCCATTCTTCAAAATATTTTAACCCATTGATTCAAGTAGTGATCAGAGGATTGTGACAGAGAGGGATGGGTCTCCCGCAACTATCTCTGATATTACTATTCAAAACAAAATCTGTTGAGTTAAATAAATATACAAAGAAAAAAAATTGATTGAAAATGAAATTAAAAGCATTGTTTGTTCAACGTGTGCACTATATTAATAAATTGTTTTTATACATCTTTTGTTTATTAAGCTATATCAGTCAATAAAATAAGGGAAAATCTCACTTTACATTATATTAGTGACGAGACGATTACAATATATTTCCCTAATTTCGATACAATTAGTGATTTTATTCTGAATTCCAGATTCCAATACAATTTCCGATTCTTTAAAAATCACTAAATAATTATCTATAGGGGCATTTATTTATTTATTTTTGCGTTACCATAAACAAATCTATGTAATATATGCCTACAGTTTTACAAATGTAAAAGAATACTTGGAGGAAGAGGTTGACCTATAGATTTTACTTTTACTGGTAGTTTAAAATCAAAAAATATTTACCATTTTATCATCAGTAGCAGTAATGAAAAATTAAGTTTTAAACAAAAAATAAACTAAAAAAAAAAATCAGTTTTCACATTGGAAAAGAAGTACAAATTTTTTCAATTTCAATTAAGCATTCCAACACTACTTCATATATGAGATTATTTTCATTATTCACATAAAATCTAATTTGAGTTGCAACAATCTCATTTAGAAGAATCATCTTTGAGATGCCTTAGATAAGTTTCCAGACTTTTTTTATATCGGCACTTTTATTGATAGTACACACATGAAACTCTAGTTTCCTTCAGAGTAATCTCCTTTGGCTGCAATACATTTGTTGCATTGTTCCAACTTCTGGAAGTCCCCATGGAAGTCCTCTTGTGAGCATGTTGATAATCCTCATCATAGCATCTTTTATCTCAATTGTCTCATAACAAGTCTCTAAGGTTTTCCTTGAGCTTAGGGAATAACCAAAAGTCACAGGATCTGAATTATAGGGAGGGTGAAGAACTGTCTTGATGCCCATCTTGATCAAATAGTGTATGATCTTCTCTGAGCACTCTTGGACAAATTTTGTGCAAATCTTCCACATCTTCAGTTCCTCATGAAGAATTGTGTGTGTGCAGTTCCCACACTGACATCAAACTGTGCACTTATTGTCTCTATAGACGGTCCTTATCCATGAAATTTTTAATTTGGCCAATCAACTCTGGTGTTCTGACTTCTTTACTCCTCCCACAGCTCTCATCATCCTTCACAAACTCCCTACCTTCCTTGAATCTCTTATGCCACTCAAAAACTGATGCTCAATTCATGCAAGATGGCCCAGAAGCAGTCTGGAGCATTCCATACGTTTCTATGGCATTTTTGAAATTTTCTCCAAAAAGAATTTTATTACATATCATTCCTCTAAAGTGTCCTCACGTCCAGATTGCATTTTTGAAATTCACCACTTGTGACAATCGGGCTTTAGTAAGGTGTATTCCAATTCCTGCTGCAGCTGTTTATTTGAACCTGAAATCATAAAAATTGGTCAGTCATCTCATAAGATCTATAGAAATAACATACTGAATTTTCCAGAATCTACGACAATTTTAAATGCTTGTACAAAATACCTGGAAACATATTTAAGGCACCTCGTACATATTAATACAATTGACTTTAAAATGTCCAGATACAGTTTATATGTTATTCGTATTTTGATAGTAAAAATTTACTTCATTAGTATCCAGTAACAATTTCAACTGATTTAAGATGCACAATATTAAGCACAAAAAAAAAATGTTCAGAAGTTTTCAGTAATTTATTCATTTATTTGGATTCTTTGGACTTCTCTTCTCATCTTGAGTGTCATGGAAGTTCCAATAAATATTCCAATTAATTAAATAATATATTTTAAGTAATTCTTAATTAAATATTTAACTCCTAAAGACTCACTCAAAACTGATTATTATTCAGCACTTTATCCATTGTGCCATAGGATAATTCTAGTCTGAATTTTGGGAGCATTAAACCTACTTTTAGTTTTAGACGAGTAGTATTACTACTTATTGCCACGAACAAACACATACATAATTTTTATTATTAATAGTGTTCAATTCTAATATTACTGGTCCTCAGATTATACTGAATTCTATACTAGGTCTACTTAAAAGGCCACCGTCACTGCACTACATTTTTGAGATGTCTTATTCTACACTCTTGTTTATAACTAGGGCATATTCTTTTCATTGTTTTGACACTCGAGTGTGTATTTGTTGATATCTTATATGCTTTTATAAAGAGTGGTGTGGTTTTTGGTTGATTAACTGTGTCTGTGTCGGATATATACTCGAGAGTGAAAACAATGAAAAGAATATGCTGTTGGCATAGCCCTATTTATAACTTTTATTTCATCCTGCAAAGGTAAATGGCCTCCTTTTTATATGTGGTCAGCTATACCCGAATTTTCAACATCTCCAAATACACATCTCCACATATGGCTTTTACAAGATATTCACATTATCAATCCCAATCTAAAAAAAAAAAAAAAAATTCTGAACCTAGTAAAAATAGTTATTGCAGGCAAAAAGGAATTGTGGAACAACAAGATAGCAGCCACTTTTTTTTTTTTTTTTTTTTGTGCTGTCATCATGAAAAAGTAAAAACGTTTTATTTATTCAAGTGCTTCAGTAATTTGGGGATGGTTTTTTGTTTTTGCAGACATTTGAATGTGACAAGACTAAGAAGGTTTAAGTATGCTAAGGGTGAACGAAGCAAGTGGAAGAAAAGCAATTGACAATGGTGTGTAGCTTAACAGATCAATCCCTTTTGGAGGTAGGTTTCTAGTTTCTGTATTATTCTTTTTTTAGTTTAATTTTATTTCTATTGTTGCTGGGATAGAGTTATGGCTCAGATGGGGACAGCCACAAGTAGTCTCGATGAAACACTTAAAAATAACGTAACTAAAAACTCAACATACGGAAACTTCGAGAATTTTTATTTATTTTGTAAAAATTAATATTAACATCAAACCTTACAACATTTGATCAAAATAAACAAAACCGTTGAAATATTTTTTTATTTTTTTAAATTTAGAAAACTAAATAAAACATTTCAAAAATCCAATCTGGACGTGAAGACACTTTAGAAAATTCTGTTTTAAATTGGAAAAAATGCCACAAATATATGGAATACTTCAGACTGCTTTTGGACCATCTTGCATGAATTGAACATCGGTTTTTGAGTGGCATAAGAGATTCAAGGAAGGCAGGGAGTTTGTGAAGGATGATGAGAGCTGTGGGAGGAGTCAGAACTGATTGGTTAAATAAAGAATTTCATGGATAAGGACTGTCTATAGAGAAAATAAGTGCATATTTTGATGTCGGTGTGGAAACTATACAGAATTATTTGCGAGGAACTGAAGATGCAGAAAATTTGTGAAGTTTATCCCAAGGGTGCAATCCACAACTCCATCCTTGTCATAGACTATTTGGCCAAGATGGGCATCAAGACAGTTCCTGGCTCTCCTTATAGTCCAGACCTTGCTCCCAGTAATTTTTTATTATTCCCTAAACTCAATGAAAACCTTAGAGGCTATCGTTGAGACAACTGAGGAGATGAAAGAGGCTGTGACGAGAGTCATTAGCATGCTCGCACAAAAGGACTTCTATGGAGTCTTCCAGAAGTTGTTGGAAAAGTATAAGTGCGTTGCAGCTGGAGGAAATTAGTTTGAAGCAGACTAGAGTTTCATGCGCATACTATCAATAAAAGTGGCCATACTAAAAAAACGTCTGGAAACTTATTGAAAGATCCTCATATATAAATCTCGTAAAATTAACAAATTAATGTCCTCTTCCACAAGATCGCAATGAACACTGACAAATCTCAGCTCCAATGTTATATCTCAGGTGTCAAAAATGCAAATGCATATTTTCCTCAATTCGTTCTGCTTAAATTAATAGTTTTCTCCTATACAAATAAATGCTACCTAAAAAAAAAAAAAAAAAAATACAAGTTCTCTTTTTCCTTGATATCGAGTGCACAATGTGCAAAACAGTGCACACATTTAAAAGCTTGTAACCCTTCATCATTGACACATTGGTTCCTCTTAGATCACTGAAGATAAGCAACATTGAGTCTGGTCAATACTAAAATGGGTGACCATTTGGGAATTTCAGGTGCTGTATATATGTGTTCGCTTATCTCTGTATTGTTTTCAGCCATCCTGAACTTCTCCTTGCCACTAGACTCAGTGTTGATTCAGGAGAGGTGTGGTTGGAGATTTCCAAAGGATATCCATTGTCTTGAGACTGAATGGAGGTAATAATTTTAACCACACTAGTATTATATTTGGAGTCCGTCAGTCAAAGCAAGGATCTTTGAGAGATTACGCATTCCATATAATCACTCTCTGCACACGGCCAGCGATCTTCTATTCCTATGCACTTTCCCTTTGGTCGTCTCACTACCTCCATCTTCTTTCCTCTCTACACCTCCCTAGTGCACCTGATTCTCGAATACTGTATTCAGGCCACATCCTCCTATTACACGAAGGACGTCCAGCATCTTAAACTGGTTCAGCACCTGGCAACCAGAATAGTGGCTGGCCTCAGAGGTCTATTCTGTGGACATTATTTAAGGGCTATAAATCTTTTTTTCCCTTCAGTGCAGGAGGCTTCGAGGTAACTTCATTCTCACTTACATCTTCCATGGACAGTGCAACCTGGATCAGGTGCTGTTCTTTGTACATAGCCCCCTAAATTCTCACTGACTTTTTCCCCTTGTAAATGGCAATCGTTTGTGCATTGTGTTAATTAAATGAATGAATAGTAAGGGACTGAGTTATCAAACTGTGATAATTTGTAGGTAATCAAAATCAAAAGAAAAAATTATCAGATGTTGCTGAAATATAGTTATCTTTCTGATCCTAAAAAAGGGACTGTAAGTGCTAATGTGTTATAATATACTTAAGTTTCAACAAGAAACAGTGGACAACGGAACATCTTTTGCAAAGTTCAAGTAAGCAATTCCTAAAATGTAAATTGCCTCTAACTCTTCTCTCAATATTTTACTTCTTTCTCTCTATATCTCACATTACAGCAATAGAGGTCATTGGCATGATTTTCCAACAGGTCTTCTATCAATATCACAAACTACTATATTCATGTTGAGGTAAACAGTTGTTTTTTTTTTTTTTTTTTTTATCTAAAGCACATTGTATTGTCTAAAAAACAAAAAAAAAACTGAAAGTATAATTTGTGGAAAGACTTTGCTAAAATACATGAGATTTGAATAAATAATCATTGTGCACTGAATAGACAGTTAAACTTGGACAAACGTAAATAAAGCTGACTTCAAAAGCACTATGCCACTGTTTATAGGTAAAGTGGGCCACTTTGAACAGATGTAGGAGACGTGCAAGTAGGAGAGAAATAAGAGAAAAGTAACCTCCATAATATTAATCTTAAAAGACAAGGATTTCTTAAATTATCACTATACAAAGAGGATGGTACAAGTTGTTTAAAAAGAAAAAAAAGAAAATAAATAATAATAATAATTTCACTTTTTTCTAAGTAGATTTACCATGGAAATTTCACAGATAAAATAGTACATTAATAAAACTAGCTACCATATCTACCCAAATACCATTAGTAATAGATTATGAAAAATTCTTGCATATGTATATTTTCAAAGTAGATTATAATGTTAAATAATTTTATTCAATTACTTCAATGATCAACTGCAATACTTTAAGTTTCACTAATTCATTTACAAAAAAAAACAAACAAAAAAACAGTAAATATTAACCAGCATACAACAACAACAACAACAACAACAACAGGGAGGTGATGGTGGCTAAGTGGTTAACAACACGAACTGGACAACCTGGATGTGCCAAGTTCAAATCCAGCTCGTTTTACAGGAAAACTTTCATGAGGTCCGTTCAAGAACACAATGTTTTTCTAGAAAGAATTCTAACTAGAAAGATACAGGAGAAATGAATACCAAGAATAATCATCTGATTCATATGAAACGAATGATGTTCATAACAAAACAATGATCATAAAATTATTTTAAACTTATGTTTTCAATCACTATTTTATTTACTGTCTTGTTAGTTTTTTTTTTGTTTTTTTTTTCATTTAGATTTTTCCTTTGTTGTTTCCGATGTCGTTGGTGTTTTTTTTGTTTGTTTTTTTGCTGTTATTTTAATTCCAAATTACAGAAATGTAGGTTTTCTTTGATGACTTCTATTGTGTTTTTCTCCCTTTTCTAAATATGTATACATATGCACGCAAACACTTCATACTAGCAAGACTAAAACATAACATCGTTAAAAAAAAAAGCTAATGATAGCCATATGGACTGTCGGTACACTCCTTGATTGCAGAAAATTAAAAAATCCTGAGCAACAAATTGGTATTATTCTGAAGGAACTTGCTTGGAATAGGACAGACATTTCTGTACTGGCAGAAGTTTGATTCAACAATTATGGTCAACTGCTAGAGGTGGGAGTAGGGTATATGTACTTCTCCAAGGGTAGGTTGGAGGATGAAAGGGGAATAGGTTGAGTGAGTTTTAGTATTCATACAGAGTTAGTAGCTAGGATTGAACAGCCTTATGGTTTTAGTGTTATCACCACATTTCCAGTTTTATAACTGTCATTTCAGTTTATGGTCCAGCGTCAGATCAAGATCTCAGGATAGTACCAACCTTGACCCCAGAAACCAATAAATTTATTTTTTGGAAGGACATCAATATTCAAGCGGAGAAAGATTATGACATTAGATAAATATATTGGGAATTGTGAATAGCAATGGTCTTCACGTTCTTCAGCTCTACACTGAATTTGGTCATTATTTGCAACAGCTTTTCCTATCAGAAAATTGTCCATAAGGCAACTTGGATCCAACCAAAGCCAATGCATGTCACATCCACAGTTATGTTATCATTTTTAAGTGAGTGTACAAGTTATACAGTGCAGAATGTAGCTCATATCACAAGCACAATAAGCACTCCTTTTATGGGAAGGGAGTAGGATTTCCCCACAATTTGGGGAAGGGGGGGGAGGTCTGATTTTATAGTTCTCATGGAAGACATGTAGAATCAAAAGGTGTCATTAAAACATAGCAGAAACAGCTTGATGGCAAAAGGTGTGTCACTCAGATTTGATCCTAGCTTAGTTTGACAGATGTTTATAGAATTGAAGTTGGCAGGTACATCAGATGTGACAAAGGTCAAATCAACTTGGCTGAAACCAGGATCTGTAGATTTAATATTATTTCAGGTTTTCATGTGTAGCAGCAGAAACACTTGCAGCTTATTAGTTTAAATATTTTTTGTTTAGAAGTTCAAGACTGATTGGCTTAGGCATAAAACTTACCCTCCAGTTTGCCCAGATGCCATCTTTTTGCTATATTTTTCCTTCCTTCTGTAATTGAATACAGAACTGACAGCACACATGCAACAGTTGGCACTAAAAAGATGACTAAAATCCATTGCAACTTAACGAACACACATGCACATTTTATTTATCTTACTCTCTAATTTTTGTCACCACAAGAGAGATTTTTAGCAGTTGCAGTTTCGATTTTGTTTGAATCAGTCAAATGAAACCAGCTAGCTGACTCTTGGGTTTTATATGATCTTTTGAAATGTAAAAATGAATTATGCATTTCTTATAAGATGCATACTTACTTCTTATTACAAGTATTCAAATTTTAACTTAGGGTCTCAGCCCAAATAATTAATGACACTTGAAACCCATCAAAAGATCCGTCAAGACTATGGGCAGGAATGACTCCATCATTTGAAGAGGATGTGCATATTGTTTACCTACAAAAAGGTAGTGTACCATACTAGGATGTAACAGCCATTCTGGAAATGTCCCCACAGTGTGGAGGCTCCAAGTTACATCCCTTGGCCACTAATAAAGCTCCATATTATAAGATACATATAATTATAGTTATATAATATATTATAGTCATATATGTGCAAATAGTTATAAGATACATATATGTGCAAATCTTTTTTCCAAAGGTTTCTAATCTCATCGATATATCTCAACTACAGAACTAGAGGATAATTTATTTACTTCAATTTTCTCATCAGTTTGTTTAATCTGGGGATGGGGCATCCTATTGGACGCCAAAAATTCACCTGCTTTCTTATATAGCCCAACTGAGATATTAACCATCCCTTTAAGTGCAATTTTTTTTATCTCTCTTGCACTTCGTTCACTGGGTATATTTGCTAGGTAGTTTTTTAAATTCTTTTCATGAGTCTAGTTGCTCCTATAATTACTGGAATAATGGAGATCTTCCTAAAATTTCAGTTTCTTCTCAGGTCATACATAAGACCTTGGTATTTTGTTATCTTTTCCCCCTTCAGCTCTCTTTAACCCAGCATCATTGGGGGACACTAACTTTTATGGTTGCTTCTTTCTCTTTGTTCCATATCACTGTCAGGTTTAATAGGCCCATTTTCTAGGTACATAGCTGTAAGAATTGCATAGTCATTTAAGTGTGTACACTTTGATGGCATGTAAAACAAATTCAAGACTGGGCTCTACAAAATAAGTATCGGAATTCTTATACCAATATATATTCTTTGCAATGATGCTTTCCCATACATTTCTACCTTGAAAGGTCCGTGTTCTCATCTGCTTTGGAACCACAAACAGAATCTTCAACTGTTCTCATTTTAATATAAAGTTCAACCTCGTGTCAAATTCCACTTTAATGCAAAACTGGCAAATACTTCTTTTTACTCGCTACTCATTGAATATTAACTTTCTATTATTTTGAGGGGGGGGGGCTTATTCACAATATCAATAAAACATCAAATTGATCCGTGATTTTGAGGAATCTATTTCAGAATTTGCATTTAAGATAGCATCTGTGTGTTCATTTTCGGTAGACAAATGTTAAAACGGTTGAAATAAATGTTTAACATTTGTTGAAATCACGACTGCATAGTTGGAATGTATATGGTTCGACTTAAACTCTTAGAATTCTGAATATCTAACTCAGAACCATTACTGTAATGCCTTCCAATATTCCATGAGTTTTCAGAGATTGAAATATCTGAAAATATGACTCCTTCTGACTTTGTAATAATACTTTCAATTTCTTTCATCTACCTCTTTTCTTTGAAAATAAGTATCCTCTATTTCTTACATAAAACCCTACTTCACTCCCATTTTTTTTCATTTGAAAATATTCTATCCTAAAATGTAAATTAATTTGAGATTATTTACTATTCTAATAATAAAAAATACTCATTAAATGTTTAACTAATATTTTTGTTCATATTTCCTTTTATTACTCGTAGAAATGTTTATGTGAAATTTAATTTTATATCAATCTGAATGACTTTCTATTGTGTTCCCTTCAATATTACCGTCTTATAGTAATAGTAAAATACAGGTAAAACCAAAAATCTGTGAACTCTCTACTAAACAGTCATTTCAGAGACAAATTATCAAAAAGTCTACATAAAATTCAACATTCAAAGCTTAAATATTTTTCAGTTGAAATACTGCAATTTAATAAGTTGTTATTCTATTTAATTCACATAAAAAAAAAAACCATGTGCCACTTTGGCTTTTGATCTGCTTATCATAAAGCTATGGACATCTACACTGTTATGCGATCTACATCTCATAATGCAATTCAAACAGTATAAAAATAAGGAAAACACTTCTAATTAGTTTCAAAAGAGCATATCGTTATCAAATCTTAATGTTCAAAAAGAGTGCCATACTTTAGCCAATTATTCAAAAATAAGTTGCTGATGGCTTACCAATCTATACCAACAATCTATACCAAAAATAAGTTGCTGATGGCTTACCAATCTATACCAACAATCTATACCAAAAATAAGTTGCTGATGGCTTACCAATCTATACCAACAATCTATACCAAAAATAAGTTGCTGATGGCTTACCAATCTATACCAACAAATAAAAAACTTACATTAATTTAAGCCAACTCAATTTTTGCCAATTTTTCTGTAAATCAGCAAAATTTTGTCAATCCCAACATCATATACACAAAGAATTGAAAGATCATGGTGTAATGTAAAGATTTGTAGGTGCTTTTATATTATACAAACTAAAAAAAATATTGAATTTCAAGTGAAACAAATGGCTCCTATGTAATTGTAATGTCTCAAATAGTAACATATCCAAAAAATTACAAAAAATGATAAGGTAGAAAAAATAATAATGAAAAAAGAAATTTGTGAAAAGAAGCGAAATCACTATTTTACGCTTACTAAAAGAGAGATAAGTCGTCAGGGAAGATAATTAAGTTTTGTTGTTTATGTCATGTGACTAACATAATTCAAAATGTTGGACAAAATTTATTCCCCACCTAAACTTCATCAAAAACAGTTTTTTCATTAATAATTATTAAAACAGAAATGAGAAGCAGACAGTGTAGATATAAGCGGCATTCCAAAAGTAATTTTTCCTATTTTTTATTCTGCCTGAATGGATCAGAGGGGATTTCAAGTTGCATTGCTATGATGACTGTACTTATGCATTCATGACCTGAATGTTTCATCTGTTGCAGATATTGACAGTGTGAGACTAAGAAAGCAACCTCTTTGATGGATGTGCATAAGAAGCAAAATTGCATTGAGAATGATGACTATAAAACGGTCATTTGTTTTAATGGCACTACTCCCGTCTTTGTAGCTTTTCAATTTTGGAATTAAAAAAAAAATAGATTTTACCTTTTGAACGACCCTCATATTTTCTTTGTAGATATCAGATATAAGTTGCACCACAATATATTCAGAAATGAGCAATTTTCAACAATAGGGAAAGTAGGAATAATACTCTCAACATTTTCCTAGAAATAGGTCACAAAACTGTGTCAAGGAACAACTAGCAGAGCATGTTAATATTATGCCAAACAAACACGCACAAATGCATACTAATAAGACCGACATTGACCAGGATTGAATGATGATCAGGAATGTTTCACACTCCCATATTTTTATTGTCGTTGAAATTATTGAAATCAACCATTTTTCAACCAAATCAATTGATTGCATGCTCTAGTTGGGGACCCATCGTGGTGCACTGGAAGGAAGGACAGTCCACAATACATTGTACTCTACTCTGCACTGTACAGAACCTCCTGTTGATTTTATAAAATCATTTATATATATATATATATATATATATATATATATACAACAGCTTGAATTAAAGTTTAAAATGCAAAAGTCAAGTATCAATTCAATTGTGCTCTAAAAAGAAACATTTAGAATGCACCTTTATCATATCAAAGAACTTATTGTTGATTTTATACGTCGAGCCTTTTGGCTTGTGCAATAATAAAATTTCTCAAATGCACTTGTAACGTTAAACAATGTAAGGTGTTCACTTTGGTCAAAATCACTTGTTTTCTTTTTTATTTTGATTAGATTTTTATCAATTATCAATACTTATCAAAGACATTCTGATGCAAAATCTATCTAAGAGCACTGCCAGATACATAAAAGTACATTTGTATGAAATTTCATAAAAATCGGCCTAACCATTGTGGAGTCTATAGGAGCCAAACTCACACAAAGTTTCTTTCATATAATAATAGATAAGTCAAATGTTTTAACGGTACTTGTACAGTTTAATCAAGACATTAAAAAATGAAAATATCGAAAAAAAAGTTGTATTGTACGTATCTGTTTTGACATGAAGATCTCTGAAAAAAATTTCACTTAATTTGATTGAGTTGTTTTTTTTTTTTTTGTTTATAGCGGAAAAACACGTTTTTATGAGAGCGCCTTCAAGGCAGACATCTTGGATTTGTTTTAAATTTTTGTTTGAATTTTAGAAACGACACGAGAGATAACTCCATGTAAAACGCCGACACTCTCTCCCTATCTTTAATAACTAGCTTTTCTTCCTAAAAATCGAACCTTTGGCTCGGTATCATAAATTGTTTTTTCGCTGTAAAATAAAAACTACTTGATGAAATTAAGTGAAATTTTTTTTTTCGAGGACTTCATTCCATAGCAGATATGTACAATTTAAACTATTTTTCAATAATTTCATTTTTTAATGTCGACTAAACTGTACAAGTACCATTTTAACTTTAGCAGTATCTTACAGCAAACACTCCAAAGCTACATAGATAAACAATGACGCAAATTAAGTCAGATACCATTAAATGCTGTACATATGAAATCAGTTCAATTAACAGAACTTTAGGTCACGCGTTCCTCACCTTCTAGAGAGACTGTTTTTAAATCATTTCCTTGAACATCGTTTTTTTTCTATCCAACTTTAATACTTTTCAAAAAATAAAATAAATATATTTTCTTATTCTAACAGATAGCAGAAATCATTTCACTTACAATTTTTTGTTTTCGAATTTATGCTAAATAGTAATTTATTACTTTTATTTTGCTAGTTATTTCCTCTGAAGAGAAAAGCCTAATTTTTGAAACTTCATGGAATAAGAAAAAAAAAAAAATTTTTTATAGTCTTTGTTTGAACAGTCGATAATGTAACTTACTTTTCATCATTTCGATTTGTCTCATTTTAATGCTTTATCAACAATATCACACATCCCTTCATCATGATAGGATTTAATAACAAGTATTTCTATTTATATTATTCAACTAAATATATATGCCAAGTGCCACCAACATGTATACTTATGCATTCGTACTGCAGTTGATGGATATGTATATGTGTGTGATAGACCATTTATGAATATAAATTAAAAAACAAGACAAAAGTATATGCTGGGCATAAAGGGAGCATCAAACTACATGGAAACTTTACCATTCTGACTTTAGTTATATTTACAACGTTTCTAATGAAGTAAACTTTAACCTTCTTCAGGTGCATTTTGTCAAACACAGGAACCTGTTTTCATGGTGCACTGATTAAGAGCATTAAGTAGCAATCACTTTTAAACAACCATCTTTTAGAGATTGAAGGTTCAATCATTGCTACAGGCAATTATTACTAAGAATAGCATAAATTAACACATCTACCCAATCATGACTGACGGAACTAGAAGAATCTATCCTGTGAATTGAATAAATGATTCAGATTGAAATTATGTACAGGTCTCCCAGAGTTTGAAAATGTCAAAAGTTACAGTGGCCAAAATGTTGCGTGTGTGTGTGTGTATATATATATATATATATATATATTTTTTTTTTTTTCATTTTCAGAAAATTAGATGTCATTGGTACCGTCGGTTTCAAACTCCATAAATAATACATTCTTATTTTTGGAATTTTTTCCTTATAATGGAGTACTCTGCTGGAATCCTTTTTTTCCAAAATATAAGTATATGTATATATAACAAGAATAGCCATTTGAATAATTCAAATAAGATAATTTATCAATCCTCATCTCAAAAATTTCAAACATAGGTAGGAAAACCCATTTTTTTTTTTTTTTTAATTAATGAGTAACCGCTTATCAAGGCTCAAGGACCACTCAAGGATAAGAGTTAATGATTTTTTAGGTAGACTGCGAGATAACATTGATGATCAGTAATGATGAAACCTAAGTAGAGTTTAATTAATTAAAAGGATGGCTCAACAAAAACTTTACATTAGACTTGAAAACCACCATGTTGTAGTCAGCTGGGAAGCAGCTCCATGATAGTGTTCTACAGACTGATAGTTCTAGGAAAGAAACTTTACTCATGGAATTTTCATTTAGTTTTAGGCACTGAGAAAGGGAAACTATTGGCAGTTATCGTAGCTAGACAAGTATTTGTTACGAATATTTTGCAGAGGTGGCAGAAGATTGAAGCTCAGTCGAGCACCTGCCATGAAAATGATGATAGATTAGCGATAGACTCACAATGTCTCTTCTGTGAAAAAGAGGAAGTAGATAGGTGAAAGGTCTTTGCCCACTAAATTTTGAAGATAGTTTTGTACCCTGTCAAGGCAGGAAAGGAGTTTTAGCAGCTCCTCCCCAAAAGTGGCAACAGTATTCCATCTTAGGATGTATTTAGCTCTTGTATGGGTAGAGAATTGCATCAGGAGTGAGATTCATTAATGCCTGAGCTATACTTGATGCCAACAAATATAAGAAGCAAGCAAGCATAGAAACTAAATATCCTCTGTGTGTGTGTGTGTGTGTGTGTAAGCTTTCAAAAAATTATCTAGTGATACATAGATTTTAAATATACAATGTCTGACAAATGATAAAGATTGGTATTTGACAAACACTACACATACATCTGTCCATCGACTGTTAAGTAGATATTTTTTTTTTTTAAGTTATTTTTATGCATACAAAGCTAATAAAAATTTAAAACCTACCTGGAAATTTCTTCTTTTCCATTTCCTTTGATGTAATATATTTTTTCAGGAATGGCAATAGCAAGAGAATACTGGTGTCCTGTGACAGATTCCGCATAATAGACGTCAACACATTTGTTCAGATCAATCTCACCTTGAGGTACAGTATCAGGCTGAAAATATAAACACACACATCAATACATTTTATATATATATATATATATACACACACATACATACATACATACATACATGAAACTTTTGCTTGGAAAAGTGTTCTGAAGAGTATCAGTATTCATAATTTTTATGATTTATTGTACAACTTAAAACATTGCCTTGAAACAGCTGTAAAAAAAAAATATAACTGTGCATGCTTTTTATTTGGAACTCAATTTGATAAATGGTTTGAATTATCAAAATCTATCATTATATATATATATATATATATATATATATCATTATTTAATAAATATTTTTCATAACCACAGATATAAGTTTTGTGTTTTTTCTACACTTGTCAATTATGTAATTGTACTGCTGGTCCGACAATTTGAATCCTGACTTCTTACAATCAGACAGTTATGATGATCATGCTTTGAAACGTGATAGAAATATGCCTTTTCTTTTTAATGCAAACAAGTGATGAGATTCTAACAGGATTCTGATTTCCTAAAGGGAGAGAACCTAGCCATGTGGCTAATTTTGCATCTTCAATTTAATTATTATTTCATAAATATTTTTATGAATAGATCAAAATAAGATTCTATTATGAGGATTACAATCAAGATATAATAATATTAAAATTATGTCTTCAATCTTTATTCTAATTTAGATCAGAATCCATTACATGATTTTAATTCTAGAAAAGTCTAAAATTTTAGTTTTAAGCTTAAGGGGTCCTAAGAAAATCAAAATTTAGAGAACCTTTCTTGATTGTTGTTTAATGATTATGGATCAAATTTAATGCATATTTGAAATATTTGAATTTTCAACTGGGGAAGATGCCAGAAAGTAGAGCAAGTGAAAAACCTTCTATAATTGATTGCGAAAATAAACAGCCTTCAATTTGTAAGAAATTAGCAAGATTTCACAAATAATGGGTCAACATTGATACATTGTACATTAATGTATACGTTAGTCTTTTCCTTTTTCACATAATCCTTATCCCTCTTTAACACTGTTGTTATTCCATCTTCTTCCAATCATCTAAAACAGAAGATTATCAGAATTTTAGTATTTACATAGATTTGTTTTAGTATTCATTTAGATATTCATTTTTGTTTTTCAATAGATTTTTTAGGTTGTTTATAATAAATAAAATAAACAGTTGTCAATCAGTATTTTATGTCATATCCATTTTAATCAATGGATCTAATTTCAAATTAATTTGTAATTTAATAAAAACACTGAGTTTAATTAATACTGCATCTTTTTTTTTTTTTTTTGTCATTTTTATATTCTGCCATAATCAAAGAAAAACTATTTTAACTAACATATATATAGGATTACACAATAATCATAACACGTTTAAAAATAGGATATACTTAACTAGTGCCATGGAGTGTGAATTGGAAACAATTACGGCATCAGAGTCTAAAATTAGACCCATTCTAAAACCAGTTTAATTTACACTTTATATAAGCTTATATATAATGAGAGTACAAAATATTTTTTAGTTATTGTTTAACTTTTTAGCATTCAACTTATGTTAAATTATGTTGATTATATTTTTACAATGAAAGAAAAGGTCCACTACGAATTTGAGACCATTTAAATTCAACTAGACTAATAATTTATTTTAATTTGTGCATTATGTCTTTTTTTTTTTTTCTACCAGGAAAGCCACTTGAGGATAAGCGTTAATAAATGTCAGGTGACCAGCAAGACAACACTGATGATTTCTTTCATTGTTTCATTTTACTTTAGTCAAAGTTCTCAGAAATCAAAGGACTCCTTCTTAGAAGCTAACACTTGTTCTCTGTATGAGATACATAGATATTCGAATATTTAATTGAAGTTCTTTACCTCTCAAACACTGAATTATTAACAGCAAAAAAGTTGGAAACATAATTTTCCTCTCCCAAATTTACCATTTAAATCTCGTTTTAGTATACATTTCTTGTGATCTCTTGGTCTTGATTTGTTTAGTCAAAATCAGTAGCAGCAATAAATACAAGCTTATATGAAAATTTGTTAGTTTAAACCAATAAAATACAGAATAAGTGTTATATGACATTTTTAGGAATAGAAACAGTTCTTTTTATTGTTTTTTTTTTGTTTTTAAATTCAACCACTATATTTAGTTACCATTTTGTGAAAAAAAAAAAAAAATAAAAATGGTAACATCACTTCTCTGTGATGCTCATATACATTTGTGAATACTATATACTATTTTTTGGTCCCACCCTCCTGACAAAAGGAGGATAGACCTGTAAATTCACCCTAGTCCATTTGTCTGTTCGTCCGTCCGCACTTTTCTCAATAACTACGCCTTGGAATTCTTTGAAATTTTGCACAAACATTAAACATGATATGAGTAAAAAAGTAACAGAACGGATTTTCTGGGAAAACAAACAAAATATACAATAATAACTGCTACCAAATGCAAGAAATGTTATTTTCTACCTATTGTATAGTTTTAATCTTCTGAAGATATTTTTAAAGTTTATATTTTTACAATACAAGATTGCATCTACATCTGCCTCTAACATATATAACAATCCAATATGGTTGCCATCAGATGTGATTTTTAGTTTCTATGCATCATGGATAACAACTTAGAAATGAAAATTTTTTTTTTTTAATTTCCGACCTATAATTATCACTGAACATTAACTATATTACATAATTTCATGTCATGAATTAATTCTCCATCTCCATTTTCTACATGAAAGAAATAAATTTGAAAGTTTACATTTATCTAATATATAAAAGGCACTATGTCTGTCTGTATGTTTCCATATTTTCAAACTATCTCTTCCGAAATTAAAAGTTGCAGAGCGGCATTAGGGGTCTCAAATGATTGAATTTTTTATAGACCATTCTTTTATGGGTCTTTAGCTGGTTAAAATAGTTTTTAAAGGATCAAAAAGGGGTTGAAATTGAAAAAGTCGTTATACATTTTGTACATTCATATTAGTTTATTTTTAATCAGTTCATGCGCGTGTCGCGTTAGTACTGTGGTAACATCACCAGCTTTGAATACTACAGTTTTGCTTTTGCTTTAAGCTGATGGCACCCAAATATTTTATTTTTCTTTTGAAATCACGACTATAATAATATATATAAAATCTGGACAAATTAAAATATATTTAAGCTCACCCCACCTGTTTTCTATGGGAAAAAAAAAACAAATTTTGGGACCCTATTCTGGCCAATTACTGATTGTTCCCTTAATATCAGTTGCCTTTTTCGCTAAATTCACTCTTGAGATTTCTACCAATGCTCTCCATAGTTCTACTTATGCCAAGTATTCACTTAATAAACATTGATACTAAATTGGTTAATATGAAGTTTGATAGGGTTGCTATGAGAAGACCTTTTGATCTAATCTTGGCTAATATCTTTGGAAACTTCAGTTTGTTTGATGTAAATAGGTTCTTATTTAATCTTTAACAAGCAAGACGCCATTTTGAATGCAAGTGAAAATGAGGGAGCATTTATTGTTGTTTTGTTGAATGTATTATAGTATGTTTAAAGTAGTATTATTGGAGAAATGAGATAATAAACAGTTCCCTACAAATAATTTAAGGAAGTAACACGATAATATGAAGAGAGTGAAAGGACTTAATGGATAGAGAGTGAAACTTTTTGCTACCTTCTTTTTGAGTATTTGAAGAAAAGTTTTCTCAGAATGAATGTAATAATTTTTAAACATGAATGAAATGCATTATCATTTCTTTGATTGCTGTAAGTGGTTAATTTGAAAGGTTCGGTTTGGAAGTGGTCACTCGTTTTCCTATTGAAACTGTAGATGAAGGAAAAATAAAGATCATTTTTTGATATAGAAGATACTGACAACACTTTTCCTGTCTTTAGCAGAGAATCAGAGTCTAGGTACATTGGTGAACATGTGTCTGTGATCATCTACTTGTTTATGTCTGAATTTGATGCATGATCTCAACACAAATCATAGTCTCAATCATGTGGTCTCTATCGCTACTGCAACCAAAGGATTCTCGCTCCAAAATCACAACTCAAGTTTAGAACAAGTGACATTTTATTTGGAGAGATGTGACAATTCTAATTTTTTTCTACTTAATAACAGGCTTGAAAATCAAGACAAACATCTAATCAAACACTTGAGCACAGGTCTGTCTCGGAGAACTACAGAAACCCCCACAAACCTCCTTTGCTAGAATACATCTATATATATAAAAGGCAAAAATCGGTGTGTATGTATGTATGTATGTATGTATGTATGTATGTTTGTTTGTAACGCTAAAACTTTTGAAAGACGGAACCAGAGTTGACAAATTTGGTATCATATTGCACCTTGATCACCCGGATGACAAATATCGAAATTTCACGTCAAACGGACCAGTAGAAAGGGGTCAACTGATCGTTTTTCTCCTAGGGGGGCCCCCAAAAAAACCTGTCATTTTAACGTTATTCAATACGTGTCACGTGACGTGACGTCAGCTCAAACTTTTGACAGACACAACCAAAGTTGACAAATTATGTATCATATTGAACCTTGATCACCCGCATGACAAATATCGAAATTCCACACCAAACGGACCATTAAAAGGGGGTGAACTGATCATTTCTCTCCTAGGGGGGGCCCCAAAAAAAACCTGTCATTTTAATGTTAATATTACATAATCCAAAAACGCTTAGTCATGTCACGTGACGTGACGTCAACATCCAGTAATGGCGAACAAATGTAAACAAACACTTTGTTTTACCGATACTTTTGTAATTTCTCTTCTGCTTTGTTCTAGAGATTATTAAACTCCATGACAATGTCTCCAACGTATTTAACTGGTTAAAAATAGTATTTATACAAGAGTTTTAACGAAAAATATCAGGAAAAAATGTACAGGAATAAAAAAAAATTCAGCTTTCAAAATATTCGTCGATAAAAAAACCGATCTTTATATTTACGCTAGCCATTTTGTATATTACCACGTGACCTGCTATCTCTTAAACTGGAGGGGGGGGGGATCCACTTGAATCCAACAAAACCAGTAATTTTTTTTTTCTATTATATATACATCATTTTCTATAAAATTAAGTGTAGACTTTATAATTAAAACAAAAAATGTTATTCATACTAAAAAAAAAAAACGCTTAGTCATGTCACGTGACGTGACGTCAACATCCACTAATGGCGAACAATTGTACCTATTTACTATGCCTCCCCACGGGACAGAGTTAGACACCAGGGTCGTTTTTTAACGTGGAGAAAAGGTACAAAAATAAAAATTGTCTCAGTCGTGGAGGATTTCTCCTCCACCGAAAGAGAACAAGAAATAGAAGTGCAGCATCTGAAGAACAGATACTACACTTTGATCTTGACCAAAAGGCCAAGAATGCGAACAATTGTAAATAACAACTTTTTTCACAAAACCAACACCGTCTTTCTTTTTTTTCTCTCTCTTTCTCTCTCTCACCCACTTACTCTTCCCTCTCTCTCACCCTCTTTCTCTTGACGTCACACCACTGTTAAACTGTGGGGGGGGGAACACATTCCCAGGCATTATCTCCTATAGATGCACATTTTATTAGAAATTCAGCTTTCAAAATATTAGACGATAATAAAAATATAAAACCAACACCCTCTTTCTCTTTTCTCTCTCTCTCACCAACTTACTCTTCTCTCTCTCTCACCCTCTTTCTCTTGACCTCCTACTACTGTTAAACTGTGTGTGTGTGGGGGGGGGAAGAGGCAGCTTGAAAACCAACAAAAACAGTGCACAGTTTCCCAAGCATTTGGGGTGGGAAGGGGGGGAAGAAGCCGAGCGCACAGTTTCGTGTGAGAGAGAGAGAGAACAATTCTCAACCTATATACTCAACAAATTTTTTATCTACAGATTTGAAAGTTTGTATATAGGGTATTCAGACATATGGAAATATATCTAGCATAATCTATCTATTATATCTATAAAAGTGAAAATGTGTGTGTGTGTGAGGTAGCCAGAGAGAGAGAGAGAGAGAGAGAGAGAGAGAGAGAGAGAGAGACAACAATTCTCAACCTATATATTCAATACATTTTTTATCTACAGATTTGAAAATTTGTATATAGGGTATTCAGACATATGGAAATATATCTAGCATAATCTATCTATTATATCTATAAAAGTGAAAATGTGTGTGTGTGTGTGTGTGTGTGCGTAAGAGAGAGAGAGAACAATTCTCAACCTATATACTCAACGTATTTTTATCTACGGATTTTAAACTTTGTATATAGGGTATTCAGACATATAGAAATATATCTAGCATAATCTATACATTATATCTATAAAAGTGAGAATGTGAGTGTGTGAGAGAGAGAGAACAATTCTCAACCTATATATTCAACAAATTTTTTACCTACAGATTTGAAAATTTGTATATTGGGTATTCAGACATATGGAAATATATCTAGCATAATCGATCTATTATATCTATAAAAGTCAGAATGTTTGCGTGTGGTTGTGTGTGTAAGGTTGCGAGAGAGAGAGAGAGAACAATTCTCAACCTATCTATTCAATAAATTTGTTATCTACAGATTTGACCATTTGTATATAGGGTATTCAGACATATGGAAATATATCCAGCATAATCTATCTATTATATCCATAAAAGTGAGAATGTGTGCGTGAGAGAGAGAGAGAGAGAGAGAGAGAGAGTAAGTACAATTCTCACCCTATATATTCAACAAATTTTTTATCTACCGATTATAAAATTTGTATATAGGGTATTCAGACATATGGAAATATATCTAGCATAATCTATCTATTATATCTAGAAAAGTGAGAATGTGTGTGAAAGAGAGAGAGAGAAGAGAGAGAGAGAGAGAACAATTCTCAACCTATATATTCAACTAATTTTTATGTACAGATCTGAAAATTTGTATACAGGGTATTCAGACATATGGAAATATATCTAGCATAATCTATTATATCTATAAAAGGTAGAATGTGTGTGTGTGTTTGTGAGTGAGTGAGTGAGTGAGTGAGTGAGTGAGAGAGAGAGAGAGAGAACAATTCTCAACCTATATACTCAACAAATTTTGTATCTACAGATTTGATAATTTGTATATAGGGTATTCAGACATAAGGAAATATATCTAGCATAATCTATCTATTATATCTAGAAAAGTGAGAATGTGTGTGAAAGAGAGAGAGAGAACAATTCTCAACCTATATATTCAACAAATTCTATCTTTACAGATTTGAAAATTTGTATATAGGGTATTCAGACATTTGGAAATATATCTAGCATAATCTATTATATCTATAAAAGTGAGAATGTGTGTGTGAGAGAGAGAGAGAAAGAACAATTCTCAACCTATATACTCAACAAATTTTTTATCTACAGATTTAAAAATTTGTATATAGGGTATTCAGACATATAGAAATATATCTAGCATAACCTATCTATTATATCTAGAAAATGACCATGTGTGTGTGTGTGAGAGAGAGAGAGAGAGTCAGAGAGAGAGAGAGAACAATTTTCAGCTTGTGTGTGTGTGAGAAAGAGAGAGAGAGAAAGAGAGGAAGGAAAATTCTCACCCTATATATTCAACAAATTTTTTATCTACATATTAGAAAATTTGGATATAGGGTATTCAGACGTATGGAAATATATCTAGCATAATCTATCTATTATATCTATAAAAGTGAGAATGTGTGTGTGAGAGAGAGAGAAAGAGAGAGAGAGAGAACAATTCTCAACCTATATATTCAACTAATTTTTTATCTACAGATTTGAAAATGTGTATATTGGGTATTCAGACATATGTAAATATATCTGGCATAATCTATGTATTATATCTATAAAAGTGTGAATGTGAGTGATGGAAAGAGCAAAAAATTCTCAACCTATATAACCTATAAAAGTGAGAATATGTGTGAGAGAGAGAGAGAGAGAGAACAATTCTCAACCTATATATTCCACACATTTTTGGGCACAGATTTGGAAATTTGTATATAGGGTAGGCAGACATATAGAAATATATCTAGCATAATCTATCTATTATATCGATAAAAGTGAGAACTTGTGTGTGTGTGTGTGTGAGAGAGAGAGAGAGAACAATTCTTAACCTATATACTCAACAAATTTTTTACCTACAGTTTAGAAAATTTGTATATAGGGTATTCAGACATATGGAAATATATCTAGCATAATCTATCTATTATAACTACAAAAGTTAGAATGTGTGTGTGAGAGAGAGAGAGAGAACAATTCTAAACCTATATATTCAACAAATTTTTTTATCTACAGATTTGAAACTTGGTATATAGGGTATTCAGACATATGGAAATATATCTAGCATAATCTATCTATTTTATCTATAAAAGTGAGAATGCGTGTGTGTGAGATAGCGAGAGAGAGAGAGAGAAAAAGAGAGAGATAAAATTTCTCAACCTATACATTCAACAAATTTTTTATCCACAGATTTGAACATTTGTATATAGGGTGTTCAGACATATAGAAATATATCTAGCATAATCTATCTATTATATGTATAAAAGTGAGAATGTGTGTGTGTGTGAGAGAGAGGACAATTGTCAACCTATGTATACAACAAATTTTTTATCTACAGATTTCAAAATTTGTATATTGGGCATTCAGACATATTTCAATATATCTGGCATAATCTGTCTATTATATCTATAAAAGTGAGAATGTGTGTGATAGAGAGAGAGAGAACAATTCTCAACCTATATACTCAACAAATTTTTTATCTACAGATTTGAAAATTTTTATATAGGGTATTCAGACATATGGAAATATATCTAGCATAATCTATTATATCTATAAAAGTGAGAATGTGTGTGTGTGTGAGAGAGAGAGAGAGAGAGAGAGAGAACAATTCTCAACCCATATACTCAACAAATTCTTTATCTACAGATTTTAAAATTTGTATATAGAGTATTCATACAAATAGAAATATATCTAGGATAATCTTTCTATTATATCTATAAAAGTGAGAATGTGTGTGTGTGTGAGCGAGAGAGAGAGAGAGAACAGTTCTCAACCTATACATTCAACAAATTTTTATATATAGGGTATTCAGAAATATCGAAATATATCTAGCATAATCTATTATATCTTTAAAAGTTAGAATGTGTGTGTGTGAGAGATAGAGAGAACAATTCTCAACCTATGCACTCTACAAATTTTTTATCTACAAATTAGAAAATTTGTATATAGGGTATTCACACATATGGAAATATATCTAGCATAATCTATCTATTATATCTATAAAAGTTAGAATGTGTGTGTGAGGTAGCCAGAGAGAGAGAGAGAGAGTAAGAACAATTTTCAACCTATATATTCAACAAATATTTGATCTACAGATTAGAAAATTTGTATATAGGGTATTCAGACATATGGAAATATATCTAGCATAATCTATCTATTATATCTCTAAAATTGAGAATGTGTGTGTGAGAGAGAGAGAGAGAACAATTTTCAACCTATATACTCAACAAATTTTTTTATCTACAGATTTGAAAATTTGTATATAGGGTATTCAGACATATGGAAATATATCTAGAGTAATCTATCTATTATATCTATAAAAGTGAGAATGCGTGTGTGTGTGAGAGAGAGCGACACAGAACAATTCTCAACCTATATATTCAACAAATTTTTTATGTACAGATCTGAAATATCACATTTGTATAGAAGTAGAAATCTTGATACCTACTCTGATACCTAATAAAAGAAAGGACACTCTTTAGGGCGGATTTTGATTATAACAAGTCACTAATTAGAAATTATAATAAACATTCTAATAATTTAAGAATTTTACCAAAATAAAATTGCATGGTAATCACCCAATTTCTGCCACAAAATTTTGATTGGCAGAACTCATAAACATAAAATATATATTTTCTAATTTCATCTTTTTTTTTTCTTTTTACATAATCTGGTTTGATGTTTTCCCAAATATTCAAATCACTATATTTTGCTGCTTAATATCAAATACAGCAACTGAGTTATTTTTATGCATCAAACAATTACATTTTCTCATTCATCCAAACTAATCACTGAACATCAATTTCATATTTTCTTCACTAAAATATTACTGTGCTTGATGTCATCAAGTGGAGCGGATCATTTTTTTTTCATTTGTTCACACATTTTTCCAATTTATATATATTTTAAAGATTCTTAGCCTATGTCATTGCATACCAATCTGTTTATTAAAAGTTAAGGTTCACTGTAAACACATATGTTACACCAAAATAAAAACGCTTCAGATAATGTCTTGATATTCAATTCAGTTTCTCACATGACATCTTATGAAGTTAGTAGAAATGTTACAGACTTTTGAATCTCAAACACTTTCAATACTGTGCACTGATATTTTCTTTTTTGCAATATAAGCACATTCATGATTTTTTTTACAAACGTTAAAAACTTTCACATTGTGTAGCAATATACTGAAACAATTATAAAAATATTTGTTTTTATTTTGAATGATGCAGGGCATCTGAAGAGAGATTTTTCTAACAAAATGAAAGTATAATTTTTAGCAATAGGTATCTAGGAAAAGGCCACTACATATGTTATAAGTTCCAAATTTCCACAACCTGGCAAATACTGGTACATGCTAGCAAATTTAGATTTGCAATTACAAAATATGATTCTAATTTTTTTCTTTGCTCTTTATTCTAACACTACACTAAGTTTACTGTGTTATTTCGCTACAGTTGATATTGTGTAGAACAATAAGAAAATCATAGTGAACAATGCATTCAACAAAATTTCACACACATTTCTAGATACCTATATCTAATAAGTTCAAAAGAAAGGACACACTTAGGGAGGTATTTTGGTGGTCAAGTCACTAATAAGAGATTAGCTGGTTTCCCGGCATAGCCCAGGATATATTAAAGATTGACTGAAATACATGTTCTAGCTGGTTTCTAGGCGTTGCCAGGGATGTAATATAGACACATTATGTTGTATATTACCTGTTCTCTTCTCCCTAAGGTAAAACAATTTCATATACATGCTGTAAATTACCTATGCTAGGGATAAAACATGAACAATACCAGTCCTAGGGTAGATAAAACAAATAATACATAGAGATGAAAGATTCCTCTCCCCTAAGAATCAAACATATGTTCAATATCTGCTTTTGTTTTTTCATTGTTTATACGGTCCCGAGCAACGCCGGGTAGCCCTGCTAGTATATATA
Organism: Euprymna scolopes; assembly: GCF_053919585.1. Taxonomy (NCBI): domain Eukaryota; kingdom Metazoa; phylum Mollusca; class Cephalopoda; order Sepiida; family Sepiolidae; genus Euprymna; species Euprymna scolopes. The sequence goes on from NC_136499.1 coordinate 32,902,027, forward strand.
TAAGAGAGAAAGTGCGAGATATTGGTATCATTTGTGGTAGAGCAACCATTCATCTATTTGAAAATCAGGGGCCAGTTTATCTATGGACACAAAATTAGGCTTACTGCCCAGTTAGTCTTGTATCTGATCGGTAATTCCTTTTTCCAAGTTTAAATCAGAACCACAAATACATTACTATTTTAGAGGTCAATCAATTTTAGGCATGGTCTCTTTTCTCTGAACTAAATATTTCTCCCATAGCAGGCCTGTAGCATACTTATATGCATGTCACTAAACATCCAGCATTGTGCATGTTTACATATTCATCAGCTTCCAACGACAGAAAAGTTAAACATGGCCTTAGTTTATAGTAGAGAATCCAGCTTCACCATCACATACACACACACACACACAAAAAATTGCACTGATTAGATACATTGGCATTCCTCAATAGGAACACACCAGGCGATGAGCAATATTCCGGCTCAAAGAAGGATAATGTCTGGGAGGAGGTGTTTTTCTTCATTTTCTTTGGCTATTTTCTTGATCAGCAAACACACAAATGTATTAATTAAAGTATATCCCAAAAAGATAAAGCTATTTTTAAAAGAAGAGCCGAGAAATCTCCCAATGTTTTTTTTTTTTTTTTTTTGTTTATTTGTTGAAATTATGATCAGTTTAAACTCACATTTTCATCCACTGAATAAGTCAATTCTCCGTCATCATAGAGGACAAAAAATCTTCGCTGCCATCTCTGGAAGAAGAAAGGAAAAACATAAAACATTAAATTTCATACGAAGAAGCCAAGAGAGACATGAAAAAGCAAATGTTAGTAAAGTTAATGCAATCTATATAATACTTAAACTCCAATAATATTGCTTGCTTGTTTGCACATTTAATTTTTTTTAAGTGATGGAGAATTAACAGGAATTCGGCTACAAATTTTTATCCTCCCAAAATCAACAGAAATGAAAGTATTCCTGTTGATTGTAGTGTGATGCTAGTTCTATGCAGTTCTAAGAAGTACTTTTTTGCAGGTCAGAGTGCCCTTCTTCGGGAGCACTGACTTCTCAATCCCACTTCCCAACCCTGGTGTTGGGAGTTCTTGTAGTGGGAGAGAACGAAACACCTTCACAGGATTATTTGCAACTGTTTTAACACATCAGAAGAGTTTTTACATCAAGATCCATGATATAACTCTGGAGTTAAATTGGTAGTTAGCTGAAAGCTGTCCGAAACTACCAAAGACTCAAACATCAACAAGCAAGGTGTCATAAATCGATCACAAAGATGAATTCCAATTGCTCCAGCCTATGTTCTAGATCTGGCTCCAGCAACTACTAGCTGTTTGCAGACCTCGGAAGGATGCTCCAGGGAAGGATGTTTTGGTTCAATAAAGAAGTGATATTGGAGACTTAGTAATATTTTGAGGTCAAGAAGAAATTGTTCTACAAAAAGGCATCAGATTGTTAGAGAATCGTTGGGATCAGTGTAAAAGGAAACTATGTTAATGAAATTTTGCCTCGTTTAAAGTTTCATTAATTAGGCCCGGAATTTATTGAATGATATCTTATGATACACAAGTATATTATACTTACACAAAGGAAGAAGTAATGCCTAGAACTAAAATCTTGTGACAACAAAACATATACTACCCCCCCCTCAAATTGAGCATTAAAAGATAGTAATAGTATAGTTCAGTTTCAGACAGATGCCAAATCTCTATGAGTAATAGATGATAATATAGTATTCACAGCTGAGAAAAAGTATATATAGGGATCCTCTTTCATTACTGGGCAACACCAGGTGGGCAGTCTTCTAAAGCAAAGTAAAAACTTTGCAATATCAATAGCATAAAACCTGAAATTATGCCAACAAGAACATAAAACCTTCTTTCAGAAGCTGAAGTTTGTTTTTTCTTCTTTTAATGGAAAATACATTGAAAGAAAAGACGTGAAGTGGTTTCAGATATCCAAAATGAAAATCAGAAATCATAACATTGCCTTTGACCGTTAACACCAATATTCAAAGAAAACGTTTCCATAAATCATATTTGCACATACACGTTTGTAATTCTATAAGAGAATATATATATATATATATATATATATATATATATATATATATATATATATATATATATATTACTGGACGGATCTAAAATTCTAAATCTCTACCAGGAACTGGATGATATCTTGAAAAGCACTGAACTTGTGCGATTCTAAATTACAAAGAAGTCTTTATATTAAATAGTATAATTAGGACAGCCAGAATTAAGTCATGAATGTGTGCATTGATAGGACGTTGGTTCTAAGACAAAGATTCCTTTGCTGCTGTCAAAGTTATCTTTGACTCAAACTAATTAAATTATAACTGTTTACTTTTCATCCTTGCTGCGGAACCATATGTCAGCTTAGAAGGGAGGAGTGTACAGCTGTTGCATTACCGAATCCTAAGAGAACTTGGTTATTCAACAAAAAGCAATCTTTCATGGTTACAAAAGCTAAATTTATATATTTATAAATATTAATAATCATTAGCTCAGTAGAAACCGTATGGATTTCAAACAATCCAAAATAAGCAACGACCAAAAGGAAACTTTTTTCGGTAACATTGGATTTTTTAAAACTTTCACTTCTGGTTGAGTTAAATCATAAACAAAACATTACACACTTCATAACTTTTAGATCACAAATTTTTTATTAAAGAATAAAGTTCTCTGGCATAACCTGTCTGTCTCAAGCAATACCTCCAACATCCAGTGAGATGGTTAGCTCAAGAGCCTTATAAAAGGAAGTGAGGAGGGGGGAGGGGCATAAACAGAAACCCTCCCTTCACAGGACTCCACCAATTTTAAGCCCAGAATTGCCCCCTTAGCAGTCTCTACCAGCCTCCAGAGAACTTTTGTGTGTTTCATCCTTGTCTGTCACAAAAATGTTGTCAGTAAGCAGGTATGAGGAAAATTTCTGGAGTTACTTATTTCTAAATCTTGAATAAGGAACTGCAGTGGCCAAATTGCACTCCACTGTCTTGCCGAAACATCTCCTACAGTTTGAGGCAAATCGACATTACTAAGTTGGTTCCTTGCCAGAAAGATGAACTTTTTAGTTTTTTCCACTTCATTGGGGAAGGAGACTCAGGCCTGATATGGGATTTTGGTTCCAGCTCTTTTACTTTGGACAGAGAGTTGGAGCAAGTCAGGGTGGCATGGGGGTAAAATTGAAAAGGAAGAGTGATTTTTGCTCAGGAGTAGATGATCGAGAAAAGCAGAAAAGACGGTCATCTCTTATTTTAGGCAGAGGGGAATGGGGTACAGTCTCCTTAACTTTCTTACCCTTACTTGACATTTTGTCTCCTTGGTCTTGGTCATCATGCCTGATCCAAAGTTGTCATTTATAGTTTCCTTCTCCATAATCAATAACTACCCTTCTGATTCAAGGTATTTAGTTCTCTCCCACAGCAAGAACTGTGACACTAGGGTCGGAAAGTTGGATTGAGAAGCAAGTGCTACCAAGGAGAGGCAATGTGAACTGCTAAAAGTGCTGGGCATCCCCATCAGCATCCCCGGTAAGAGCAACTCAGGCGATTAGTAATAAACTAACCCCTTCTCAAAGAGAGAAGGTAAAACCTGGGAAGGTGAACCTCCTTGAACTGCATAGACAACATTATACTGCAATCAACAGGATCCAAATCATTACAGGAATGCTGTAATTTCTTGATTTTGGGGACCCGAGGATAAAAATCCCTTTTCTTTTCAGAGTTTTTATTGTTGTTGATGTTGGCTGCTTCTTACATTTTCATGTTAACAAGCAGACATTTTTTGGTCTGAAGAAATTGATCTCATCAAAGCTGTAGTTGAATGTCTAGACGTGTAGCCATATGTTTGTACAAATAAAACCTTATACATTAACAGGTCTAGTCATTATTGAGCACTATTATATAAATGCAGTAAAGATTCTTCGGATTTTCATCTGTGGATTCAAACCTTAGATAGTAAATATGAAATGAAAAATTAATGGAATGAAAGATAAACAAAGCACCATAGTAGTGGAAATAAAAAAAACACTATCAAAACCGAACCAAAATATTTTGGTCGATTCGTTCAATTATATTCACATTGTAAAAATCTGTAGTTTGTTGCCTTGCTTCAATAAACTTAATTTTCCATAATTCAAGAAAACCCAGTATTTTTCGTCTTGATCTGTTTCCCCGGCTTGAAACCTAAGGTGCTATGTTGATCTGTACATCTGCAATATTATAAACATATATATATATATCTATGTTTTTAATTTTAGTCTCAGTTATTACAGACATAATTTCTTTAAATAATTGCAAGTAAAACATCATTTGACTATGGAACTAACAGTAAAATTACCCAAGTGAATGGAAAATCAATATTATGTTGCGGAGGAGGGAGTGGGATGATGTAAGAAAATTAGCATTTGCCAAGTCGTTTTGCCAAGTTTAGAATACCAATAGATAATCAACATGAAGGATTTTATAAAAATACTTAGGTTACTTATCAATGAACTTGTTCTCTTTTAATGTATTAATATTCAGTTCAAAGTCGTCAGTGTGTGTGTGTGTGTGTGAGAGAGAGTGAGGAGGAGAAAACAAAGGTTTTAAAGGCCGGACATAGTCAGACATTGGAAGATTGCACTGATAAAGACTGTACCAGCAGTGTAAAAATCATCTTCTATACATATAATATATGGAATACTGTTGTGTAAAAAAAAAAATATATATATATATATATATATATATATATATATATATATATATATATATAAAAGCGAAAATGTTTGTATGTACGTATGTGTGTTTGTGTGTCCGCTAAAAACTTTCGACAGACAGAACAAAAATTCATAAACTTGGTATCATATTGAAGCTCCATCCTACGCCCGAAAAAAATGGCCAAAAAACGTTAATTTTTTTCACCCTGAAATCGACAATTTTCTACAGGGGGGAGGGGGGTCAACAAAAACCGTCCTCTCATGACGAGATCGGTTCTATGCATGCGTCAGATGACATCATGACCTGATTTAATTTAAATAGTTGAAGAACTGACTGAATTTCATGTACGTCGTGCTAGCTCAGTTGGTTAGAGCGTTGGGTCATAATCTAAACGTTTTGGGTTCGAATCGTGGTGGGAGATGTCTTTTTTTCTTTCAATTTTTTAACTTTAAATATTGAACCAGTGTTATTTAAGCCATTTTTCACGTAACGTTCGTTTTTCTGTTTTTTTTTTTTTTTACTTCGCTTATTCTTAGGTTTTCATTAACACCCCCGACCGACCACACACACCAAAAACACCCGGGTACCCACCGACTTTTTAAATTTTAATATCGAAACAGGCTTATTTAAGCCATTCTTCACATGTTTTTTTTTTTTGTTTTTAGTTTTAACGTTCGTTTTTCTGTTTTCTTTTTTGTTTTTGTTTTTTTACATTTAACATCGTTCGTTTGCCGTACGTTAGTTTTTTTGTGTGTTTTTTTCGATGTTTTGATTACCCCCCTCCCGGTAACCCCCCCCCCACTTAAGTTTTAACGTTCGTTTTTATGTTTTCTTCTTTTACTTCGCTTATTCTTAAGTTTTCATTAACAACCACACACACCTACAAACACTCGGGCAACGCCGGGTATCCCCCCCCTCCCCCGCTAAGCAGGGTTTTTTAACGTTCGTTTTTCTGTGTTTTTTTACTTCACTTATTCTTAGGTTTACATTAACACCCCCACCCCCGCCCGACCACACACACCGAAAAACACCCGGGCAACGCCGGGTACCCCTCGCTAGTTTATTATAAATCTCATTAGCTTCTGCGCTTACTCTCCCATGTGTGAAAGAATATAAATATTGACAAAAAAAATTTAAAAATTAAAAAAAAAAAAAAAAATAGGGCTCCTATTTACTTGCCTCTCCCTAAAGACAGGGTTAGACACACACAGTCTGGTTCTTAATTTGGGCAAAGATCAAACTTTGGAAAAGGAGGCATTCTGAACTGGGACAAAAATAAAAATTGCCTCCATTTGAGAGGATTTCTTTTTCTCTGATCGAGGACAGAAAAGATTAAGTATAATAACAGAATAGATATTACATTGTGCTTTCTAGTCAAAAAGCTTAGGGCGAAGAAACTTTTTTATTATTAATTTAAGAGATCAAAGCAGCCAGAGGGTAATATAGATACTCAGTTACAGGATGGAGAGTTATGTACTCGTCTCTACACAAGAGCAAAGTTAGACACAAGATAGTTTGTTTTTTTTATTTATAAAAGGGACACTCTGGATCGAGGCAAAGAATAAAATTGTTCAAGTCATAATAAAGAATTTCTTCTCTACTTACTGGAAATAGAACAGATACTAAACTTTATCTTAATCCAAAGGAAAAGAATTAGTTGCGTTGCTATGAGTGATAATCTTTCCCATTAAAAAAAAATCATTCTTAAAGCTTTTAGTTATGCTTCCTTCAAGAAAACATTTTTTCTTAATGCAGATTGTAAAAACTATTTTCCACATATATAGTGGGGTGGAGGTGGGGGTTTATGATTCACATTGACTTTATCAAACTCTATATCATTATATTTTCAAACCCCATTAAATATGTATAATGTAAGATTCAATTCATTAAACACCATAAAAATGAATAACTAATGATGAACTGAATCAGTAAATTTATTTTTTCTCCTTGTGAATAATTTTTTAAGCTTTTCATTATCTGAACTTGTTTACTGAACACGACAAACACCCAAAGAAAGCTCAACGAAGTCATAGCTGAAATGTTACGACAGCAATAACCCAAATAACAAAGAAATACAAAAATAAATAATGGTTAAGCATAAGTAATTCAAGACGATATTACAATTTATTTACTAATAAATAAGTGTAAAAATTTATGTTTTGTTTTTTTGTTTTTGATATCAATCCATGAAAAATAAAACCTTAACTTTATCAACTTAATGAATGAAAACCCTGAAATATTGATTATCTCACTGTGATTTTAATTCTTTGTTTCTATTTATTTAAAATAAATATATTGTAATTAGCCTAAGGTAGAAGATTGAAAACATGTTTTTATTTAAGTTTCCATCAAATGGTCAAGTTGACATAGGAGGGATTGCAACTTGTAACACTATTCTGTCTGAGTAGGTTCCAAATGAGTTGACCACATCCCACGTCAAACTGGTCCACCCACACAAATCAGTAGCTGAGTCCTCGGCATAGTTCGGCCATTCTAGATTCCAATACTAAATACCAAAAATGTGGAGGTCAATTACCAGCTCCATGTCTATCTTCACTGTTTGAATCGATATTTTCATCTTTGTGCTAGCTAGTGGGTGCGATTAAGGCGAACTTGTGGATTGCAACAGGCTTGGCTGTCCTTACATAAACATGAAGATGGCCATAACAAACTACTGCTGTGTGGAGGTAATGACATAAAACAGGAGATGGCGAATAGAAGAATTACATATCGTCTGCTTTTAATAAAACTGTCATTAAGGAAAATGTTTTTAACCATATTTTAGAATCGTTCCTGGAGGGTATTTTTTTTTTTTTTTTGCAGAATTTTTTATAAAAAATTTATTAGAATGCTATTAAAACAAAATGAAGTTTTAATTTGGAAAAAATGCAAACACATTGAGCAAACGATTGTGTTAATGACTGCAATGTCAGTTTAGTGTTCTGCTATTCCACAAATGAAAAAGTTATGCCTTTGGAAGTAAAGGAAATGTTTCTTTACATCAAAGTACGAAGCGCCTTTCCAGACTTCTTTTGTACAGGCATTTAAAATTATTGTAGACTCTTGAAAATTCAGTATATTATTGCTATACATCTTACGAGATGACTGACCAATTTTCATGACTTCAGCTTCACATGAACAGGTACAGCAAGAATTGGAATACATTCTACTAAAGCCTGATTATCACAGCTGGTGAATTTCAAAAATGCAGTTTGGATGTGAGGACACTTTAGAAGAACGATGTGCAATAAAATTCTGCTTTAAACTTGGAAAAATGCCACAGAAACATAGAATGTTTCAGACTGCTTTTGGACCATCTTGCATGAATCGAGCTTCAGCTTTACAGTGACATAAGAGATTCAAGGAAGGCAGGGAGTTTGTGAGGGATGATGAGGTGTGGAAGGAGTAAGGAAATCAGGACACCAGAGTTGATTGGCGAAATAAAGAATTTCATGGATAAGGATCGTCATGTTTCTATAGAGACAATAAGTGCACAGTTTGATGTCAGTGTGGGAACTGCACACATAATTATTCACGAAGAACTGAAAATGCGAAAGATTTGTGCAAAGTTTGTCTCTGAGTGTTCAGAAAAGATGAGAAAGAAAGATGTCATGACAGTAGGAAGATGGTCGAGCTAATTAATTTAGATACCGTTGTTCTTGATGATTTGGTGACCTGCGATGAAAGCCGGATCTACTGCTATGATCCAGAGACCAAGAGACAGTTCCCAATGGAAGCATGCTCGCTCTCTCAAACCCAAGAAGGTCAGACAGAGCAAATACACCCAGAAACTTATGATCCATTTTTTGACAGCACAGGCATGATCTACATGCACTGGGTTCCCACTGGACAGACAGTCATCAAGGAATACTATGTTAAGGTTTTAAGGGAGTTCAGAAAGAGATTCCGTTGGAAGATACCAGCACTGTTCAAATCGAGTCAGTGGCATTTCCACCAGGACAATGCACCAGTTCACAACTCCATCCTTATCACAGACAGATTACTTTTTTTTTCTTTTTTTTTTTTTTTTTTTTTTTTACAAAGGCATCACCAAATATCAAGGTCTGGAGGCCACTCGAGGATAAGGGTTTATGTGTGTACTGTAATTATTGGGACAGTTACGTAATAGCCGTTTGTAGAAGGAATTTGGTATAATTAGATCATTTACGAGGACAACTAAACAAGATAATGATATTGTAATCAGCTGAAAAGCAGACCAATGGAACAGAGTTCCAGAGGCAGGCAGTTCAAGGGAAAAAGCTTTGTTCATGGAATCCATGTTTAGGGTTAGGTAATGATAAAGAGTGGGGGAATTTTTTGATAGTGATTTTGGCTAGACGAGTGTTCTTGGTGAAAGATTGGTAAGAGGAATCATAGATTCAAGATCAGTTGAACACTTGCCATGAAAATAGTTATAGAGCAGGGACAGGCTCGCAACACCTCTTCTGTGGGAAAGAGGCTGCAAAGAAGAGAAAAGGGCATTGCCTGTGGGTTATATGGTTAGAAAAGAAAAAAAACAAAAAAACATACCGGGCGTATCTGCATCGCTCTTTGGGAAAGAAGAAGGAAAGGATGGCCAGCGCATTTGTATATGCGAAGGGCATCTTGGGAAGGCAGAGCATGATGGGAGAAGCTATTTTTTTCCCCCGTCTCTTCCTTTTTTTTCTAGATAGGATATAAAAGCAGGGAAAAATTCCCTGGGGGAGCAGAAAGAAAAGAGTCGTGAACATCTTCTCTTGAAAAGAATTTTGTATTGCTAACGTTTGGATTGTGCGGTGTGACATTGGTGGCGAGAGGCCAGATGTGGTCGATTGGAAAAGAAGAGGGCAGAAACGTGCTGTTGTCGAGAGAGTGACTCACTCCTTCCCGAACCCCAGAACCGAATCCTGATTATAACACTAGATTGCCTACTAGACCAAGATGTGCATCAAGACAGTTCCTCACCCTCCCTGTAATCCAAACTTTGCTCCTTGTGACTTTTGGTTATTCCCCAAGCTCAAAGAAAACCTTAGAGGCTGTCAAAAGGAAAACCTTAAAGGCTTAGAGAGAATTGAGGAGATGAAAGAAGCTGTGACAAGGGTCATTGACAAGCTCACACAAAAGGACTTCCATGACACCTTCCAGAAGTTGTTGGAACAATACAACAAGTCCATTGCAGCCGGAGGAGTGAGTGAGGAAGTGTGTTTGTTTAACAGCATTTCAACCTCTAGGGGTTCATTAAATCCACGAATAGGTTTGTTGATATAGAAAAGTTTCAATTTTTTGGAAAGATGTTTTAAATTTATTGAAAAGTATCTTCAAAAGCAAGATGCTTTAAATTTGCCGAAAAGTTTTTTTTTTGTTTTTTTTTTCAGAAGTAAAAAGTTTTTTTTTTGTTTTTTTCAGAAGTGAAAAGTTTTTGTTTTTTTTCTTTTTCAGAAGTGAAAAGTTTTTGTTTTTTTTTCAGAAGTAAAAAGTTTTTTTGTTTTTTTTCAGAAGTAAAAAGTTTTTGTTTTTTTTCAGAAGTAAAAAGTTTTTGTTTTTTTTCAGAAGTAAAAAGTTTTTTGTTTTTTTTCAGAAGTAAAAAGTTTTTGTTTTTTTTTCAGAAGTAAAAAGTTTTTGTTTTTTTTTCAGAAGTAAAAAGTTTTTGTTTTTTTTTCAGAAGTAAAAAGTTTTTGTTTTTTTTTCAGAAGTAAAAAGTTTTTGTTTTTTTTTCAGAAGTAAAAAGTTTTTGTTTTTTTTTCAGAAGTAAAAAGTTTTTTTTTTTTTTTTCAGAAGTAAAAAGTTTTTTTTTTTTTTTTCAGAAGTAAAAAGTTTTTTTGTTTTTTTTCAGAAGTAAAAAGTTTTTGTTTTTTTTCAGAAGTAAAAAGTTTGTTTTTATTTTTTTTCAGAAGTAAAAAGTTTTTTTTGTTTTTTTTCAGAAGTAAAAAGTTTTTTTTGTTTTTTTTCAGAAGTAAAAAGTTTTTTTTGTTTTTTTTCAGAAGTAAAAAGTTTTTGTTTTTTTTTCAGAAGTAAAAAGTTTTTGTTTTTTTTTTCAGAAGTAAAAAGTTTTGTTTTTTTTTTCAGAAGTAAAAAGTTTTTTTGTTTTTTCAGAAGTAAAAAGTTTTTGTTTTGTTTTTTCAGAAGTAAAAAGTTTTTGTTTTGTTTTTTCAGAAGTAAAAAGTTTTTGTTTTGTTTTTTCAGAAGTAAAAAGTTTTTGTTTTGTTTTTTCAGAAGTAAAAAGTTTTTGTTTTTTCAGAAGTAAAAAGTTTGTTTTTTTTCTAAAGTAAAAAGTTTGTTTTTCTAAAGTAAAATGATACTTTAGGGTGTGCAGGAGTTTCCGGCTATCAATTTGTTTTAGTTCAGGGTTGTTCTTGAGGTTCTCGTTTTTTAGCGTGTCTTCTTTTTTTTTAAAGATTATTTTTTCTTTATTCATTTTTATCCATGAAAATTCTTTAATTTATATCAATCTCTATCTCTTTGGAAGTAGTGGGTTAGGGTTGTCTCTAATTGGAGCCTGTGTCCTTGGTGCTTGGTGACAAATCTTTTTTGGTTTTAGTCTGGGGCTTATTGATTTACTCTGTCTTGCCTATCTTTCTTAGCTAAGTTTCAATTAATTTAAATCTATTTTCATTTTCGGTTAATACTAATTCTGTTTTTTGTCGTTATGGTTATTGGAAGTAGGTTTTTTATTCCCTTGTTCTATTTCCATTTTTCCTGATATTTTGTGTTTACTTTAACATCTGCTTTCCTCCTTGGATCTGTCATGTTTTGTGAGGGGGGGGGCTCCGATTTTGTTGAGAGAATTTTCAATTTCCTTTATTTTGCCTTCATTTGTGCTGTGTTGTTCATTTCTGATTTTTATTTGTCTTACGAGTAAGATTTATTTTTAGTTCAGATAAAAAGGATTTCAATTCTTCAAGTATGTTTTTTAGTTCTTTTGTTATGTTTGAGGCTTCTGGAGGGCGGATTAGACCATTGTAATTGTGTATTTTGTTTGCTTGTTGGGTTATTGTTGCGTATGTGTTTTTGGTGCAATTTGTTACTTCTTTAATGGGCTTCTTGGAAGCTTATGTTTTTTTGGTATTTGATTGTAAGGATGTCTTTCTCTTGCTTGTATATTTCGCAATTTTTTGAGCAAGAGAGTGATTTTCTAGGTAGTTTGTACATTTGGTTTCATTAGGGCAGTTTTCTTCAATGTGATTCGGGTCTTTTTGACTGCAATTTCCACATGTTTGGTTTCTTTGGTACTGATCTTTGTTATGCCTAAACTTTTGGCATTTATAGTATTTTAGTTAGTTTGGAATGTACTGTTCTACTTCGATTCTTCCATAACCTATGTTGATTGGTATTTGAGGAGAATTAAATGTTAATATGTAGATATTTGTGTATATTACCTCTCCAACTTTCTTGATTATGATTCTTTTAACATCTGTGACTCCTTAGTTTTCAGTTCTGTTTTGGTTTCTTCTGTTGTGCATACAAAGATTTCTCAGTTTCTTTTGAGTAATTTAATAATTTATGTGGATAGAATCTGATGCTTGTTTTGTGTAATTTTTGTAGTTGTTATAAAGTTTTAGCCTGTTTTTTATTTTGTACTTCTACCAATATTGTTCCATTTAATTTTTTTGACATTTTTGGGTGATATTTTGCTTGATATGAATTTTTGGATAAGGAAGGGTGACATTCTAGTTAGTGGTATGTCAGAGGTAGCCTCTAGCACGAAGTGTGGGAAGGCCTTCGTTGTCCAAGTTTGTCCTAGACTCTATATGCAATCTCTTGGTTGCTTTTTATTCATAATAAGGTTAGGACGTTCATCAGCAATGCTCCCCACCTAACTGTGAGTCACTTATGAAGAAGAAAAAGAATCCCATTCGCCTTGGTTCTCGAAGATTACATGGCTGGTATACTCAAACGTGGGGAGGATTCCAAGCATTTGTCATGCCCACCCAAGTATGGGGTTTTCTTATATTTTATTCTTGTTGGTCCCAGCTTTGATTGACCTTTTAGCCACCATTTATTAAATCAGTTCGTTTTTTGTCTGTGGCAAGCATAGGTGTTTAGCCTAGTAAGGGCCAAATTGGTGTGTTGTAATACCATATCATTATTATGTCTTAGACATGTTCTGCTCAACCATCAGGATCCTGTCTTTAGTGCATTAAGGGTCCCCACCCACGGTCACAGGTGGTCCCATCGAATGATTTTTACCCTCTGCAGAAGGGCAGTTGGTATATTCTGATGCCCTATTGGCTGGACAGAAAATAATCTGCAAAAGGTTTTGTTTTTGAGTTTTTCGTATTGGCATATATTCTTATGTCCGATTTGATTTGGTTATCTTATTTGATGGCATATCAACTATTTTTAAATTACTGATGTTGGGACCTGCCATTTTAGAAAATATTTTTGTGCTTCAAATATTCCTTCCTGGTACTTGTTTTAGTTGTCCTGCTCCACAGTCCATCAATCCTTTTGAAATATTTTTTGTAGAATCCATTTATTGTATTAAAGTTGTTGTTTCAAGTTCATCATATCCTCAAGTAATTATACGTTTTGTTTAGTTATTTTGTTTCACGGTACATCAACCCCTTTTGAGTTATGCTGAATTCAGCAACTTTTTAGAAAGCTCCTATGTTTTAAGTTTCCTATATCTTTCATCACTAGTTCGTAGTGCTTGGATTGGTTGTCTTGTAGTGGATTCTGTTATTTTCATTCCTGCAGTACATGATTGAGCTTTGCAAAGCGGTAAGGGTTATAATGTTTATGTTTGATGTGTTTTAAGTCAAGAAGCCAGTAGGGAAATGGGGTAGGGAAAAAAGGATAGAAGGGGAGGGGGTGTTTTTGTTTTTGCTTGCAGAACATGATTAAGTTTTGCAAAAGTTTAGAGGACAAAACAAAAATGTTTTAATGTACGATGCATTTGTATCAGGAAGCCAATATTCAGACAGCATTATCTGGTAGCACCAGTGCAGCCAGAGGAGATTACTTCAAAGTGGACCAGAGTTTCATGTGTGTACTATTAATAAAAGTGCCCATACAAAAAAGTCTGGAAACTTATTGAAGTCGCTCCATATTCATAGGAGAGTCAATATTTCGCTTTCTAAACAAAATAAATAATTTTTTCCTTTCAATTTGTATATTCTAATCCATTTTTAGTCATTACACAAAGTTTCAACTCAATAGTAAAAACGTGTAAGATACCCTGGGACTTAATGGGTTAAGTCAGCTTTCTTTTCTATATATTTCTACAATGTTTTAGCATGATAAAGTGGTTCCACCATGCAGGATTTCCTCAACCACCTGGGTCTACCAATGACATGCCACACCGAGAGACCATGATGAACTGACTGGGCTCTACCAACGCCTCTCCATGACCATTATTAGAGGAAACACTTCGAGTCTGCTCTCTAACAGCCAGGTCAGCAAGACATGTGACGATCTGCTCTGGATATAGCCACAAAGGCTTTTTAAATTTGCTGAGTAAAAAAAAAATTTAAATAGAACAAAATAAATGTCTAAATTAACACTTAAACGCATATCAAATTGAACTTTTAAGTCTAAATTTAATAATCAGATCTTGTTAAATGTTGAATTATGTATTTATTGAATAAATATTTTTGAATTCCATCCATCTATATATTAATCCACGATACATCACCCCCACCCCTGAAGTGAACATTGAAAGATAGTACATTAGTCTGAAGGAATTGTTTGAGCTTTAGGCAGACATATATCAAAATCGCCATTATTAATAGACTAGCGGGAGTACCCGCCATTGCCCGGATGTTTGAAGGTGCGTGTGTAAGGAAGGGGGGGGGGGTAAAGTAAAGAATAAGCGAAGTAATAACCCTGTTTAAATATATTAAAAAAAAAAAAAAAACGATGTTAAACTTTAAAAAATCGGAAAAACCGAAACAAAAAACTGCAAACAAACAAAATTTCTTTAAAAAAGAAATCGGAAAAACAAAAAGCAAAAATAAGGGAAAAAAATGATGAACGTGCTCGGAAAAACAAAAACAAAAAAAAAAAAACACAGTGAAAAGCAAAAAAATTTAAAAAATGGCATAAATAACCCTTCGATTCAGTTAAGTCCATGGTGCATTTCACCCAGTAGAAAGCATAGAACGAAAAGAAACGTTAAAATTCCATTCTAGTCTTTTTTAAGTAACTATGAAGTAAAGAAAACCTAAACCGGTGTTCCTTCATAACTGTCCTTTTATGAACGATCCCGGAAACGGTGTAAGTGGTGGCGGGGGAAGGAGGAACTAATTAGAGAGAAAAGATTTTACTACTTCCATTGATTTTAACCGATTGTGGCAGTTAACTCTCAGCAGAAAAAATATAGGAATCTATGATTATCGAAGAAGTGCCTATAACACACCTCAGATATTATGCTGCAGTTTGTGCATATTACATTCACATGAAATGTCTTGATTTTTAATCCTATTAATCATAGGGGAAAAAATGAGTTCATTTTATATATATATATAGGGATGTGTGCCCAAAGTTGTTGAGATCCTACTAGAGGAATTATGCACTTTCAGAAAATCAGTGAATATGTTGCCTTAAATGTTTTAAGCAAAAACATTTGAGAAAAGTTGAATAAATCCAGTATAAAACCTATTTGTGTTTTTTTTCTATAAACATACTGTGATAAGTATTGCGATTTGACAATAGTGTTACTAATAGTCAGAGACTGAATTGGAATAGTTGTAATGTATAAAATCAAGTAGAATTTAGATATTAGGTGCTTGTCCAGAGTTCCCTCCCATATAAAAAACAAAAATAAAGATACATCTCTATGATGTATGTACCCATAATGGAAAGAAGATATTGTATTCAAAAAATTACATAGAGTAGATACCTCTAACTAATTTGGTGAAATTTTAACCATCAATTGCGACACCATTCCTAAATTTAAGTTGCATTGAAATATTAGGTTAATGTAGCACAATGGGGTTCCAAAATCCAGCATCATTCTGACTTTGGGGAAAGGTGTGTCACGTGGTACTCTATCACCAGTGTCTACACAGAACCTAATCGATTTGAATAAAGTGTCAAGTTGTTAACTTCGAACAGAAAAATGGAAAAGGTGAAATATACAACAAATAAATGCTACCAAAGGTAAGATAAGTTATAAGAAAATTATTGTTTATTACTATAGACAACATTTTTCAAATAAAACAGTTCAAAGAATTAGGATGCTTAAAAAAAAAAAAATAAATAAATAATAAAACAGTTCAAATTTCTTATTTCACTTCATTATAATTACTCCATATTTGCATCCATGTTCAAAGGATTAATGTTTTGCCGCATTTATTTAAATAAGGTTCTGCGTAGACATTGGTGACAGAGTACCATGTGACCCACTTTTCCCAAAGTCAGAACGATGCTGGATTTTGGGACCCCCATGCCAATATTTCAATGCAACTTAAATTTAGGAATGTGTCGCAATTGATGGTTAAAATTTAACCAAATTAGTTAAAGGTATCTAAATTGTTACAAAGAACACTCAGTTCTCCATTGCTCAAACTAAATTAGACTAAAAGAGACCACAATAACAATCCTCAAACCTAGCAGCTATAATCTAAAATGAATATTAATCAGTTAATTTTAGTTTACTGCACAAACACACACACCTAGCTTTATAGATAGAGAGTTTGGGATAAATTTCATTTTTTTTTTCTTTTCTTCCATTTCAGAACCATTTGAAGTATCTAATATAGGTAAAGTGCAACAGATAGTTGTTTCTGTGTACTATTAATGGTTTTGAGAGTTGGAAAACATGGACGACTCCACAGTATCAAAATACAGAGAGTGAGTGACATCATGATGATTTGCACTGGATTAAAAAATTCAAAATGAGGATTGATAATTTAGATTATTCAGACGACTGTTTTCATCTCTAGAGTTATTCTCACAATGTTTTAACCATAAGGATTTGTGGTGTAATGGATAAAGTACAAAGTAAATTCTCCAATTCTCAGTGTAGGTGATACTAAGAATACAATTACTTAAGAATTCTACCTGGTCATGGCTGACGAAACAAAGAGTATGCAACCCCTACAGACTAAATAAAGGACAGTTTGAAATTCAATGTACATTCCCCAAGTTCCACGGAAAGATTTCTAAGTTTGACAAGATACACCTGAAGAAGGTCAGAGGTTACATCAGCCGAAATGTTGTGAGAATAGCACTCAAAATGAGAACAGTAGTTAAAAAAAAAAAAAAAAAAAAAAAAAAAAATCAAAATTTACAAGGTGTGCCACAAAAACCAGAACATTTAGCACAATTAATTTATACATACATTCGTAATTATTGGAAATTATATTTATCGAAAAGGGAAACCTTGCTAAAACAAGAAAAGCACAAATGTTAAGAGATTTTCAATGTGCCTTTTCCATGAGAAGATGCACAACTAATATTGTAGATAGTTTTACCAATTTTCAGTCTTCATTTTGAAAAACTCTAAGACAAATACTATGGTCATTACTGCCTTTTCTACAGATTGGTAAAAACCCTGGATGGAACAGAGACAGCAGCTACCTTTGTTTATTCTGACAGCGATTGAGAAGAAACTAAAATCATTCTTACACATAAGAAATATTGGAAAGTGTCACCGTGTGATGGACACTGGCAGAGTGATAGTCCTGACTGACTTCCCAACCATGTGGTCATCAGAGAAAAATAAAAGAACTGGCATACTTGCAAAAACAATGAAAATGACAACAACTCTTAAACTTCCATCAAGTAATACATTCAATACATAAAAAAAAAAAAAAAAAATGACAAACAATATTAATTATGTTGCCAAACAAATTATATAGGCATCAATTTACTGTTGGAAGACAAACGTGGAACTGTTACCCAACTGAAGTAAAGACTTAATATTAAGCAGTCAGAATCTGACATACATATCTATGAACAACTACTTATGCATTCGTTGCACAGACGATGATAGTTTCCACTCCTTGTACCAATCCAAGGTTGTTATTCAATTCTGTCAGCGCTACAAAAAAGGAATTCACTCTCCAAACAAAAACCACAGCGTCATTTTAAAAAACAAATAACAGGTGTTCAGCTTTTTAGAGTACAAATAGTGCGTTCTCCAAGTTAAACAGCAGATTTAGCAAAATGAGAGTCTTACCTGACCTAACTAAAATAAGTCCTATTAACATAATTCTTCAGCTGAGATAAAGAGGCACACTATTCAACTAACTTCGAGTCCCCAGAAAAAGCAACTATCACTCACCATCTCACCCCTGGATGGCCGGTTCTGACTGCCCTCACTTTTCATCTCCTGGAATCTCTTCACTCCTGACTGGATTCTGGCCTTTGTTAGTGGTCACCATTTGACCATCCAGAAGATGAGGAGATATCCACTGGAGATAATGGCTAGATGGCGTCCATTCAAAGAGGGTTTATCTTAAGCTCATTGAGGAACAGTGCTCTTCTCAAATAGGTCGGTCTCAACATGATTCACCATTCAATGAGGTACTTGTTTTATTTCAAATAAAGAAAACATCTCTTGCATTGTCAAGCTCTGACAAGAGATATCTTAAATTCTGTGTCCCCCTTTTTCCTTTAACCACCTGCAGCGTCTGCCATTCAAATGCATCACTAAAACATGCAGCTTAGCATGTTTACATATCTAACACACACACACACATAGTTGCTGAATGTGGAAGATGCATCTCAGTGTATCTACTGTGATCAACTACTCACAGTAAACTATATTTATCTATTAATACCGTAGCACCTTTAACATATGTACATACGTATGTCACGGTTTCCAGATTATAAATTATTCAACCGAGATCCTATTTATTAAAAAGGAGAATAGAAGATAAAAACATAATACAAACATTAAATTAGTATTTTGATACGCTAATTTAATGTTCAAAGTATGTTATCACCTTTTATCCTCCTTTTTAATAAATAGGGTCTGCCAATCACCGAAGACGCAATGTAAAAAAAAAAAAAAATAAAAAAAAATAAATAAATAAATGATGTTGCTTTTGGGCCCTACGTGAAACTAAATACACCTTGTTGGTCTTTTGGTTAGAATCTAAGGGTAGTATCTATTCTGTTTAAAAGATGGTATAATTATATTGTTTCCATTCATGTTCAAGATGTCACAAACTCCTATAAGGATATTGGAGATAAACTGTAATAACCAGATATATTCTGACGCTACATTAACCAGATTACTTAGATAAATACTTAACAGTTTTAACAAAAGGACTACAATAATATCACAGGGTCTCTATTCATGCTGAACGTCTAGAGAATGACCAGCAGCAATATATGAAAGATGCCACTGTGGAATTTCCACAGGTCCCACTAGTTTTAATGAATTGTACAAATTACAGGAATATTTGCAACAAATACATTTATGTACCAAAACTGAATATGCTGTTCAAAAGTATGCCTCCATCAAAATTAATGGACTACCTGGAAAGGATTATTTCCAGCTTTTACAGAAGAAATACAAAAGTATACAATTAAATAACTTTCCAGAATGATCATGTTATATTGTATAGCACAAAATGACTTGTCAGGTTGATACGAGGGGCGTGCAATAAGTAATGCCCCTGACCCACTTCAAGTTGTCTGATCTAGCTGAAATTTTGCATGTGCACGGATTTATATCTCTACAGGTTATGTGGCAAATTACAGCTCTGAACTAAATGTGGTTTGTTTTACAGGTGTTTGAACTGTGTCAGGTGTGAAATGGAGCCTGTTGAATGTCGAGCAGCGATCCGGTTTTTGTATTTGAAAGGACGCACACCACAGGAGACTTTTGATGAAATAAAAGAAACTTATGGTGATAATGCCCCATCATATGACCTTGTAAAACACTGGCGTTGTGAATTCAAACATGGCCGGAAGTCTGTGGAAACAGCTCCCAGACCTGGTCGCCCCCCCCCCTTCTGCCATTGATGAGGCATCTGTCCGTCAAGTTGAGGCTGCCATTTTGGAAGATCGGTGCATTACTATTCGCCAAATAGCTCAAGATGTCAAGATTAGTACAGGGTCTGTGGAAACTATCATTCATGACCATTTGCATATGTATAAGGTGTCTGCCAGATGGATTCCCAGGTTGCTCACACCATTCCAGAAGCGAGAACGCGTGGAGTGCTCGAGGATGAATTTGGAGATGTACCAACAAGATGAATCAAAGTTTTTCAAAAGACTGATTACACAGGATGAAACCTGAGTCCATCACTATGATCCAGAGACCAAAGCCCAGTCAATGCCGTGGAAGCACTTGGACTCACCACCTCCAAAGAAGGCAAGGGTGCATCCCTCCGCTGGCAAGGTCATGCTCACAGTCTTCTGAGACCAGGACAGGGTAGTGATGACAGATTTCCTGGCAAAGAGTACCACAATTACAGGAGCCTATTATGCTTCACTTTTGAGAAAATTAAGGGAAGCTATCAAAATCAAGAGGCGGGGCAAGATCAGCAAAGGTACCCTCCTCCTGCAGGACAACGCTCCGTCCACAACTCGCATGTTGCCAGATCAGAAGCACGGGCGTGTGGTTATGAAATCCTGCCCCATCCTCCCTACTCTCCTGACCTTGCACCCTCTGACTTTCACCTCCTCCCAGCCACGAATTTGTTTTTGAAAGGAAAACGTTTCCCAGATGATGCAGGCTTGATTTCTGAAATGTCGTGGTTGGAGGACCAACCTGGGGTGTTCTACAAAAACGATCTCCAGAGCAGCATCAAACGATGGGAGAAATGCATAACTCTGGGTGGTTCCTATGTAGAGAAAGACTAATAACTGTGCCAAGTTTCGTTGCTCTACTACTATGGGAAGTGGGTCAGGGGCATTACTTATTGCACGCCCCTCATATGTCAAAAAAGACTCACAATCCAGCCACCCTTTGGATCACTTCAAGTGAGATATTACTCTAAAAGGTTACAAAGTTTTTAAGGATTTCATGACTGACTTCTCTCCTCTGTAGCTGGAGTTGATGTAATAGTAAACACCAAACAGTAAAATCCATAAGTTGAGATCTGAATTTTGGTTCAATGAAAGCAAGAATTTTTTTTATATAGAAACCGCTCAAGACAAGGCATGAACCCACTTTATGCTAGGAGCTAACAAATGAAAGATGATTAGCACAAAGACAGGAGTTGCCTATTGGGCTTAATCTTGAAAAGACCAAAGCTATAAGTAGGAAGAAAACAGTCAGCAGGAAGAGAGTTCCACAATTTTGTAGTTCTTGAAGAAAAAAAAAGGTACTAAAATAGGAGGTTGTATTACAAGACGGTAAAAGTGTCCTTGGATGTAAGAGTCTTTGCTCCATCTGGTTATCATATCTATTCTTCATCTCCCACTACACTGTATTGTAGAAGATTTAGATACATATCTCATCGCTTTAGGCAGGATTATTCACTGTTTTTGTCCTACATTTACCATGTGCGTGTGCATGTGTGTAACACTATTTTTTTTTTTTTTTAATCAACAAGGATCGTTTGGTAACTGAAACACCGACCCCCCAATGAATTTGTTATTGTTTAAATTGGCCAAATTCATCCAAACAAGGAACATTCACTCTTGTAAAAAATCAAATGGTGTAAACTAAAAACATTGCTCTTAACTTTGAAAATACTTTTCAAAATGCATTAATATTTGTTGCAATGTCAGAGTTGGAAGGAGTTTGAGTCATAAGAATGTTATGTGTCAAATGTTTTCAACTCTGAAATATCAACAGATAATCTGAATACTGGAAGGCTTTAAAATAAGGAGTCAGAGTCTAAAATTTGGGAATCCTAGGAGTCTGATTTTATACCTTCCGACTCTGCAACTCTGGTTGATATTAACTTCTATTATAAGATAAGAGAAATAACATATTGTTTTAAATGATACAGGAGTTTGGATATGTAATAATTCTTTGGGTTGAACATTATCAGCTTTATTCTAACATGATAATATCACTACATGTGATACAATCGTCACATTCAATATCTGCTCCTATTTGGATTACATTTGAACTTGAAATCTAACAAAGCTATCTTGTCAGATTTATAAAATCAAACTCGAATAGTATCGCAGCTTACAAATCAAATTTTGTTTTGACTAGTCAATTTTCATTTGTAACTGTTGTACTCTGTTATTGGCAATATAATAATGTTCTCAGCAATAATTCATAGTTAAATATTAGTTAATCCTAACTAGATGGCTGCTAAATGAAACATTTTTAAATAATCACCTAAAAATGATAATATACTAGCAGGACCTGTGGAAATTCCACAGTGGACTCATTCATATGTAATATATTGATGTTGGCATTCTGTAGATGTTCAGCATAAATGGAGAAACTCTGATATTATTGTAGCTCTTTTGTTAAAACTGCAAAAGTATTTATCTAAGCTAGCAGGGACGCCCGGCATAGCCTAGTCATAAAGTAAACTTAAATATATTTTGATTCTTGCAGATTTTGTATATATTAATGTTTTATTGTTTTTTATATATATTATAAAGTTGCGATTTCAAAAATAAATCTATGACTTGGGTTAATCAGCTTGAATCGAAACCGAATCCCAAACTTATGAATATATATAAATATAAACTTTAGTTCCTTCAGCTATAATCGAAACTGAAACAAAACTTACGAAGAATTTTTGGTAAAATTATTTTAAAAAAATAGATTATTGGATGCCATTAGCTATAATCAAAACCAAAATTATGAAGAATTCTTAGTAAAATTATTTATTAAAAAAAATTAAATGACTTGAGTGCCATCAGCTATAATCGAAATTGAAACCAAAACTTATGAAGAATTCTTGGTAAAATTATTTATTACAAAAAAATGGAAGTACATAACAATTAAACGACTGGATGTAAGCGTGACACAGAAAATAACACACATGCTATCGTATTAATATATAGATAACTTGAATATTGTAGGTGTTTACTGGAAGCTAAAAAAAATAAATAAGAGTTAAAAACTAAAATGATTTCACTGAACTTCCAGTCACATATTTTTGCTCACTTAGGAGAATAGTAACATGAGGAATGAACATATACTACCCTCTACTCAAAGGTGAAGGTAATGCCTGGGAGAAATCTCATGACAACAGAATAGATATTACACTAGCCACCCCACCCCTGAATTAAACATTTGAAAGATAATAATATAGTTTCAGACAGACATATGAAATCTCCATTAGAAATGTGGGTGTAGTCAGTTAAAACAAATTTATAATATTTCCATTTCAAAATCAACAATGATTAAATGTATGATTGTTTCTAAGACAATTAGGAATTAAAAAATTTATTTTCTTTACTTTTTAATTCCAATATATCTCTTAAAAAATACGACTCTCAGCTCCTAGCATTCTTACAAGCAAGACTGACTCCTTCTAAAGACTAACTCCATAAACTATATTATTTCCTTGTCTTTTATACTTTCCTAAAATGAGTATTTACTTGCGTTCCCACGATGGCAGAGTTAGACACCAGGTCAGTTTTTTTAAATATGTTTTTTAATCCTCAAAAAGGGAAGCTGAATTGGAATAAAAATTTAAATTGTCTCGGTTTAAAAGGGGTTCTTTTGCAGAATAGATATTACACTTTGCTCCTAGTCAAAAGACCAAAGAGAAAATGAGTTGATAACTCGAAAGATGTATTTTATAGAAGAGGCATAAGCTAGCAGTAGGAATCCTAGGAAAATTAAACGATGAGAAAAATCAACTAAGTTCGACATTTTCTTCAACTCCTCTCCTTGCGTTTAGAGTAAAAGAGTGAATGAAACTTTAAAGCCTGACGAACGCACAATCCGTACATTCTAAGATGAGATTCCAAAGGGAGAAAAAAAAATATCACTGCTTTTTTTATGGAAATCACTCCAGACAAGGCATGAAACCATTTAATATAAGGGGCTAAAAAATATATATATATAATGTGACATGTGAATGGAATAGAAGGACTGCTTCTTGGTGCTTAGTGGCTAGAACCTAGTAAACTCTATCCCAGAATAGTAACATTAGTTCAATAGCCAACAATTCCACTTCTGAATTACAAAGATTAAATTCCATTTTAAAAACATCTAAAGAAACTCACTTCCTGACAAGAGTGTATAAGGAAGTAAATGGTTTGAATTGGATGTAAAGCTATCCAGAAGAATTTCCTGGTCATTTTTTATCACATTTATCTTAAAAGGCAAAAAAGGAAGCAAGGAAATCATCTTTGACCTATCTAAAGTGCTACTTACATTTGGGACATGAAATTTCTTGATCCTCAGACGTACACGAGATTACTGGATTATTTCATGAAAATATTTACTTACTGAAAAATGTGGCACAGCAGGATATAAGAACATAAAAATGTACACATCACAAACATAAGCATAAAAGGTAATATCTTGTGGATATTAAAAAAAAAAAAGACTCATTTCAATAATGAATTTTATTTTCTGGGAATAGAATGAAATTTTTACAAACATGCATAAAAATATTTTCTGGATATAAAAAAAAAAAAAAAAAAAGACTTTAAGAACGAATTTTGTTTCCTGGGAATATATATATATATATATATATATATATATATATATATATATATATATAAAAGGCAAAATGGGCAAGAAGGTTTTTGTATGCCCAAGAAAGGCTTTTTTCATCAAGCTTCTCGACAAGATTATTATTTTGGAGAACTTTCCTTATACTTCCTAGATTAATATCTCAGATTTGAAAACGGACGTTGTTTCTATCTTTATTTTGATCGACTTTTAAAACATCCCTAGTTTCGAGTGTTTGTTTGTCTTTTTCGTATAAATGCGAAACCGAGCGAAGCAAACAGCAGCGCCTGGCCTTCTTGGCTGGGGCGTCCAGAAAGGCAATTAGCTTTGATCAATCTGGAGAAAACTCTTCATATCAGATAATTGTTATTCATTTGGATGCTGCCAGAGTTCCCCCTTTTGGGGGAGAGCTGGTTTTCCCCAACATCGTGGGGAAACAAATAAAACGGCAAAAAGCCAGACATTCATTTCTGCGCTTGCGTGAACTCATTCACTTAACGATCAACGTTTTGATTGACCTCGCTAAATTTGAACGCTTTTCACTTCCTGTTGGATCATAGCGTAGTGGTAAAATGTCAGGCTTTCTGCCACTTTCTTTTTTCGCAGGTTCGAGCCTGCCTACTACCACTCCCCCCGCCTCCCAAACACACGGGCAATGCCAGCCCCCCCCCTACACTAATATATAAAAGGCAAAATGGGTGCACGTGTTTGTGTATGTCCATGAAAGGTTTTTGGAGTCGGGCTTCTCACGTCGGTTAGACCCCAGGAGAAGTTTTCTTATACTTCCTAGATCATAATAGATTCGCAAAACAGACATCGTCTATCTCTGGATCAAGTTTTTAAAAAATTCTCTCGTTTTGAGTGTTTGTGTTTTTTGTATAAATAAAGCAATACTAATCGAATACAAATGCAAACGCCTGGCCTTTGAGGCGGGTAGTATCTGTTCTGTAATTGGTCCTTGGTCAATGTAGGGGAAACCCTTCATACTGAGATAATTACTATTTATTTAATTAATGCCAGAGTGCCCCCTTTTTGGGGGTATCTAGTCTTCCCCCACATTAAAAACGATCTTATATCTAACTAGCAAAAGTACCCGTCGTTGACTGGGTTCAAAAACAGCCTACAGAAAATGGACTGATTTATGAAAGTATGATAGGTTATGAAAACGAAGGGTTGTAAAGAGATAGCTTCGAATTTTGGGGTATCAAAACCAAAGCAAAATATGATGAAAGTAAAAATAAAATAGATAAACCCCATAATTTATTATACCATACCTGTTCACACTGAAACACTTATTACAATATTCTGTGGATCTATATTAAAAATACCTTGTTAAACTTTGTGACATATTTCCATTCTATGGAGGTCAAGCGCAAATGAACACCCCATAATTTTATTATACCATATTTCTTTAAACTGACACATAATTATCAAAGTATACTTACGCAGATAGATACGAAAAGTCTTTATTAAAGTTTGTGCCTTTTTTCATTCTATGGAGGCCATGCACGAACGCAGACCCCACAATTTTATTATACCATCCCTATTTAACATACCCATTTCTGTGTCTCGATCCATCTTCTATCATTATATGTAATCAGTTTTTTAAAATAGTCAACTATATAGGAGCCTATTCGTGACCAGACACACACACACACACACACACACATTCAGCTTTATATTATAGATTTGCTTTCATGGGGAAGCAAATAAATACCAAGACAGAAAGCGGGAAGCTTAACTGGCCCCAGGCCAGGTTTTAAAGCAACATTAATTTCTGTGCATGCATGGTGACTCCTTTGATTCTTAAGTTAATTACCACTCATTGAACTCACTATCCTCTTTGGCCTAATGGTTAGCAAGGAAGAATAATGACCCTATGTTTTCAAGTTCAATCCCACCGCTCTATTTTTTTTTTTTTTTTTTTCCATAATTTTTTTCACATTTGAGCCTCCCTGCCTACTACCACTTTTTTTTTGTTTTTTGTTTAACACACACCTCCAAACACCCAATATTAATCAATAGAGCACTGGCATCTATAATAATAAATATAAAATCTGCATAAATTATGATATCAGATTTAAGTGTATTTTACAACTGAGACACGCCAGGAAGATACTACTATATTATTGGGCGTAATAAAATAATCCATAGAGAATTGGCTCAATAATAAATAGGAAATTTGTATAAATTAAAATATATTTAAGCGTATTTTATAACTGGACAACAACAGGCAAGCCTGCCAGTAAAATAACAATTTTTACAACGATGCAAAGACTTTAGCAGGAAGAACATTTTTATGAAGATGTAGAAACTTTCCAGGAAAAAAAAGATTTTCATGAAGACGCAAATGCTTTTCCTGTGAAGAATGATATTTTTTGTGAAGACAAAGACATTAAAAAATAAATGATATTTTTATGAAGACGCAAAGACTTTTGCAAAAATAAAAAACATTTTTACAAAAACGCAAAACCTTTTTGCTAAAAGAATGACATCTTAATAAAGACATAAAGAGTGAAAATGCTAGCAGCTAAAAAAGATATCTGCTGACTGGACATCTTGTCTCTACTAGATCCTTGTAAATGTTAGATCTTTTGGTCCATTATACATAGGGCCTTGTATGTAACAAATGTTTTATTTTTCTTTACATAGTGCCATGTGACATTTAAAAATGCTAACAATTTTGCTCACATTTTTTTTTTTTTTTAAACAAAACAATTTTAAGGTAAAAAAAAAAAAAGGTTGTTTTTTTTTTTTTAGAACGATTAGAAAGAATGTATAAATTTGCAAAACTTTATAGAACAAATGAAAACTTGTTTTTACTATGAAAATAAGAGAAGGAGAGGGGGGGATAAACCTGCTAGAATCTTATTTATTCAAATAAAAAAAAACACATTTTAACAAAATAAATACATCATCTATTCTGCGTTTCAAAGAAACAAAATTAATCAGCAAGTAAATTTTGAATAAAACCATAAAATAAACAGAAACAAGATTCATAAGCCAGTAAATATATTTACAATTTGGAATGATGATATCTAATATTTGGAATCGATATGAAAAAAATTATTTTAATAAAATTACAAGACGTCTGCATATTGTTTTTTACAACTATGCAAATTGAATAAATATTTATATTTAAGTAACATAACTTAAAACAATTTTAAAAATTATAAAATTTAATCCACCAGAATGCATTTTGGTTTATTCATAAAAAGTCCATTTTAATCTTTTGTTAATATTTTAAAAAAAAAAAATGACTGTGACCCTGCGAAATTTGCAACGAATTTAAGCAGTCAATTAGAAAGTCATTTATAGTTTTTAAATTCTTATCAAAGAAGGAAAAGCAAAGGAATGTAAGTTTTTCAAGTTATAGATTAAGAAATGATACAACATTAGTAATTGTCACAATCCTATCTAAAAAAATAATTTGATAAAAAGAGAAATGGCTAAGTTAACATAAAATGCCTTGATAAGAAAAAAATAAATAAAATAAAGACTCTTCCTTTCATTATTACAAGCGTTCCATCATGAAATAATTTATACTCATTATTGATAAACAAGTGTTCCATTTGAAATTCTGTACGGATTTGAGAATTCAACAAGATACACCAAAAGAAGGCTGAAGGTAACATCAGCCAAAATGTGCAAATAACATTCAATCTTAAAATAGTAGTCTAAATGATACAAAGAAAAAAAATTCTATGCAGCAAAAGAAGAGACCAGAAATTGGGAGTTTTTAAGAATGGGTAGGTGTGGGCGTGGAGAAGGGGGCTCGGTTAGTTTTGGTAGATGAAGATTTACTCCTTGAAATAGAAAGTGATGAATATGAAAGAGTTATTTCTTATGTTCTTAATCAAGTGTGGAATGAACATTTGGATGGTGTCCATTTCAACGGGCTAAAATATCACATAGTGGAAGCAACTGGGATTGAAGACATGCATGAAATGGTGCAAATCTAGACACCAATCACCATCAGTTTTGACAGTAGATAACAGACCAAGACAAAGAAAAACACAAAAAATAAATAAATGATGATTAGAATTAGTATTATTTAGCTACAATAGCAATACTGATAAAGAGAATAGGATTCCTTATTTAGATGGGAAAACCTGTTTTCATTATAAGCTGTGGACTTGCTTCAAATTCTCAACATCTATATATATACGACAGCGTGTGTTATTTTGTGTGTCATGCATACATCTTTTTTCTTCCGAGTGACTGTCATTTAATTGTTATGACCTTCCATTTCGTGTAATAAATAATATACCAAGAATTCTTCATAAGTTTTGGTTTCAGTTTCGATTATAGCTGATGACACTCAAGTCATCTATTTTTTTAATAAATAATTTTACCAAGAATTCTTCATGGTTTCGATTATAGCTGAATGAACTTAAGTATATATATATATATATATATTTCCCTTTATAAGTTTTGGTTTCAATTTAAATTCAAGCTGATGCACCCAAGTCGTGGATATATTTTTTAATTTTAAAATCACAACTTTATAGTATATAAGAATCGATAGAAAATTGACTATAATAATATATACAAGATAAATGTTTTTGCAGTTTTAACAAAAGAGCTACAATAATATCAGGACATCTTCATTTATGCTGAACATCCACAGAATACCACTTTCAATATATTATATATGAAAGAGTCTGCTGTGGAATTTCCACGGGTCCTGCTAGTTCTGATAATATCACAACTTATCCTTTTCTTCATCCAAGGTAAGTTGCAAAGTAGTTGTGTCAGAAGCATTAGATTATATGGCAGAGAGTACTAAGCTCTCACTCAGTCCTCAGAGAGAGATTGTCATCGTTTTGACATTTTATCAGCACAACAAGATTAAATAATGGTTGTGTAAAATAAAGTTGAGAATGGAAAATTCTACATAAGGTTAAATTAAGAAAATGAAATTTTCTATTAGAGGCGAAGTTAAACTTCTGACTAAATCCAATTCAGACTCCACAACTCTGCCATGAACTTAGGTTAATAAAGTAGGAAGTAAAAAAAAAAAAAAAAGTAGGGATTATTCACCTAATACATGGACCTTAAAGCTTAAGGATACAAAACAGTTATTAAATCATAAGTGAATGCAACAAAAGAGAAACAGACAACAGCAGAGGATGTACCAATTGGGATAGTATCAACTCCTGGGAGGGAGGTGGTAAAGTCTAGAAAATGCTACACTTATAAAAACAAATTTTCTCCCATGATAATTACTTTGTAACACATTTACAGATTGGAGAGCAGAGAGTAGTTTTCTCCCCCTTCCCCCACGGGGAAGGAAACAAAACAGACCATGGTTGACCATAAAATTGATTAACTCCCTCATTTAAACTAGGCTAAATTCAATATTGCAAAAGTATGAAAGACAAACTTATTAAAATTTGAGGAAAAAAATTTCCTGTTGGTTATCATGTGACTATCAGACTATCTTCTTGTGACCATATATTTGAAATGGCATATCTAATCTGTTTAAAGCAGAACAGAATCACAGAGGGAAGGGAATGTAATTAGTTAGGATGACACCAAATCTTGATGGGGATGAGTGTAAATTCCAGAATGCACTCTTCATAAGAGCAAATTTTCTCCCAGGGAGGAAGGAAAAGAGGTATAGTGATTGTAGGGTTACTTTTATTCTTTCACAGAGGAAATAGAAGGTAAAGAAATTGTTAAATTAAATGTTAAATTTTTAGAGGGGGTTCAGTTTACTATGCAAGTTTAATATAACGCAAACATATGGTGGGACATCATGAAAAAAGACAAAATATGCTACTTGGTGCAATAGAAATAACACACATCTCCAGATTTAGTGTTGTAGTAGGATGGGAGCCACATAAGCACAAACCAACAATGGCTGAAGGATAAGATCTGTTCCAGATTTACCGAATGTGAAATTTGAGACAGAATGATAATTGAAAGCCATTAATCCTTTAATGCTCCGAATCCCTTGAAGAATATGACCCATATGTTTGAGACAAGATGTGAATAGAATGAATAACGCAAAAAAGATGTGCAATACGGTTAAGCTAATCTGTAGAAGTACTGCAAAATTCAAGAAATGGTAACAGGTGATTTCCATAGTGAACACTAGCATGGCTACTTGGCACAAAAAATAGGCCAGTTAACAAATGTGTACATCTTTCTTTGAAAACACCCCTCTCTATATATATATATATATTTTAAAAATAATATATACCACTCCCCATGTGGGGGTGCCAGGTTGGTTAAAAGGGAAAATTGTTCCCAGCTCGCATTTAGGTAAAAATGCGCTTTCGTAAATAATTGAATTCATTCAAAACATATCGCTAAAACCAAGGCAGGCAACATTCAAGTAAATCACGATATATCCAGACAGTTGGCCAGATGGGTCAGTGGTGGGGGGCTTTGGCTTATTACCGTGGGGTCCCGATTTCGAATCTCGCTGTATTCAGCCATTCTGATGAGTCATGGACGACGAAACACGTGTCAGTGGATATTTACATTTTAAAAATTATATATATCCTTCCTATTTATGACAAATACTATTTCATACCGAAAGGTTTGAAAGAAAAACAAAATCAAAAAGTAACCAACGTACTAACGTTGCAACAAATTCATTGAACACTTATTACTGATGAGTAGGGCTAGGACAAGCATATTCTTTTCATTGCTTTGACTCTCCAGTGTGTATCCGTTGATATCTTATATGCTTTTATAAAGAGTGATGTGGTTTTCGGTTGATTAACTGTGTATAACTGCATCTGATATATACTCGAGAGTCAAAAACAATGAAAAGAATATGCTGTTGTCAGAGCCCTACTGATGAGTCACCATGTATCAAGGTGAAGCTGGTTAATGATTTTTTTTTTTTTTTTTTTTTAATAAATGTTCCTTGACATTAGATTTGAAGAGGACCATATTGTAGCCTCCAGGGAAGCTACCTTGTGGCAATGTGTTCCACTGGCAGAAAGTTCTTGTAAATTCTGTTCATGTTAGATGCACTAACCTCTGAAATTACTTATCTAAGGGATTATAAAAGTCCAAGTTCAGATGAAAACAACATAGAAAAATGTAACGTGGCTGTTACACTTTACTGTGTTGTTACATTTCAACCACTTAGACCCACACATTGTCCGGTACCGTCGCAGGAGTAAACAAACAAGGGGGGATATAAAAATATGACTCCGCATTTTTTTGTTTTTGGTGAATACAAAAAGCACTTAATCAGTAATTTCCGACAACGCACTTCACTGTGTTTCAAAATGTCACCCACGCGTTGAACATATTTGTCAAGACTTTCATGCACGTGTCTATTTCGTTGCCTGCCTTTCTGCTTTTTCAACCATGCAGCATATTTTCTCTCTCACTGCACATACTGTCCTTTTTTCTCCTCCTTCCCATAATGTCAGCGTGTGCATACTTGCTTAATTTGCATATGCACTAAGACAGTTGCTGCTGCTAATTTTTTTGCTAGTCAGCTATCTTATGGCTGCTGCTGATTTTCTCACATGTGCGCCATACATGCTATGTTATATAAAAAAAAAAATAGCAACACTTTCTATGAAAAAGGTTCTGTAGAGAATGCAACATGATTTGCTTTTCTTTGCTGGAATGAAGTCTCTGGTTCATATCTTTCACAATATTTTTTTTTACAAAACGATGAACATAATCTGAAAATAATTCAGTTAATCTATTTTACAACATCATTTATTTTTGTTTATTTTTGTCAAAGCAAAACATCTGTTATTGCACTTTTTCGATCCACACAGATTATCCAGTTAGCAGTTCATTGTGTAGATAGCATACATCTCATTGGTAAATTACACACAGCAGCAAGCCATTTCCTCTCCTCTCTTATTGTAGACATCTTTTTACTTACATCTCATTATTAAAAAAAGAACATCACTTTGGTTTGTACAAGCTCTTTAGGGTTTTATTTTTATGACCGTATACATAAAGAGAAAAGGAGCAGCTATCCAAAACTCAGATTACTCTCTCTCTCTCTCTCTCTCTCTCTCTCTCTGCAGATTAAGTGAAAAGAATGAAATTTGAACTGCTCATTCATCACATCACACTAATAACTCCCTGTCTGTGACGTAACTGCCACAACACTTAGTTCTCACTCAATTTCTTAAGGAAAATTTCACAACATAATTCTAACCTTAAGTTGAAATTTCCCCTATTCTAACATTACATAGAATACGCACATGCATCTAATCATTATGCGATGTTATTGAAGGCAAACTAGTATGCACATGTCTGGAGTGAAATGGGTGTTAATACATTTCCAAATGATATTAATGGGCAAGTGAACAAACTATATTTGACTAAATTTGAACTCCTTGCTGAATCAATAATCTATTTTGATAAGCATTAGGTCACTTACATCCCTTAGATCTCAAAATAAACTTCATTTCACATATGATCAAATATATGAACATTGGAAATAACTTACCTTGGCTTTATCTAAAGGATTAGAAAAGTCCAAATCTGGTGATACAAATAAATATCCAAATATGGTAGCTTTTCTTGAAGCCTAAATGAAAAGAAAAAATAGATTAAAGATGGAAAAAAATGATTTTTTATTAAAAGAAATGGCTGACAATATAATTTAAAAGAGAAAGCATCCATCAAAAAACAAAAAAAAAAAACCCCAAAAAAATACACGGAAAAACATATCCAACCAAGTTTAAAAGGTCAACGATGTCGAATTTCAAAATCTATACTAAATATGAAAATTTAGATTTATACCAGCATATGTAAAAATTAATTTCTAGTATGTATTCATTCATATGCACTAACAGTTTTCTAAACGTCTACAATTATTTGACAGTACAGGTTGGAACGATAAAATTGTCGCCTTAGAAAAGACGATTTTATCAAAACCTGGTTTCTTTTTTTTTCTATTTTTTCTTTTTTTTTTGCAGATTATCTAGTTGGTCAGTTGCGTACAAATCCCAAGAGCAATGGAAGCCTTTTATTATGTCTGAAAGTGACACTATATTCAACAAGTGAAATCAAAGATACACCGCTGTACAAATCATGCTTTCTACCAATCCAAGTTATGAAAACAGGGCCACTGCCAGCACCCTCAAAATGCATTGCTGGATTGCCACAAATAGGGAAGTGCCCAGAGTGACGAAAACAAAGGTTCTGGCCATGATTATGATCTTTAGCGTGGTTTCAAGTGAGGGCCACATCATGCCAACTCACATCTTTGAAGTCAACTTGAAAGTAAACATCAAAGTGTACCTAGATGTGCTGAAGAGTGTGGTGATCCCCTGGTACAATCAGGTGACCACTGGCAGACCCTGGATGTGGCAGCAGGACTCAACAAGTCCAAAGAGACCGAGGCTTGGCTTCAGAAGGAGTGCTACGACTTGTACCTTTCTCTCACTCCCCTGACTTGAACCCACTAGATTACTTCATTTGGTCATACATAGAGAACATCACCAACATGACCTCCTACAACAGCAAATTCAGCTTGATCGCCACCATCCACCTAGTATTCGCCAAGCTCCCACCGGAACTTGTGAAAAAAGCATGCTCCCAATTTCAGAGTTGTATCAAAATGGTGATTGAGGCTGAATACAGCTACATTGATTAGATATCAGCTTTACTACATAATCAAGTTACGTGAATTGATTTTTTTTTCAATAAAAGTTTTAAAATAAGGTGTAGTGTTGTTTTCTTTAGGGCGACAACTTTATCATTCCACCTTCTACAAGTCAATTATGCAAAACACCCCTATAAAATAGTTTCAAAATTAGAAAAACAGTTTGTTTTCATAATCAAACTTTAACGTGTCATTTTATTCATAACTAGTAGGGGTACCCGGCGTTGCCCTGGTGTGGTAAGGTGGTGTAGCCGGGGAGGGGTGAATCAAAACAACAGTAGGCAGCCGGGGTGGAAAAAGATGTTAAAAAAAAAAAGTGGTAGTAGCGGGGTCCCTGTAGGGAGAGGGGGGGGGATCAAAACAACAGCAGACAGTTTGGAAGAGATTAAAATAAAATAAAAAAATAGTGGTAGTAGGCAGGCAGGCAGGCAGGCTCGAACCCGTAACGCGAAGGAGAAAAAAAAAAAAGAAAGAAAAAAAAACCTAACGTCTTGGCCGATGTCTCCATTGTGCAACCAGAAATTGAGAGCATTGAAATTAAACAGTCAATCCAACGGTGACAAATACTTGCTAAAATATCGGCGAAAAAAACGACTCCCTCCTTATACAAAACTGCCTAATGGGTGAGGGTAAAGGAAATGAATGTTTTTAGCCAATTTTTCTATATTTGTCGTCCGAAGGATTGAGCTTGAAAACGACACCGATCTTGTGAGGATCCGTCATGTGTCGAAAGTTTTTGCAACACACACACTTTTCCCTTTATATATATATATATATATATATATATATATATATATATATATATATATGAGAGCGATAAACAGTTTCCGAATTGAGATTCTTGTCAAATTCTTCATTCCAAGATTTAGTTTTGTTTCATGAACATGAAGCAAAAGCAGTCTAATTTGAATGACCGCAAAATTTCCAATCTCAAAATAAAATTTCAAAAAAATATATAAATTAAACATTTATAAAAAACGTCAGATTTTGTGTGTGTGCTTGTCCAGCTAAAACTCTGAAACTATCTAAAATACACTTACAAAATTTACAGAATTATGCAAGCTGTAAAAAAAAAAAAAAATCCAGTTAGATTTATATAACTAGGCTAATTTTAGTCTCCAAAAAGTAAAACTTTTTTATTTTATTTATTTTTTTTTTTTACATATTTTAAATTACTTTTACATTTTATTAAAATTTCAAATTAAAAATCAATACTAGATTTGTGACAAATTTTAACCCTACTTTTTTTTACTAAAGCAACAAAAATAAAAATATAAGAAACCGAACAAAATTAATGAAGATTGACAATACATCATTTACAAAATAAAGTGCCTGTCTTTATTTATGTAAAGTTAATAGCGATCAACGCTGAAGGTCAGAAAAGGTTAAAAAGAAGGTCAAAGACATTTCTTGTCAAAATTAGCTTTTAAAGCTTCATTAAAATTAAAAATAGAGCACTAGAATTGATTGCCATTTTATAACACCATCCTAGGTTTCTTCATGAGACTCAAAGATTCAGGTCATCCCACGCATTCAAGACAATAGCTGAATCTTTAGAAGGAAAATTACATCCATTTTGTAATAGAATGGTGCCCAAACTGGATGGTCACATTTAAAATTAAATGTAATATGCTGCCCAATTCGGGTTTCCTGCTTAAAAATCTAGCGTTTATCTCAGTATCTCCTTATGCCTCAGTAGTAATGCCTTGCTTGGAGTGAACAAAAGTAAAACAAATCCTAGCAGAACCTAAATAACACTTATAAAGTAATTGTTTTGATTGAACAATATTTTTCTCCATCAGAAGGCGACGTTTTATGAACACACAAAATTCAGATTTTTCCATGGTTTTGAAAATTTACAACAGCAGCTTCACTTAATTTGTAAACTAATAATTTGTTTGAGCTCAAATTGGGGCACATGCCATTTGAAGGTTAGTAATTTATAAAAAATCATGTGAATTATTTTTATTAGTGTCACAATTTATATGTCAGGCCCGGGAATTACTAAATGGTGTGTGTATACTGTAACAGTCATATTTGAATATTATCATTACATAAATTTTTTTAAATAGACCTTTAAAAAATTGTTTTATATTTGAGCCTTGTGTAGGTTTTAAATCGTCATTCTGCAGTTACACCATAAAAAATCATAAACACATAAAATCTAGAATATAAAAGACATAGAAAAGTTGATGCAATTGGTTATTTACTCAATTATATTTCATGAAATTACAACATTGAAATACAATGGATTGAAAATGTATTGTTTGTTTCTAACTAAACCCTATAATTTCAACAAGCTGAGTTTTTATTTATTTTATTTTTTTAAAGCAGAAGTTTTATTCTATTCATATTTGTTTATTTTGATCTGTTCATTTTATTTAAATTGCATGTTTTTTTTTGTTTTGTTTTGTTTTTTTAAATTATTTTTTGTACAAAACGGAAAAAGATCAAAACTGCACTGAATAACTTGGGATTATCAAGGGGATCCATTAAGCTGCCATATTAGCATTTTTTCCCCGATCTATGTAAATAAAACAGTAAATGTATTAGATGTGTGCATGTGTGAAAATATTTAACCAATAAACTCTTCAACTACTGATCACATAACATTGTAAATAACAAAAGTAAAATCTTTGTTTGGATGGATGAATAACGCGTACAGAAATATGTTGGCAAGGTGAAATACGAAAATGTTCATTTTAACTTGCCGACATATTTTCATTACTTGTGTGTATGCGCAAATTCAATTTATTTCTTCAAGATGTTTAATCTTAAATCTTATCTATCTCACAATAGCTCAAACGGAAGAGAACACGGCTGGTTCGCTAAATGTTTTGGTTTCGATTCTAGCTAATGGCACTAAATTCATTTGTTTTTAACTTTTGAAATCACTTATATATTAGGTACAATATAATATTCAATAGCGAATTGACCCTGCAATAATAAATACGAAATCGGCATAAATTCAAATATATTAAGCATATTTTACGACCGGGCAAGTCTGAGCGCCCGCTGTTAGTTAATAAAAAGTCTACACATAAGTTTTAAAAATTATTTTATTTTAGATATTTGTATAATTTTTCTTTTTGTATATATGGCGAAACAAAGGAGCAAAGTTGTAATAAATAGCATTAGCTCACCAGAAGAAGGTTGCCAAATTATATTTTTGAATACATCTTTCCTAATGAATTCAATTAATATTTGCCATTTCTATTATAGTATGGCGTGTATCTAAATTCGATTTAGTTTGGCTTTGTGTGTTTTGGTTTTTTGGGTTTTTTTTTTTTCAGAAGTTCATACAACTAGTTTATTTTTGCAATATTTTAAAATAACTTGAGTGACAATATTATAAATCCAGTCATTTATTATGGCTACTCTGCTTTTGATAGAAACACTGCTAACTCGTGGCATTTTAGCCTTTTAAATTCCTGTTCAGTGTTTGTGGTGTTTAATCTATCTTAAACTTAAATGAAAAAAGCGCATTTTATTTAAAATGTGCTTTTTTTATGTTAGTTTGTCACTTTTTTTTATTTTTTATTTAAATCTATGGTATTATGTCAGGAAACTAAAACAGAAAAAAAAAGAAAAATATATGAAAATGGCCACTAAGACATAATTTCTAAGAAATGTTCAGAATTTATTTTATTTTACTTTCGACAATTTCCGAATTCATATAACTATAGTTAAATTGGGGGGGGGGGTTAAACATTTTATGTAAGAACTTGGATAGAAAACTTTTTTCTCGTTAAAGATGCGTGATGGGCACTTTTTTTTTTTTTTTTTCTGTGTAACACTTAATCCAGATTACTACATTTCTGGATAAAACTAAACTATTAATTTAATATTAAATTAAAAATTTAAAACAAAATTCCAGCATTTTTCTTACTTGTTTTTTTAGAAATAGAAAAATTGAAATTATTGAAAAATACATGAGGAAACTATTTTACCTATGTTTATTTTTTTTTTAATAGGTCAAAACTTGAATCAGTTGAGTTGATGTATTTGATATCTATTTTGAGAAGTAATTTTAAAATATACATAAATAGATATTTTACCTATGCAGTTATTTTTATTATACAATGAAGGTACCTACAAAACTATTGATGAAAAACTAAGTAAAAGATATCGGACAAAAAAAATTTCTTATGATAATCATTTTCTAATAGATTTTAAAATGCACAAAAAAAAAAAAAAATAAAATAAAAAAAAAAAAAGGAACCTGGCATTCAGTTCTATCAAGTCGTTATGCCCCAAGAAGTAATCACATCCTGGTGGAGGCCCAAACAATTTTTATTGGTCATATATATTCTGTTTTATAGTATCATATTTAATTTGCAATGTTCATGTGATGTGTAGTATGATGTTGCATTTGTTTTTAAAACCTTATCAGGACTTTTAGTGAAATTCATGGGTATTTCACACGAAAAAGAAAACTAATTAATTCACCTAATAAGGAAGTTGGGCCAGAAGAGTAGCTTATAGATAAGTCCCTACTCCCGCTAACATTTGTATGTTTTTGTATTTGAAAATTATTAAAGAAAGCCATAACTATCATTAATAATTATACTAGCAGGATCTATGGAAATTCCACAGAATGAGAAATAAATCTAATCAAAATGTTTTAATAAAGTTGATATTTTTCTGGATAGCTTATTTTTAATAAAAAAAAACAACAAAAAAAAACATGCAAATATAAGTTTAACATTTCTATAAAAATAGTGTCCATTGACTTAAAAAAATAAAGAACTGACACAAATGAGATGAGTACTAATAAATACTTTGGAAGTAATATTGTGCTACATAGTTCAATGCAAATAATAAAATCACATTGTAAGAGACGATATTTAATTTACTTCTTTAGTCCAGCAACTCTTGGTGGAGAATGTTCTTTTCTACCTTGTTACTTTCGAATGTTCCCATTTCTTTTTTATGTAATGTTTCGTCGACTTTTTCTTTGTCAAAATTACGAGTTCCTTTCTCACACAATTACAAAGATAATATATTATGATATTCGAAAACAAGGCTGCATCAAAAATATTCTTGTCCAGGGTTGCCAGATTGGCTTTTTTAAAGCCAAATTTTGTGAATTTGTCCTTTTTTGAAGCAAAAGTAAGGAAAGAACGAGCAAAATATTAAATAGATTATTATTATTATGTCTACCCTTAGAATATCTACAGGATGTATTTTATGGTTGATTTCATTTGTAAGTATGAATTTAGAAAAAAAAAAAAAAAACTTAAATTTCTCATCTTTCTGAAACACTCACTTCTGTTAATAAAATGTTTACAATGTGAAATATTTTTATGCAATGGTTTAAAATTTTACCATGAATTGAATATTTTGGAAAAATTACGATTAAAAACCTCTTTTCAATCATAATTAAATAAAATGTGGAACTATTCATATGATGCATTTCAGAATAAGTTTATTTTTACTATACAACACTAGTTTTTCAATTTAAACACTAGTTTCCATTTATGCCCTTCTGCAAATAATAGTCACATTATTGATTGTACAGTCAACCATTAGCTAAAGTATTAGCCATTAACTTTTTTTTTTCTTTTTTCAATTTTTAATTACTATAAACAGGAAATAGATGAAGTTATACTCATTGACCAAACATGAAAATATATTTAAGTCACTTCATATTGAAGGAAGTAAATAAGTCAACATAAGTGGGTTTATTTAAAAAATGTTTTTGGTAACATTCAAAACATTTCAGTTATTTTTAAACATTTCTTAAAATGTTTTCTCACCAACACTTGTAAAAAGCCAAACATTTGACTGCTATACATATTTTTTTTTAGATATTAAGTCACAAAACTAACCTTTCAACCTATCCATAACGGCACACTTATGTTGAACAAAGCTCAAAAGTAAATATGGCAGATACCAAGTTTACGAAATAAGAAGCTTATTTTAAACTAGCAGGGAGACTCAACGTTGTCCGGGATTGAATGATGATCAACGAATGTTTCACCTTCCTATATTTTTAATGTCATTGAAATCAGTGAAATTGCCCATTTTTCGATCAAATTGGGGATCCATCCTGGTGCACCGGGAGAAAACTTCACATGCCTCCTCCCACAGTGACTTAGTCCACAATACATTGTAGTCTACATTGCACTGTAGAGAACCTACTGTTGATTTTATGAAATTATTTTTTATATATAATGGCTTGAATTAAAGTTTAAAATGCAAAAGTCAAGTATTATGCTCCGACTGTGCTTTAAACAGAAACATTCATTTTAGATGCGCCCCTGTTATATCAAAGAACCTTCTGTTGATTTTATATGCTGGGCCTTTCTGCTTGTGTGGTAATAAAGCTTCTCAAATGCACTTGTGATATTAGGCTGTACAAGTTGGTTAACTTTGGTCAAAATCCCCTTCTTTCATCCATTTTTTTTCAATTATCAATACTTATCAGAGACATTCCGATACAAAACTTATCTAAGAACATCGCCAGATACAAACAGTACATTTGTATGAAATTTAATAAAAATTGGTCCATCCGTTCCGGAGTCCATAGAGAATAAACTCACATAATAGATATCAAAATAATAATCACAGTTGTTTTTGGGTACCTGCCCTTGAGAGTGATCTAATTCCCTCCTCAAAAGGACAAGATATAACACATGCTTGGTTTAATGTAAGGAGAATTCCAGTGTCCAAAAAAGATACAAAGAACCAGTTAGAAAAATAGTGCCTAAGTCAACTTGGCAGATAATCTTAAAACCCTTGCTATCAGCCGGGGGAAAGGGGGCTCAACACCAAAACCAACAAAGTCTAGATCATTGTTGAAATGGCTTATTTCCCGTTAACTGAGGCATGTCTCTGGTCCTGTGCAAGCTCATGAGCTTTGTCATCTCCTTTTAAGAGTTAGTTTATTGCTAATCATCTGGGGCACACCTACTAGGACATGCTGACAGGGCTGCTGAGGCATTTTTTGCAAGCCAAAATGCTCTTTTAGAACAGTGGCATTCTAAATCTCACTTTTTGATTCTTGTGTCATTTCATCATGTCATGGGAGAAAGATAATTTCTTTCGCAGATATTCACTTGTGGATATATATATATATATATATATATATATATATATATATATATATATATATACACACACACACACACACACACATACATACTGCACATTGGAGAAGCTCGAACACTAGCACTAGTTATATCCAAGATCTTTGACCAGGTCTGGCATAGGGAGAATTCCAGTGCACCCCAAAAATTTAATAGGAGAAATCTTGTTTGTCATTTATATGATTATCCGAACAGCAGTCTTGATGGTAGACAACATACAGTAATAATTCATTTCCTCGCCCTTTCTTTGTAGAAATCTTCCTTTTACTAATAATGCTTGTAAATGTTTATTTTAAAAAATAACAGCATAAATTCACTTCGGTCTGAGACTATATATTTTCTTAATAATATGCATGTAAACACCTATAAATCTCCACACATTCATAATAAGCTGAGAACAGCTATCCAAAATCTCACCTCCACCGTCATGCAGTGAAAAGAGCAAGATCTGAACTGCTCGTTCATCATGTTTATCACATCACACTAGCTACTTTCTGTCTATGAAGTAACAGCTGGAAAGAAGATAGCTCTGATTTTATTTCTAATGGAAAATTCCACTATTTAATTTTAACCTTACATGTAAATTTTTCATCATAACCTTATTTTTACATGACTGCATCTAAATATTATACCGCTTACAAAAGTAGTTTTTAAGCCCTCTGGGTATTCTCTTGTAACGGGCAATTAATGTATTTCTTAGTTTTTCATTTTTGCTTTGCCAAAGTAATTGCCAGGAGGAGTATCTACTCAAATAAAGAGCAATGATTAACACAAAGAATGTTATCAATAATAATATGAATAGAAAGAAATTACAATGTCATTTTTTGCAACATTAATCTTTAATTGAGAAAGATCCATAAATTCTATTTGAGTGATATTTTAAGACAATACAAAACATATGGCAATAAATAAGCACTAGTAAAAAATCAATGTTGTATGTGTATTGCGGCATCACAGATAAATAATTGATCTAAGAGTCAAACTAACAACAAATTTTAAATCAGTTCCTTCATTCCGATATCTTTATCGATGTCAGAAGTTCTTGAACCTTTTTCAAATTCATTAAAAATTCAGAGTATGTAAAAATAACAAACATGTTTCGACATTTTTAAGATTCCCTTTCCTCCCCGTTTAATTTTTTTTTTTTTTTTTTGTTAGCAGACAGAAAAAAAAAACTAGTTAAATCAAAATATTTTCCTTTGATTAGTGACCAAGTGGATATTTTCACCTTCAGTTCCATTATTTCATGTCCTTTTAAAGGGTTCGAATTTCGCACTAGACAATTTTTTTTTTTTTTTTGCTATAGTGTCCAAATTATTTCATAAGCATCATCATAAACCATTTTTATTCTAATGATTAAAATTTTTTTTTTTCTAATTATTTATTATGATTTAAAGTGTAAAAACAATTCTTTTAAACTTCAATGAAAAACTTGACAGGTACTTCAACTAGAATCTATATAAAAACAGAAGCAAGATTAACGTTGCTTTAAAATTAAAACATTTTCATTTAGTCAATATATTAAATTTAATCAAGCATACTTGTTTTGTTGTTTTTTGTGTTTGGAATCTGAGCATTCAATACAAACATTTCAATTTACAGTACTTATGCCTTCTGTAAAACTTTATAACAGCAAACATATGTTGATCAAAGCTTTAAAGTATATATTACAGCTGCCTACTTTAAAGAGTAGGCTCATTTAAATCTGAAAATTTAGCCACGTAGTATATATGGGTTACCTGCCCTTGAGAGCAATAAATGTAAAAAGGCAGAAAAAACATACAGGCGGGGTGTAAAATGAAACGTTACTTCCTATTTTAAATCAATTTAATTACTATAGCCTATCTCCAATGAATTGATCAAAGTTATTAATTTTCAGGTTTTATCAGATTACCTTAACACTGCTTTACCTAGCATTTTGTAGAACATTTCATTGAAAATATAGGAAACAGCTATCATTTATTTAAAGAAAAAAATTGACTGGATTTTCCAACTTAGACACTCCAATATCGATTTCTCAAATACAGTGGTATTTAAGTCTCAGTGTGTTCTTTGCAGAAAAAATGTAATTCCAATCAATTTCATTAATTACATATTCTATCTGGTCCAATATTTCTTTTAGTGGGAGACAAGTTTTGGAAGAACCAGTGTTTTTTGGGGTTTTTTTAACAAGTGAGTCACCACTTAAGGCCTGAAGGTCACTCGAGAATCAGGGTTATTGATTGTAAAGTAGTAGTAGTCGTTGTTAATGGTGTAAATTGGGTAGAATTTTGATTATATAAGGGGACGGCTCACCAAGAACTTCTTTACATTGGAGTTGAAGGCTACCGTATTGTAATCGGCCAGGAAGCAAACCAATGGAACAGTGCCCCACATGCGGGCAGTTCTAGGAAAGAAGCTTTGTTCATTGAATCTTCGTTTAGAATTAGGCACAGACACAGAGTGGGGAAAATTGATAGTAGTTGTAGCTAGTCGAGTGTTTTTTTGTGAAAGTTTGCCAAGAGGGAACCATAGATTGGAGCTCAGAGGAGTATTTGCCATGAAAATAACGATAGTACAGTAACAGATGCACAACATCTCTTCTGTGGGAAAGAGGTTGCAGGAAAGAAACGATTTCACATTGAGAGTTTTAGAAACATCCATCCATGTTCATCTTTATGTACTTTTAATCAATGATTTTTTTTATACACAGAAAAAATAATTTTAATCTCTTCTCTTAATTTTAGAATTGTTCATCTATGCCATCTTTAAATACTTTTTTCTTTCACAGCAGTCATTCCCAATCTTTTTATAAAAACAAAGTATTGATAATTTCATTTATTTGCTATTATTTCTAGTAACATTTTTTTTTTCAATATAAGTTCTTTTTTTTTTTTTTTTTTTTTTTTTAACAATTTGTAAACATCAATGATTAGTCGGCTAGGGACCATTCCTGTAATAACCTGATCCCTGCTAATTGCAATGCAATGCTGGTTCTGTGCAGTTCTAGGAGGTCTACCCTCCCAGGCTTTGCCGTCTCTCTCTGAGGGGTTAATTTATCGCTAATAGCCTGAAGTGCCCTTACTGGGCAATGCTAACAGGGCTGCCCAGGCACTTTTTGCAGGTCAAAGTGCTCCTTCCCAGGGGCACTAACTTCTCAATCCCACTTTCCAACCGTGGTGTC
The DNA here is from genome assembly GCF_053919585.1 of Euprymna scolopes. Classification (NCBI taxonomy): domain Eukaryota; kingdom Metazoa; phylum Mollusca; class Cephalopoda; order Sepiida; family Sepiolidae; genus Euprymna; species Euprymna scolopes. Next base: position 32,946,087 of record NC_136499.1, read on the forward strand.
ACAGTTCTTGTAATTGGAGAGAACTAAATATCCTCCTACACACACACACACACATACTCATTGTTATTTTATCTTAATTATTTTATTCAATTTTTCCCAGTAGTAGATAATATTTTGAAAGCTTTAAATTGTAATAAAAGTAATTTTTTTATTAACAATAAAGTTAGGTTCATTTCTGCTTATAAAAAACGAAAGATATGCAGCACTTTCCGGTGGTGGTGCCACTATTGTATCAATAAGGTGGTGCTTGTCTGCACTATGTTTTTAAAATAGGCTTCAAGCATCGTACAGGTTTTGTAAACTTCATTTTTATATTCAAATTTAACTTGTCTGTAAAAAATTTAAATATATTATTGCTGTTTTTGGTTCCTTGTGACCACGGTGATTCCCAGTGCTTGTAAAATTTCATAATTCTCCACTATAATAAACACCAAGGTGTATTTATTTGTATCTAACCCTCTGGATGAAAACATTTCAAGTGGTGAGAGGAAGTGAAAAAGCAAATAGCAATTCAGACAACCACCTCAGACTTACTATACCACCTGAAATAAATTAAAGAAATCCTGTACTCTATAATAAAAAGACAAAAAAATGCATTTTTTTTTTTAAAGTTTATCAGAAATAATTTACATGCAAAATTAAATTACTGATATAATTCTATGATTTCACGGGTAATATTTTAATGCTATATCTAAATAGTATGTGCGAACACTGGTGAAGCTTTGTTTTTTTTATTATTTTGGTCATTTTTGACAGAGCGTGTACACTTATGTTTCTATAGTTCATTGCAAGGTGTTGCTGAGAAATAAAATTATTTCTGATATTTCATTTTTTTTTTTATATCTAAATGTTTACTCGTTTTAATAAACGTATGAATTTGTCCTACTAATAATGAAAGTATAAATTTATACAGAAGAAACATTAAACAAAATAATGGACATTTTGTTAACCCCCTTTCCACCAGCATAGCATTTCTCTGGTCTTTTTACTTTCCCTTTATGTTTACAGAAAAAAAAGTAGGTTGCTGCATCAGACAGTAAAAATAAAAAAATTAAAAATATTTGATATTTTATGAAATTTGATTGTAAGCAAATAAAAAAAATTTTATTTATCAAATTGCAAGACGAGAAGAAAGTAATTTTAGTTAGATTTTACCGAGATATAAACTGCTGAAATTTCATGGTTTCATTTAACATTGGAACTTGAGTTTACTTTCTACAAAAAAAAACAAAAAAAAAAAACGTAAAAATTAAGATTTATTTTATCCACTTTTTGTCCACATAACATTTCTTCCGCCATTTTCTTTTTTTGTCTAATAGTTTACAAAAAATAAATAACTAAAACTCTTCTTTTGTATTTTATAAAGTAATCTTAAGCTCTCAAGAAAGAAACTTCCTATACAAATCTTTTCCACACAACTTCAACACCACTTCCTACATTTTTAATTATTAGATTTAGTCAAAATTTTCTGATTCTCTCAAAACCTTTCAAATGGTAGCAACCATGCCCTCTCCATATAAAACATATACTAATATGCTATGCATTGACACGAGGTCAGTTGTTTAGAAATTTCTTGTTAATAGTGTTTTAATATATATATATATATATATACATATATACACACACTGTAATAATTAGTAATAAATAGTGATATTTACAATTGGAAATAAAATAGGTTTAAGGCTCCCAAAATTTGTACTAGTACTGTTTGCAAGGATTGAAGGCACAATGGTTAGAGTACTCTGAAAAAAAATCAATTGTAAAAGTGATATTCTCCCGAAGGTTGAAGATTCAATTCCCAGTATGGGCGACCAAAAACACTTGCACATTACTTAGGACCTCTATCCAGTCATGGCTGATGGAAAGAGAGCCTGCTAACCTCATGAAGTAAAAGGGTTTCGTCCAAAATTCCGTCCAGATTCCCAAGTTTGACAGAAACATTCCTGGGTTTGACAATACACCTTAAGAAGGTAAGAGGTTACATCAACCAAAACGTTGTGAAAATGACATTCAAGATGAGAACAGTAGTTCGAAGAATCTACACAAACAAATTTACTTAGTTATACTATTAAGTAACCATCTCACATAAGATGCTGACCTGGGTGCATATATTTCTCGTATGTTACCTTTTTTCCTTTCATATTTAAGATTGTGACCTCCAACACTCTTCAATATTAATTCATATTTAACTTTAGACCAATCATGAAGGATTTCTCCTCCACTGACCGAGGACAGAAAAGGTGAAGTGTAGTATCAGAACAGATACTACACCTTGTTCGTAGCCAATATTAATAGAAATGTTATTAATGCTATGTTAATTTGATATATAAAAATAACATGGCATTTGTTTTATTTTTATTTATTTAATAATTTACATATGAGGAAATTTCATGAGCAATCTCTATGTCCATTGATATAAAAAAGAGCGAAATCTTTGGTATTCATTAACGCTTCAAATTATAGCAAAACAAAATGGTTCAAAGTGATTCAAATTATATTTAACGCTTCAAATGATAGCAAAACAAAATGGTTCAAAGTGGTTCAAAAGCAGTTTGCAACAAACAACAGCTAGATGGATTCGTTATTTCCAATCGATTTGACAATTGCGTTGAAATTACCAAAGAACAGAATGTCATGCAGCCGTTTTCAATCCACAACAATTCAAAAATCCCATAAGCTCAAATATGGCAACAGGATACCAATTTCGAGTTGATTTGTACAAAGATAGTTGGATTGCAGAAACTTTTGTTTTGCCCAGAACCACACTGTACATTGTTCGGTTATCTCTGAGTTTGCTGATTGCGACTATCTTTGATCCAAGTTACTTTAGGAACTGATACAGAGAGCCAGCAATTAAACCCCTTGTTCTAGTTTTAACAGTTCAAAGGATTACAGGACAGCTCTCTTTTTTAGGACCTCATATTTCTCTATCTTGTATTGGTGTTCTTTTTTCTACCTGACTCTCATAATTTAACCACAATAACTTATGCTTGTTCTTGACAACATAATAATGTCTGACTGTTGCATCTTTTCACTTATAATTTGGAGGTAATTATTTCATCAGAAGGGGAGATCTATGGCCACTACCCAATCTCTATTTGGTCCAAGAATATTTTGGCTAGGTACAAATATTTGACCAGCTGTATGCTTATGACCTCTAGACTGTAGTGGAATGGGGCCATAAATGCATGGTAACATTTAATGCTAGTAAGACTAAGCTTCTCTCCTTTAACAATTACAAAACGCCTCTCCAACTATTGATATCCATGACAAATACCACCCTACTTGAGAATTCTTCCTTCAAATTACTCGGCTTAACATTCACTGGCAATATGAAATGGAACAAATACATTGAGAACATTGTGAAGACTGCTGCAAAGAAGGTGCGTTCCCTCTATCGTGCTAGAAGACTACTCACATCTGGGAGTATTCTGTACCTCTACAAGGCTACCATTCGCCCATGTATAGAGTATTTTTGCCACATCTGGGCTGGTGCATCAACCACTAGTCTTTTCTTGGATAGGGTTAAAAAAAAAAAAAAGCCTTCAATCTAATAAGTCCCACTTTGTCAACTAAGCTTCAACTTCTGTCCCATCGCCGCAATGTTGCATCTGTGCCTATTTTACAAATATTTTAATGGAATGTGCTCTGATGAACTCGTTGCACTTTGTGCCTCTTCGACATACATATCTCCAACAAACCAGCTTAGCAACAAGTCCATCACTGTTGAGGTCCCTAAATTCCAGAAAATTTTCTACTTTAATAATTTCTTCTCTCAAACAGCTAGACTTTAGAATTTTTTTTCTGCTACCTACTTCCATGACTGTATGCAATGTAAACCAAAATCTTGTTAATCTTTCCTAGGTATGATCCCAAGTAGTAAAGACCTGATCCACACCTTTCTGCCATCTAAAAAAAAAAAAAACTTCAGGGTTAGGTTAACTGCTTCAAGATTCATATGATTGCTTATTATTGTGCTGAGTTCATCCAGTATTCTGTTGTGTCATCATGTATATCGGCCATTAGCAAGGGCAATTCTGCAAAAACTAAGAACATGTTCCAATGTTTGGGACCTTTTCCTTACATGTTAGTCACTGATGGAAACACATGAGAAGTTTAACATACAAAGCTCAACCTAAGCCGTGTCATATGTCAAATCTCTTTCATGTAAGGGATCTTTGAATAGTTTCTTCCTAATTCATCCATTATCCCTGTTGCAACTATTGAACTCTTTATAAACCTTTTGCTTTTCTTCCTTGCTTCGTATTTCCTGAAGAACCAGATCTCAACCTTTGACCAAAGCTGTGGACCATTTTTGAATGCTGGTCATTCTCCACCCAGATCTCCCTGTCTGGGCGAGTCTGATGACCTCTTCGAGAGCCCTTGATCACAGGATACTATTAGAGATTCAACTTTAATCTTCATCCTGGTCATATCCCAGCTGGTCTCCCATCTGGTTAATAATGATGAGGACAAGCCTCCTTCACAAATGGGTCACAGATCAGTTGATTGAGATGAAATTTGGATATTTAATGTAGAATACTCTCAACTAGATTCTGACTGATGCAGATGAAGGCATAGGCTGGCAATGTGATGTCAATTATATTGATCTAAGTCAGAATTTGCTGAAAAAGATGGAAAGGATGGCCTAGCACTAACATATATCGTCAAAATTAATATTGCTATTGCTGTGTCCTGAATTACACAATTCAACTTACTCAGGCCAATAAAAAAAACTGGTAATATGATGCTCTAAGAAGAGAAAAAAAAATTTTGGAGATACGGAAGCAGTTGTACACGAAGAAGAGTGCTGAATGTTCATCTATCAGTGTGAGCCAGGATAGCATGTTGAACAAATTTAATAAAATTTTCTGTCAAAATCTATTGGTTTGACGATTGAGGAGCTGAGGATTGTAAGTGTCACAGTTGGTAACATTCATCACATTGAAGACTGCTGATCTCAGATGGCCACCATTAGTCGTGATTTTCAATTAACTCACCAAGTGGCCGAATTCTTACAACGTTTCTACCTATCACTCTCACCCTCTTTCAACATGAGGTCTATCAATCGCTTTCCTCACTGTATTTTAATTAGCAGTTAATGGTAATAAAACTGCAAATCTCAAGATTGTAATAGTTCATTATAAACAAAACAATGCAACAAGTAGTAATACTATTTAAACCGTACCTGGAAAAGAAAATAGAAAGTGAGGGAGATAAGAAAGAAATATAGCTAACAGAAAGAGATTAATTTGGATTTTTGTCATTTTATTTTAGTTTTCATATTTGAAAATTTAACTGACTCTGCAAACTCACTTTTGCCGAGATTCAAACCTTCTAAATCAAGCTCAACAGACAACCTAACGAGTCAATATTTACTTGCTTCTCTGCAACGGCAAGATTAGACAAAGGGCTGTTTTATGTGGAAGATATCTAGTTTTCCAAAAAGGAGCACCCTGAAAGGAACAAAAATTAAAACTGCTCCAGTTGAGAATGATTTTACCTTTGACCAAGAAAAGAACAGATACAACACTTTGATTCCAAAGTCACGCTTGTTTTCCCATGTATATTTATAATCGTTTCACCTCATGTTATAAATATATTCAATTGGTTGCTTTTTAGCGAGGAACTTTTTTTTTTTTTTTTTTTTTTTTTTTAACTTTTTGTCCTAATTCAGAGTACACCTTTCGAGGAGCTGGATTTTCGCTACAAAAAAAAGAAAATACATTTACCGTTGTGAGGAGGCAAGTAAATAGAAACTAGTATCAGACTCGCTCATATATAATAACGTGTTAAACGTTTTGTTTTTTCTGAAGTCTGCAAAAAAATAAAAATACACAGCTAACAAAATAACTACCAAAGTTTTGTGATTTATTTTACTATGAGATGCACTTAAAGACAGTTTTTGTAATCTGTTTACAATCCGCCTAGTATGAAGCAAATTGTTAATTCCAAGCTCAAGCTCTCTCTCTCTCTCTCTCTCTCTCTCTCTCTCTCTCTCTCTCTCTCTCTCTCTCAGAAGAAGAAGAAGAAGAAGAAGAAGAAGAAGAAGAAGAAGAAGAAGAAGAAGAAGAAGAAGAAGAAGAAGAAGAAGAAGAAAATGGAAAAAGAAAAAAAAACTTGTTGAGCTTGTCTTTTTGATTAAACTGACAGACAGTGGTGGTGGGAGACTGACAAGTGCTAGCCATATAATTAACTGGGTTATCCCTGACCTGACAACAGACTGGCAGCAACAGCAGGATTGACTGGGTAAACCAACGCAAGGTAGATAGGTTAAAAGAAGTTGTGTCCCACTGAAATTATAAAAGCTACCATTGAGGTGACCTAGTTTCAAGTTGTCTGGCTAACTGCATTTTCTTCCACAACGTGCGTGTATAAAGAAAAAGAAAATAAATTACGCTTGTCGTTGTGACAGAGAAGTTCAACTGGAGACTTCAATATACTCGGCTCAAATATAATTAGTTTATTGTCACTCTTTTATCACAAGACATTCATAATTTTTTTATTATTTTATTTTTAATCCCCACTTCCTTTTTGGGACGCAGTGATGGGGAGAGTAAATCATGGGGAAATTAAATATTGACTTTAATTTTTAGAAAGATCAACAATCTATATAATTTCTAACGGAGAAGATCTTTGTATTGAGTTCAGATATAATTATAAATGAGAAATATTTTTCTTGGCTAAGAGATGAACAACAACATTGCGAATCAATTTAGGTATATCTTAAGCATGACGACCCTCTAGTGTGAATGTAGTATTGTGGTGACTGAAATGATTCTAGTTGAGAGTAGGGTAGATATTCGTATCCAAAGATGACCAAGGACACACCCCCCCCCCGCCTCAAACACACACTTTCGAATGGCTTCGTGACTAATTCATTGTTAATGTGATTTTATATATATATATATATATATATATATATATATATATATATATATATATATATATATATATATATATAATTTCCTGCTAATAAATATTGTAAAGTGAAGTATCTGTTCTGATGCTACACTTCATTTTTTTTTGTCTTCAATCTGTGAATGAAAATTTCCTCCAGACCGAGGCAATTTTATTCCAACCCAGAATTCCCCCTTTTTGAGGATCTGAATTTTCTCCATTTTAAAAACCGATCTTGTGTTGGTCCTAGTTTGAAGGTAGGAACTAGAGACTATGTTAAATTGCAATTGGGAAAATAATTTAAGGTGATCGATTAATTGAAATTAAAATTAATGGATAAAAAAAAAAAAAAAGACCGTAAAAATTAATGAACAAATTCATAGCAGGATTCGCTTTCCTTTACAACACGGTTTTATTTTTTATGTTCCTTCGTTAATTGGTCCGTACGTTACGTTTTTAAAAAATCCAAATACAATTTTTTAAAAAGGTCAAATTCGTGAAATTTAGCTTTAAAAAAAAAAAAATAAATAAATCTGGCAACCCTGGACAAGAATATGAGTGATTTCCATTTCATGTAACCTCATTTTCGAATATCATCGTAATAATATATAATCATTGTTGTGATAGCGTTAGGAAAGAACTCATAGCAATTTTGACATGCAGTTCCTTAAAGAAAAAGTCAGCGAAACGTTATATAAAAAACGGAACATTCAAAATAAACGGTGCAAAAAAAAAAAAAAAAAAAAAAAAGAACAATATCTGCCAGACTAAAAGAGTAAATTAAAGATTGTCTCGTCCAATGTGATTTTATTATTTGTATTGAACTATGTAGCACAATATTACTTATTGAGTATTTATTAGTACTTATTAATTTATCTCATTTGGACCAGTTCTATATTTAAAATACAATGGATACTATTTTCATAGAAATGTCAATAAACTCATATTTGCTGCATGTTATTGGTTCTTCTATGTAATCGAGAAAAATATCAATTTTATCAAAACTTATTTGTTGATTAAATATATTTCTCATTCCTAGCTAGTATGGTAATAATTTGTTGTATTAAACACGAACACTTCGATATTAGATATTACGGTTATTTTTAACTGTAATGTACAGAATAAAAAGAAACAAATACGCAAAAAGTAAATGTTATCAAAGGCAAAATAAGTTACTCTTCTACCTACATAAGTTTGTTTTGACTTATTTTTTAAAGCGTTTTTTTTTTTATAAAGGTAGGTGCTTGGTTGAGTTCTAGTCTAATTCCTCCATGAAAATAATGATAGAGTAGAGAAAGTCAAGTCTAGCAATGCCTCTTTCGTGAGAAAGGAGAGAGATCATTTCCTCACTAGATTTCAAAGTCGATTTTGTATTTTGTTATAGCAACGAAAAGTGCTCAGAGTAGCACTACTCCCGAGGTGTCAGCAATACTATTAATTGAGTTTATAATTTATCTTTAAAAAGGCACACACACACACACAATGAAAAATAAATGTTTCCCCCACTTAAGCTAAGTATGCCTAGCCATAACTGAAAGTTTTACACTGGAAGAACTAGACTAATCACAAAACAAGGATTGTGAAAAGGTGAAAGTAACGGCAACACATTAATTAAACGTTTGTGCTTTTATGCACATGTGTCAAATATGAACGGAAAAAAAAAACTTAATTAAAATATCAGTAAACCATGTGTTCCAAATTTGCTGTAATGAAGTCCATTTTCCAAACAGGGGGTTATTTCTTCTTGTTACTGCTGAGAATATGGTATTTCTTGTCTACATCTGGGTTTCAGAAAGCTATGCTTTTCAATGTTATAAGTCAATATCACATCTCCGGGCAAAGAATCATGATTTTTTTTTAATTTATTTTTGTTAAGTTCATAAAATTAAAAGTATTTCTTTGTTCATTGTATTATTTATTACAACCTGATAGTTACATCAAAAAATAAAAAATAAATAAAATTTTATATAAAAAGATGAAAAGACTACTAAATGAGTATAATGTACTTGTTGACTTTAAAAGCGATTGACACCAACCTATTACCCCCCTCCCCACACGCACACACCATGGAGTCTATTTTTTTTTTTTTTTTTTTTTTCATATATATAATTTCATATTTTAAGTAAAACTCAATGAAAATCATTTTTTTTTTCTATTAATGAAATCTATTCGGGGGGGGGGGGGAATGTCAAAGAAAAAGCCTTAATCTTCATGTGATCAACTTGAATCATAATAAATGCTAGATGTTTGATTCAATTCGTTCAAATGATAGACATTAAGAAAAGTCCTTACTGAGGGGAAAAATATCTTGCATATACAGTAAAGCTCCGGGATACGGTTTTCCAGGTTACGATGTAGAATACAATGTTTTCCCAGCCCCTGGTTACGGTATTTGCTCCACCTTACAGTGTCATTTATAACGTTATTTGGTTATATAAATGCGTATTATATACTGCACTGTATTTTGTTGCTAATTTTTAATATGTAATGTATAAAATTTTGCTTAGGCTCCACCATACGGCGATTTCACCTTATGATCCCAACCCCGGAACTTATTAACATGTCCCAGTTCTTATCAAAGAATCTACTATTGATTTTATACGCTGGGTCATTCTTGTGTGGTGATAAAACTTCCCAAGTGCACCTTTGATGCTAAGCTGTATAAGGGTGTTCATTTTTGGATTATCGATTTTATGATACAGAGGCATTCCGACACAAAACCTATCTACAGACAATCCCAGACACAAAAGTACATTTGCATGAAATTTAATACAAATTGGCCCAGTCACTTTGGATTCCATTTGGAATGAACTCTTACACACATATAAAGTGCCTTTATATATAAGTGAAGATTACATTTGGACTATAAGTTTGAGTATACTATAAAAAGTAAAAATTGAATTCTGAGAACTATTTTTTTAATTAAACATTAAAACAGTAGTTCATACTAGTTTATTTTATATTTTGTAAAAGTTTCATATAATTTTTTGAAGATTTTATTCAAGAAATATCATTTTCCTTGTTTTTATTAACTTAATTGTTAAGAAATTCTATAATTCTCAAAAAAAAAAAGAAAAAAAATGTTTCATTTGATATAAATTTGATGGGCTAGAATTCCTTTGCAAAATTTTTTTTTTTAGGGCAATACAATGAGAGAAAAGATTTCTGTTGAACTGACCGAAACCTCCCAAATGTTAGATCTCTTGGCGTGTTATAGGTATTGCCTACATCAATTGCACTTCTTTTTATCTTTGAGAATCAAAAAATATTTAAAAATCAAAAACTAACATTACAAGACAAACATTTTCTTAAAACAATGCATTGAAAAACATTTTTTTAATTTGTATTCTTCAGTGATTAAACATTTGGCTGCTTGTAATTCAAAAACTAAAAACCTAATGCCATTTAATTAAAAATACCAGGTTTGTTTATTTTATGTATGTGAAAGTTTTAATGGATTTAAAATCATTTTTATACATCTAGTTAGCTGTAAATTTGTTTATTCCAGAAATACTTCACCTTGTTTTTGTTTGAAAAACGTGCTGTTGAAAAACACTATAATTTGTCAAATAAATAGTTTAATCTGATATAAATTTGATTAGCTAGAATTTTTTTTTTTCAGAATGTTCTCGGGCCATTAAAAGTGAAGAGTTAGCAGCTAAAAAGAAATCTGTTGACTAACTGAAAATTTTGTCTCCAGTAGAACTTCTCAAGTATTACATCTTTTGGTCTGTTATAGGTATGGCCTTGATTTTATATAATACAGATATTTTGATCAACCGAATTGTCAATCACTGTGACATACAACCATAAAAATATCTTAGTGAGAAATTATCAAAGAGCATAAATGACTTAATATTTTAGAAAACTGTATGAACATTATCAAAACCTTGTATCCCATTAACTTGAGCTGAGAATACAAGTATTTACACCATCTGCAGAGAATAGAGGATTTCCATTCCACCAAATACATTCAACTATCACCATAAGAGCATTCAATAGTGGAAGACACAAGGACAGTATACCAAACTTATTACATTCAGGTGACCTTTTGAAAAGGTCTAGCAACTATTTACAGAGAAACCAGAGTTACGGTAAAAGAGCTTCTTAAAATTTATCTATATTCCTGTATTAAAAACATTATATTGGGAAAATGTTTAGTATGTGTCTTACCAGAATGAGGTGTTACCTACCTTCTGACATGAACTTGGTAAAACTATTTTTGTTTTGTTTTTATAGAATCACTCCAGTTTCCAACTATGTTAGGATTATATTAAGGTCATATTACATAAGACTACATATTTGCAACAGTTTTCAATGCAAAAATCATTCTCAGAACACTAAAACAAATTAAACTACAAAAACACCCAATTGTAGACAAGCGTGAGTTTATAAATTTTTTTTTATCTCTCATGTTGGTCTTTGAGAATCTAACCCTCACTGATTTTTACTCACTTCGATAGTGGCAGTATGAAACCTACCATAATAAAAGAGATAAGAGGTGATAACATGCATAGTGGTTATGAGTAGTAAAAATTTATGTGCTGCGGAAAAAATGTAATGATTTTTTAAAAATGACTTTGCAACAGTTGAAATTAAATCATGTACATAAAGAAAGCGTTGTAGTCATCTTCAATGGATATACAGGGTGACCCAAAAAAACAACAGAGGACATTCAATTGTTTTTCTGAGCATTTTACAGTCAACGGAGAAAAAAAAAAACTAGTATTTTGATGTGATTTTTTGAATATAATAAACTAGTTATGACCAAAGTTTCATTTTATTCGGACAAAATACTAAGAAACGGGGCCTAATTAGTGTTGGGGCCCGTTTTTATTGGGTCACCCTGTAATATAAATTCTATACTCATCTTACAAGATAAGCTTTAATAGACTGGACTTTCATTCTAAATGTAACAACCAAAAGGAAACTGGTTCCTTGATATCTTAGATGGGGGTAAAAAAATGAACTAAGTAAATTTCCAAAAATTTCATCTAAGTATATATTTTCATTAAAAAAAAAAAAAAGTTTTGATAATAGGGTTATTTTTAGAGTTATAACGATTCAAGAACAGCTATTTTATTTACCCCCATCTCTAGGAGGTTAGGCACAAGGTCAGATAACGGTTTGATGAAAGTGTTTCTGTGGAACGAATTGGATTTGAATTTAACACACCTAGGTTTTCAGTCGGTGTCGTTAAACCACCTAGCAGGTCTCTTTATTAAATTAAAAAAAAAAAAAAAAATTGTAAAGATATTCTTTTAAGTTCATTTTTTTTTTTCAAGATTTTCATTTGTACTGAGATTTTTTTTTTTTTTTTTCATAATCTAAATTTTAGTATCTCCCTGCCCCCACTGAAGAAGAAATATTTTCTTAAGAAAATTCCAGAAAGTCAATATTCAAGAATTGAAAACTACAGTGAAGTGTATAATAATATCAATGAATTTTCTGCCCTGTGCTTATTAAACTCTGTACACAAAACAGAACTGCAATTTTTTTTTTTTTTTTGTAACTGTGTTAAGATTGATTTTCTAAGAAGATATTGTTGCTGGTTCTTGGTTTGGCACATGGGAAGAATAGCTTATTATCCAACATAAATTTTACAAGTAGGTTGCAAGGCAATTTGTCAGCCTGTCTTTAATGTTTAGATCCTGACTTCTATAACCAACTAGACCCCCAAGAGTCTAGACGTTCATCATGTAGATGACCCGTGACCCATTTCGATAAAGGATACTAATTTGATGGATGACATTTTATGACGTCATTAAGTGTGCATGAGGACAAATAGGATAGAAACAAGCTCAACAGAGTTTTAGTAATACTAGCAAAAAATGTTCTCTATGCTAGTATATATGATGAACGAACACATGCTAGACTTCGCCCTAAAGGAGATAATGCCTAGAATATGGTATCATGACTTCAAAAGATTTATAACACTACTCTACTCTGAATTGAAAGATAGTAATATCAGAGTTTTCCAGCAATAATTTGGAAAGAAAAGGGTGTAATTTCAATGTATTTCTTCCGTTTAGTATTTTCTTTTAAAATTATTTAAAGTTTCTTGAGCTTCTCTTCGAACAAAGAGAAGAGGCAAGAAAGTTGGAAAAGGTGGTTTTAGTGGTGCTCTAGAGGCATCCTTAATTTTATTTGGGTGGTTTCAGCAACACTCCAAGCAGGAGTAATAAGCATACAATTACAATTCTACATTTGGTAAGCGGTATATAGTAGTGATGGGACGATCCCAATATTTCCCCCCCCCCGTTTCTGTACTAAATTACCGATTCCAATTATTTATAAATCTCTAATTATTTAAATATAAGATTGTTATTTTCCCCGGTTTTCGTAAAAACGCATGTTAAATATGCAGATATTTTCCTACGTGTCAAAATACACTTGTGGGGGATGATCTATCGATTTTAGCTTTACTTGTATTTTATAATCAATGAATATGTACTAATTTATTAATATTACCAGCAATGGAAGATTTTACTTTAAACAAAATCAGATAAAAAAAGACAAAAGAATTAATTTGGCATCAGAAAATAGGCCCCAATTTTTTTGAATCCGATACCCCCAAATATTTTGATTTTTACGATTCCCGATTCTGATTCATCATCCCAACACTAGTATATAGTAATCAGAAAGTGCGCAGCATCCTAGATAGAGCAGGTATGTTTACTCTGCATTGCCTGGGAGAAAGGACATCAGTCTTTTGTTAACTTTGTGTTTCCAAGGAGCCATATTAGTAATAATACAGTACTTTACTTGGTAAGTGTTATAATTTAACTTCAAGTGTTCAATAGATAGAGCAGGTATGTTTACTCTGCATTGCCAAGGAGTTATCAATACTCTAGATTAAGCAATCCTACACAGAGCTGGTGTTTTTAAACACTGCACTGCCAGGAACAAAGATTTTTACTGTATTTTGTTATACTATTATGTATCAAAAAATGTACTGTGCTACTCGGAAGTCAGTGTTCAATATCCTAGATAGAGCAAGTGTGTGCAATAATACAGTAGTACATTTTTACTATAGGATATGCTTGATAAAGAATGGGAAGATGAGAAACTCAGCATTGTCCAGAACTACACTAAAATAAATATAAGTTTCATTATATTATTAAGGGTGGGAGAAAAAAAACATAGGTGTAAAAACAGATGGAAAAATTTGATAACAGAACAAAAAATTTTATCCACTAAAGATTTCATGTTTGATTATTTTGTGAAAGACAACTTAAAACACTATATTAAGTCTATTCTACTGATGAGTGGACCTTTTTTTAAAATGAGACCGTTTTCCTATGCATAGAAATGCACATGGTATCGTGCATTAAGTTGAAAAGCATTTAAAAAAATAAATGGCCAATCACCGAAAATAGTAATTTTGAAAAAAAAAAATATTAATGACATGAAAGAATTGTGCTTTTATAAAAAGAAATTATTAAATTATGTTTATATCCAAAATATTAACATTTTTCACGGCTCTAAAATATTAACACATTCTACTGAAAGATGTTTATAAAATCACTATAAACCTATAAAATCCTATCAAACCATACATCAATTGAAAGAAAATCAAATTATCTACAAGTTTATCAAGGTTGTTTATGTGTATTGTATTTTTATAACTTATAGGTGGCAAGATAAAAGAATAAATGACGTAAATCGTAAACCGATTTTTTTTTTTTTAGTTTGAATACTATGAATGGTTCTCGTGTATTTCTCCTGTTTGCAACTCTCACGATTGTGAGAATCTAGTCAAATTTGGACAAATAATGCCATCTAACGTAATCTGTGTTTAGTTTAGATTAGTCGATTAATTTGATTGTAAACCTTTCCTCAAAATTCGGCTTTCGTGGCACAGTTAATTTTTAGTGGAAAAAATGCTAAACAGAAAATGAATAAAACATTTCACCGATTTGGTACAAACATTTTTTTTTATATAAATATCTGTCCAATAGTATTTCCATAAACGCCATAAAATTTTAAAAGTACACATTAAAATTCAACAAACCTGGAATTTTCATCAACACTAGTGTAATGATGTTAGCATCAGCAACATTGTTTATATAAAAATAAAATAAAACGAATAAATAAAACTAAAAAATCGAGCGAGTACATCAGATTTTAAAACCGTAAATAAATTCTTGAAAACATTCCTTTTAATTTATTTCAAGTAATATGAACTAAAAGAATTTTATTTTGTTTTACGGCGTATCAACACTTTAGAGTATTCTTCATTAATTTTGGAAAAGGTTTCATACTTCAAGTTCTTTAAATATTCAAATATTTATTCATAGGTTTAGTTTGATTGTTTTATAAAGGAAAACTGTTCTTGTTTTTGACTTTGCAGAACATGATTAAGTTTTGCAAAAGGGAAAAAACATTAACATCAATGTTTGGTGTATTATAGGTTGGGAAAATAAAGACGATGAAGTTACTTAAAAAAAAAAAAAAAAAAAAAAAAAAAAAACTTTTAGTTTTGTTTGAGAGAGAGAGATACCTCCATGCCAAGACTAAAGCATTTTATTTATAATATCAAATATTTAGTAGATAAAAACTATTTGTTAAAAAAATTAAGGGAATTACTATGTCCTTCTTCACATGTGGGAGATATTCCAGACTCAAACATAAAATCAGATTTGTAATTGTGGAAGGAAAAAAAAAGTTTGTTTCTCTTTTTCTCTGAGTCATATAGTTTATGTTGCAGACAAATTTAGTGCAATATTTTTCCATCAAAAGCTTTAAGGATTTTAAGTACGATTTCAAAACTAGAATATTTAAGTGATGCTACTACACTGCTACTATTACAATTATTGCCAATACCATAGCTACCAATAAGATTGAATTTTTACAAACGGAAAAATATGAAATTTTCACCATTAAAAGCTAACCTGCATAACTATGTGTATCAGAATTTTGGGGGAATTTTTGACACCCCTAACACAAAACTGCGAATAAAATATAAAAAAACTCGTAATTTCTCTTTTTAAAGTGGGTTGTTTATTTTCTTTATGGAATATACTTCCAAAATAAACTATTAAAGTTGTTTAAAAAATAATAGAAATATTATTTAAAAAAAACAACTGTTTACAAAGTGCCGGCATGCCTTCATACAGTCATTTTTTTTTTACATAATAAAATCAATTGAATTTTACGAGTTAAATATTTTTCAATTTTTAAAATTTAAAAATCTATCAAAATTTTTCTATTGGTTCAATTTTTACGATATTTTCAGGGTCAATGTGAAATTTTATGCTTTTTCCAATAAATCAAATATAATATTTTAGACAAACGTTTTTTTTTTTTTTTTTAAATCCTCCCCATTTTGAAATGTCTATCAAAATTTAAATAATTAATTTACTCAAAGTTTTATATATCACAAATTGAAGATAAAAGATCAATAAATAAAATATTCTAATTTAAAACAAAAAAGTGTTTTTTGGGGGGGGGAAATTTGCCTGTAAAGTCCAAAGTGTAAAAAAACCCTTTTTTTTTTTAAAAAAAAAAACATGTTGATTTTTTTTTCTTTTTAAGTGGAAGCTTATGTTATGCTTAGATTGTCAAGTAAATATTGGACGCTGACGACAGTTTTTTCTATTTCATTCAATGTTTTCTTTTTTTAGGTATTTAAAAAGAATTCACTCAATAAAGAAGAATTAAAATATATTAAATCAAAAATTCATGTATTTCTTTGAAAAAAGAAAAAAATTCCTCAACTGTTTTTTTTTTTAAGGCAAAAAGTTATAAGTAAAATGTGACTATTTTCACCTATGGTGACACCTATTTCTTCACGCACAAGGTTAGATGGCTAACGCGAACGTGTGGTTTTTACGTCCTTCTGTCCATCCGTATTTCAAAATAACAACAAACACTGCTTCGACGTTTCACTAACACTGTAAAAATGCTTATGTAATGGCGGTATTTTCAAATAGTTGTTTTAAAAAAAAATTATTTTATTTAAAAAATACATGGAATTTAAAATATAAATATGGATAAATTCTTAACAATGAAAAATGGAAATACCCATTGAATAGTATTTTTTATAGGTAAGTGATTTTTTGGAATTTATATATACTTATTTTATCGAAGCAAGTTAAAATTTGATTTTCTTTAAATCTTTTTTAAAGAAAACCGATTTTTAAAAAAATATTGCATAATTTGCTATTAAACCTGTTATTTTTTTTAAACTTGGTCTTTGCTCCTTTAATTGAAAAAAAAAAATAGGGTTTGAATTACATTTTTCAAGTAGTTATAAGCTTGGAAAGATAGGAGGTCGAATTATTCAATATTTTATCATGCATTTTAATGTCGCTTTCTGGCACTACTACTGCATAACTAAATTCTTAAGAAAAAAAAAATGGCTATTTAAATAGAATCTACCAAGTCTAATTATTTTCATTTTGGGGAGAATGATGCATTCGAAGGGTTAAAGAATTTCTTCATATATATATATATATATATATATATATATATATATATACTAGAGAGACAGAGAGAGGAAATTAGACATATGCGCTATGCGCGTGTGTTTATTAGAAATTATGATATTAACGTTTTGGAGTTAAAATCAATTTAGTATTACATTGTAATGGGGGGGGAGCAATACAAAGAAAAAGGCATCCCATAAGACTCCATTTTGTAAATATGCTTATTTTAGCATATTTACATATTTCAAACGATTTCTTGAGATTAACTGTGCTGTACTAAATAGATTTTAAGTCAAAATGGTTCCTCATTAAAAAACCCAAAACAAAATGCAACGAAATCATCTTTATTACCTATTTTTATTACAATGTTTTTATTGTATTATGTTTATTTCTTAGCATTAATCATTAACCCATTTATTTCTTTTAATTTAAAGAACAGATTATATATATATATATATATATATATATATTATAGTGATGGGACGATTCCAATATTCTTCCCCCCCCCCTCGATTCCGATACAATTACTGATTCCGTAATAAATTCCCGATTCCCATTCTTTATAAATCTCTATTTAACTATAAGATAGTTATTTCCCCTGATTTTCGTAAAAACACGTTAAATATACAGAAATTTTCCTAAACATCAAAATACACTTATGGAGGATGATCTATCGATCGCAGCTTTTTTTTTTTTTTTTTTCCAATAAATATTTTATCATTATTACCAGCAATGGAAGATTTTGGTTTAAATAAAATAAAATAAAAAAAAAATTAAAAAAAAGAATTGTTTTGGAATCGGAAAATAGGCATCAATTTTTCCGATTCCGATACCCCCAAATCTTTCGATTTTTCCGATTCCAGATTCTGATTAATCATCCCAACACTAATATATATATATATATATTTACACAGTCAAACAATATCACAGCCCACAAAAGCCATGACAGCCAACAAACCGGAAGTCCAAGACTAGTTTCGCCCTCATTTGAGCTCATCAGTTAGACATAACCGAACTTGGGATTCAAAACTAAAGCCGCATGCGAGGCGAGTACTCTGCTATCTGAGCACCACACACAAGAAAGTCTGTTAATTAACATAAATCAAGCAAATCGCAGTAAGATCCGACCATAGAATGAACCTACTTTGTCTACTTTGTGTGTGTGTGTGTGTGTGTATATAAGTAACTTGGCAAGGCCACAGGTGAGACAACAGAAGCAGCAAAACTAAAGCTGACTTGCAGGACACTATATATACAAATGTAGGCAAATTTGGGCATATTTTATTGGTTTGAAAATATAGGTTCTTTTTTTACCAATAATCATAAAATAATACTATTATAATCCTCAAAAAGCTTGCAAATTTCATGCAGTTTCGGCCCATAAAACCAAAGATATGAGCATTTCAATATTCAATTTGGCTACCAGTATATTTCCCCAAAATCTTTGGCCTTGATGGAGGGGGAGACTAAAACTTGCTATGGTTTCAAATGATCTGAGATAACAGCAAGGGAAGACTTGATTCCTAATATTTCTCATGTTATATCTCCCCTCTTTTGGTTTTCATACATAAAGTAATTTTCAGTGTTTAAAGATTATTTGATACTGGAGATATTTATAATCGTACCTTATAGTTCCAAAAGAGGGGAGATATAACATATGAGAAATATTTGGAATAAAGTCTTCCCTTGCTGTTATTTTAGATCAATTGAAACCATAGCAGCAAGTTTTAGTCTCCCACCCAGAAGTTTTGGGGAAATATCAGATATTTGGTAATTCATATGCAAAACTAGAAAACCTATATATAATTGAAACATTGGTAATGGTGCAATATCTTTCCACCGACAAAAAGCACTTTAAAATTACCACTATTACAGGTTTTTGAGGGTGCTGAAAACAAAACCAGTTCAAATCTCAGGAAACGAGTAGTTTCCACGATATGAAGAAATTTTATTTTAAGAAATAGGGGATCACTTTTCTATATTAAGTTAACGTAAAATAAACACCCACTTTATAGCCACCTTTTGTTACCCCTTTTTTAGGAGTGGTGTTTATTTAGTAATTGTGGCCTAGTAGACCAACATAAAATCTACACCTTAAAAACTTGTATCCTATAGGTTTTTAGGTGTGCTGAAAATGAATATCGCATTTAAATTTTCCACAAATAAGTATTTTTCCAGGTATTAAGCAATGTAATACTTTATATTATAAGTGGTCGCCATTGTTGTACATGCAAGCGCATACATATTTTTGCTTAATACCCTGAAAAATACTTATTTGCGAAAAATTTTAATGCAGCATTTGTTTTTAGCACACTCGAAAACCTATAGAAAACAATTTTTTCAAGGTAGGTTTTGTGTTGGTCTACCATGCCACAATAAACACCACCCCTACAAAAAATAACAGACCGCCCCCCCAAAAAAAGGTGGCCATAAAGTGGGTGCTCATTTTACGTTAATATAGAAAAATGATCCCCCACTTTTTGAAACAAATGATGGGCAAATGTCACAGAGCCTATTTTTGTCACTTTTTTACAGCCATAAAATGTTTCAATCATAGTCATTTGTTTTCCTAGTTTTGCATATGAATTACAAAATATCTTATATTTCTCTAAAACCTCTGGCCTTAATGATGGGGAAACTAAAACTTGCTATGGTTTCAAATTATTTGAAATAACAGCAAAGGGAGACTTGATTCCAAATATTTCTCATATGTTAAACATTGATAAAAGTGCAGCATATTTCCACCCACAAAAAATCTATTAAAATTATCACTATTATAGGTTTTCAGAGGTGCTAAAAAAAAAAAAAAAAAAAAAGTTAAAATCCCAGGAAACAAGTAATTTCAATGTTATATTATAGTTTAAAAAAGTGGGAGATCACTTTTCCATATTAATTTAACATAGAATAAACACCCACTTTATAGCCAAGGTGACTATAAGTGGGTGCTCATTTTACGTTAAATTAATATGGAAAAGTGATCCCCCACTTGCTTAAACAATAATGTGCAGCATTAAGGGCAAATATCACATAGCCCACTACACAATTCAGGTCATTAGCTTTCAAACAAACCTTCATTTGTTAACTTCTGATTAATAGTCGCAGAAATTTCAAACTCATAAAATTGCCAAAAAAAAAAGTGGTGTGTGTATCTATCTATCTATATATACACATACTTGTAGCCAAATTGAATATTGAAATGTTCATATTCTTGGTTCTATGGGGCAAAACTACATGAAAATTTGCAAAATGAAGATTATAATACTATTCTATGATTAAAATTTTATGACAATTGGCAAAATAGAAGCTATATTTTCAAACCAATAAATATGCCCAAATTTGCCTCCATTATATATATATATATATATATATATATATATATATATATAGCATCCTAGCAAGCCAGCTTCAGTTTTACTGCTTCTGTTGTCTCCCCTGTGGCATTGCCAGGCCACTAATATATTACACAATACTTTGGTGTTTTATTTTTGTTATGACAAAATGTAAAAACAAGTTTTGTTATACATTGCATATGGTTGCCCGAAGTCAAAAAAAAAAATTATTTGGTTTTGTATAGATGCAAGAAAACAAAACAAGATACAGAACAGTGTTCTTCATCAGCTGGAAAAGTGCCATTAATATGCCATGGGAAAGATTTTATTGGTTGGTAAAAGATGATTAATTTTAGTAACATTTGGTGATGTAAAATGTATAAGAAATGAAATAGAACTTCCATGAGAAGAGTTTCTTTCCAAGAACTCCACATTTCTGAAACACCTTGTTGTCGGACTGCTTCCTCACAGACTATAACATGGTCGTTTTCAGGTCCAATGTAAACTAATGCTTACTGGGCCCTTCTCTTTAGACAAATTTTGTCCATTGTTTTCAATCCTCTCAGTACCTATTCATCATTCAACTGACAATCTCATGAAGGTACATCATGCCACCTCACATCTTCGAAGCTGGCTTGAAAGTCAACACCAAAGTGTACCTGGATGTGCTGAAGAATGTGGTGATCCTATGATGCAATCAGTTAGCCGCTGGCAGACCTTGAGTGTGGCAGTAGGACTTAGTGCTGGCCCACAAAATGATACGATAATGCTATAATGGCTGTGTAACAAAAGGCATGTTCAATTCTGATTATCTCAGAGGAAGATTAAATCTAGACAGTATAGGGAGATGTGTGCAAAATAGAGGACCAATGGTATGGCCACATTTAAAAAAATGGAGAGTACTTAGATTAATAGATGTAGATCAGGTGAGGTAGCAAGTTTAGTTGGCCGGGGGGGGGGTGATAAAGATGTACATAAGAGAAAAAGGAATGAAATAAAGATCTGGCTAGAGATCGGTTAGTTTGACAGTCAATTTCTACACACAGTTCAACACATGCCAGAATATAAAACAAACATAACTTGTCCAAATTTATAATTGCTTTACTATATTCACCGTTTATATCAAATTTGAAAATAGTAAACATGGAAGAGAAGGAGGGGGGGGCTGAATGAGGAGGGAGGATGAAAAACGTGGAATCTTTAGAACTGTAAATTCCAGGTGACTCATGACAAAGTAAACAGGATTCAAGTAAGTAAAATTAAGCAGCAAATAGCTGTTTAGATTAGCCAGAGTGATGCACTAGTCATAAATAAATGGCAAATCCTTTAGCAATCAGTCTGCAGCAAAGGTAACTAAATCCTCTAGACACCACAATCCACATGGATTAAACAAATACGTATTTATAAGTAATATAATGCCATGCTGAAATATTCTCTTGAGATGGGTGGGGGGGAAAAAAAAAAGGATAAGGTGTAGAGTGGATGGTGAGGGTAGGAATCTTACCCACCCGGCAACACACAATTCTATAAATGTCTTATAAATGCAGTTGGGACCGAGAGAAGAACTTTCTTCAATATTTACAAAAAGACTACTACTCTTACTTAGCAATGTCTTAGAGGCTGTGTGAAAGGGTTTAAAAAATGTAGTACCATGATGGAGAGGGGGAAGCTGGAAGGGAGGGATGCTATCACATATAATAACCTGGGTGTTTGCACCGAGCTTTAGGGGTTTGTTTCTTTGTTTTCAACAGAATTCTAACAATGTCTATCTTAGAGAGAGAGAGAAAAGGGAGGTTTGCAAGAGGGAATTCATACCTACAAAGGGTAAAGTCATTAATTCTGACATAGCATAGATATCGAGCTATGTACTGATATAAGTTGTTGTGAATAGCGTTAGTATTGGATAAACTTACGATAAGGGGTGAAAATGAATTTTTTTTTTTTTTTCCAAGAAAATTCAGAACCTAACCAAAGACTTAGAATTATATTTTAAAATAATATTTATGGCAGTTCAAAGTACTTTACAGAAACAAAAAACTTTAAAGTACAGTATTTTTATCTTTGTTTAAGCTTTAAAAAAAAAAAAACTTTTAAAATAAGATTCAGATTAATATACGTTTGCATCTTAGAATTTTTTAGATGAGGAATTGATAATTAATATTATTTGAACTATTATTCTCACATTTCAGCTGGTCTAACCTTTGACCTTCTTTAGGTAGGTTTTGTCGAACTGAAATATTTGTGGCATTTCACACTGAACCTCTTAATCAGTGGATATATATTGTTCTCATTCCATCAGTCATGATCGAATAGATGTTATGAGTATAAGAACAAAATAAAAATAACTCGAGAATTCTACTCGGTTATGGTTAACTGAACAAGAAAAATCTACTCGCATGAATTAAATAACATCCAAAATGAGGACAGTAGTGCGAATAATCACAATACATATCGATTTAGTTATACCTTTTTTTAATTAAAAAAAAAAAAAAAGCCGTTACATTTAGTGTAAACAATAAAGGACACTTTATTTTTTTTTAAACCCCTTTATGACCTGAATTATGATGTAGAAGATTAAAAAAAATATTTATTGTTAATTTTAGATGTAAATGGACAGTTGCAATCTCGAGGTATTTGGCATCTACCTAGATACTGAACTGTTTCAGTAGGCGTGTTTGATTTGATTCCCACTTTATGCCGTATTCATTTATTTACGACTGAACAAATTAGTTCAACCAGGTCATAAAGGGTTAAAAACAGTAATATTCCTAGACTAATAAACGCAGAACCAACTTTGTAAAATTAAAATGAATTTGAAAACATTTCATTTTAATAATTGTAATTTATGCCTGAATGCGATACAGGATAGGGCTTGATGTTGAGCATGTAACAGACCAGTAACAAGTCTATATAAATTGGAGCTCTGTTTTGGTTTCGATTCTGGCTCATGGCACTCTAGTCATTTTTTTAAACTTTGGAAATCAGTACTATATATAAATACTAGCGGGGATACAAAGCATTGCCCGGATGTTTGGAGGTGTAGAAGAAAAAAAAAATGTTTGTTAGGGCTCGAATCTGTGACGAACCCGAAGGCAGAAAAGAAAGTGAAAGAAAGCATGACATCTTACTGTTGAGTGTAGTGAAATGCGTTCAAATTTAGCAATGTCACTCTAAAAAGTTGACTTGCTAAGTGGTACAGAAATGAACATTGGCTGAAGGCCAGTTCAGCTTTTCGCCATTTATTTGTTTCCCCACGAAAAAGGAGGGGGGGGCTCTCAAATGAATAACAATTGTCTGATATGAAGGGTATTCCTCACATTGATCAAAGTGATTGTCTTCAAGACATGTCGGCCACAAAGACCAGTGAGCTGATTTGATTCGATTCAGTTTCGTTCTATTTATACGAAAAAGACAAACAAACACTGAAAACCAATTTTTTTTCTTTTAAACTCGCTCAAAATAAATGTAAAGACGACGATCGTTCGCAAATCGTAGATATTACAATCTAGGGAGTATATAAAATGTTCTAAAATATAGTAACACCCCCCCCTCCCGAAAAAAAAAGGCCTTTGCTGAACATACAAAAAAGTGTGTGGCCGTTTTGCCTTATATATATATATATATATATATATACTAGCGAGGGGTACCCGGCGTTGCCCGAGTGTTTGGAGGTGTGTGTGGTTTTAGGTAAATCAAAACTCCGGGGGGGGGGGTAAAAAAAATGTTTTGGTAGGTAAGTATGAGGATCGAACCCGAACCGTTGAGGCAAAGTTGGAAATTAAAGTGTGAAAAAAAAAAAAAAGAGTGCGACGTTACTTAAATTAGCAGGTGCACGTTTTAACGACTTAAGGGGGTCAACTTTTTACTGCGGGGTAGCATTTCATTTAGTGAAGGAATGTTTTTTTGTTTTTTTTTCCCCCCCCAAGACGTTGGGGGGTAGGGGGAAACAGCTCCCCTTGTCCAAATTGAATAGCAATTGGTTGATATATGGAAAATATTTCCACATTGATCAAAGCTGATTGGTTTCAGACATTTCCGCCGATAGACGGAAAATACCGCCAGAATTAGTGTCGCTTTTATTATAGGAAAAAGACTACCAGGCATTGCCTGGGTGTTTGGAGGTGTGTGTGGTTTTGGGTAAATCAAAACTCCGGGGGTGGGGGGGTTAAAATAAAAAAAATGTTTTGGTAGATAAGTATGAGGATTGAACCCAAACCCTTGAGGCAAAGTTGTAAATTAAAGTGTGTGAAAAAAAAAAAAAAAAGAGTGCGACGGTTTTAACCATTGGGCCACCGCGCGATGCTAACGGAAACACGTTTGAATTTATTTAATTACTTGGATTTGGCACGTGCACGTTTTAATGACTTAATGAGGTCAAGTTTAACTACGGGATAGTATTTCATTTACTGCTGGAACGATTTTTTTAAATTTTTATTTTCCCAAGGGGGAAACAGCTCCACTTGTCCAAATTGAATACCAATTGTTTGATATATGGAAAATATTTCCACATTGATCAAAGCTGATTGCTTTCGAACATATAGACGGAAAATACCACCAGAATTAGTGTCGCTTTTATTATAGGAAAAAGACTAATCCACATGCGGTGAGCGACAAATGTTGAATATTTATCTTCCCGAAGTCGAACAAATTAAATAGACAGGCGAGCTCCATTGTTAACTCTGAGATATTACGATTTACATGTGATATAAGAAGTTTTAAAAAGTTGTTAGGCGACCGACCGCTTCTCTGAAAAAAGCCTTTTGTAGACATACAGAAAAAGCGAACACACATACACACATCTTCGCTTTTATATTTATGGATAAATAATATTCAGTAGAGAATTGGCCCTGTAATAATAAATACGAAATTTGCATGAATTAAAATATGTTTAAGCACATTTTATTGCTTCAGTCTAAAATTTCTCCTTTGACTTGATAGAATAAATATTACACTTTGAAAAATTTATTTCTGAAAATACAAAAATAAATCAGGCACTAGGCCATTCAAAAGTATTGGAGAGAGGGAGGGGTCTATGGTCCTCCTTGTCACTGAACCGCATATGGCTATCATTTTCCTAGCTAGAATCTTCAATCACTATGATACATATATTCAGTGATTGGTAAACTGGATAAGCGTCCATGGTCAGGAAAAGACATCAGGCTGGCAATAAAATGCAAGATGTACAAAGCAGTAGTATTGCCAGACTTTCTCTACTCTTCCAAAACCTACACCTTATATCGGGACCACATTAGAAGGCTAAAGGCAGTGCAGCAACACCACCTCAGGAGAATAATGAAAATCAGGTAGAATGATTGTGATGAATCTAAAAGTTCTAAAAAGAGCAAATATGAACTGCATAGAAGCAGTGCTTGCAACCACACAACTGTCTTGGACTTGTCATGTTGTAAAAATAGTGGCTTACAGGATCCCGAAAATGCTTCCATATGGGGAGCTCGATAATAGCAATAGAAGAGTGGGTGAGTAAAAAAAAAAAGTGGGTAGTTAAACGCCACCTAGAGGAAATAAGCATTGATATCCCAAACTGGGAGGCACAAGCAAATAACTGAGGGAGTTGGCACAGTAGGCTACACAAAGGGAAAGTAGTGATCGAGAATAGGGGAGAGGTCGCAGCACAGCAGAGACACTTCCAAAGACACAATCCTGGCTGCTTCGCATGTGCTACCTGCACGATGATGTTCCACACCAGGAGAGGAGAGCTTTAACATCGATTTTCTCATGCTAATCCAATGGCTGCATACAAACTTACTCTATGCTTAATTTAAAAGACATCATCATATTCAGTTTAACATTCGTTTTACATATT
Organism: Euprymna scolopes; assembly: GCF_053919585.1. Taxonomy (NCBI): domain Eukaryota; kingdom Metazoa; phylum Mollusca; class Cephalopoda; order Sepiida; family Sepiolidae; genus Euprymna; species Euprymna scolopes. The sequence goes on from NC_136499.1 coordinate 32,972,570, forward strand.
AGCATGTATTGAACAGCTTTTAGAAATTGATTTGATTTCCAAACTAACCTATCTTTGGCCAGGTCATTATGTATCCCACTTTTTTTCAAGTCCAATCTTATCACTTCGTCCCATATTCTCTTTAGCATTCCCCTGGGAATAGAACCCATTACCTCAACTGTTCTACACCAACAACTCATCTATTCGTTTTAAATGTGACCATATCACCTAAGTCTTATATTCTGTATACATCTCTCTATACTGTCACGATTTAATCTTTCCAAGGTCATCCGATCTGAGCCAGGCTTTAATACTCACATTATGCATCCATTGTATCATTCTCGGATTGTTTTCCAAGCAACATATAAAAAAGTTATTTGAAGAAATAAGGTTGTTAACATAAAAAGACCTTAAAAAAGATTGGATATGAAAGTTTTAGAAAATATATAAAACTAACTAGCAAATTTGGCTTAATTTAAAAGAGTACAAATCATTTTTTGTTTTTAATTAAAACGGTTATGGATAAAATGTAATGCTGACTTTTACAGTATTCTCACAAAGTTACAATCAAAGTATGATTTTATATTATACAGAACCTCAGCTTAAATAAATTTGATAGAAGTATTTTTCAGAATTTGCTCAGAACAATGAGCAAAGTGTTAGCAGCTAAACAGATATCTGCTAAGTGAAAATTTTGCCTCTATTAGAGCTTCTCGCTTTAAAGTGAAACAAAGAAAAGATAAGATTACTTTAGCAAAAATGGATAAGACAGCGAGCACTACAACACAATGGACTGAACTGAAATAGTCAACAAGAAAGAGAGAATTTATCTGAAGATTGACAATGAACAATACTTTATCAGTTTTCATCAGGTGATCATCAAATGGCACTACAAGTAACCCATTGATAGATTGGAAATGAGAAGAGATGGAAAGCCTTATGAAGACAAATACAAAATTGTTTGGGGTATTGTCTGAAAAGCTTGAAGTTTCTCAAACTTAAAAATCTTAGTTGAAGTCAAATTAAAAAAAAAATGATAGTTAATAAGCAAAAGTAATAAATTGTCTCACTTTTTGGATTTTGTAGAATATAATGTGTCATATTTGCAGGGAAATGAACAAAAATGTATTAAATAAAAAATTCTTTCCAGGACGCCATTTGCATTTTTCATACATTTATTTGAAATTACAATTCCATATCTTCTAAAATATAAAATCAAGTTTGCCTAACTTATATTAGACTTATATAACTATGCACAACAAATTGCTATTTGATCCTGACGAGCCATTTTATTGTTTTTATCCTCCTCCTATCTACTTTATTATACAAAACTTTTTATACTTAGTGTCTTTTCAAAATTACTATATCTGACTAGGACTATTTTTCAGATAGGTGCTCTATCTGTAATATGCAAATTCAATAGCTAATAATAAACCTACAAACTTATACATTATTTCATATTTTTTTACTATTAAATAGCATTTAAATATTACCCTTTTTTCATATTAAAAAACCGATTTGAAAAATTAAAAAAACAATGTCGCATTGAGACACAAAATTCTCATATTTAAAGTATGCAGTGAATATAACTGTATGGGATATGAACGTTACCAACTTCAAAGAAAAAAGAAAATGTAAAAATAATGAATTCTTTTCAATTCATTAAAAAAATTGAATGTAATGAATTCATTTTTAAAATTCTTAAATAATTGAATAATTTTCTGAAAACAATATACTGCAATGCTAGCACAAATGACATTACAAGAAGCACTGTTTCACATGTCCCATCCTTTAACCTAGCTGCAATCCCAGGGGAATCTTCTATAGGAATGCAATTTAACAGTCTCCACCGTCACTGGAATAAAAAAATAAATCTCTCTGCAATAGAAGAATTTATTTAATCTCTGCAACCTCAGCAAGAGATCCCAGTTCAATTATGGACCTGATCATTCTATTGAAAATAACAGAATTAACAACATTTATGGAGAGTTTTTTTTTTTTTTTGGGGGGGGGGGTCACATTTTCAAATTTGAAAATGAAACAAATTGTAAAAATATTGAATTTACATTTTTCATATATTTACTTGCAATTAAAAATTCTATATCTTCTAAAATATAAAATTAAGTCTGCCTAATTTTCAATGTTATACTTACATAGCTATGCACATGACGAACCACTTTTTGATTCTGACTAGTCATTTTTTGTTTCTATCCTTCTGCGATGTTCTTTATCAGAAAAAACTTTTTATAGTTATATTCTTTAAAAAATGACTATATCCAACTACAACTAAAATAAATGTATTAAAAGAGTAAATTGCGTTCGATATATTTGCTCAAAATTATGTAGACAAGATTGAAAACAAAGCCTACATTATTTTCAAGTAATCTTATAAGAAAGATAACTACCATATTAAATTAAAATGCAACAAAATGAATATGGTGCTGATTTAAGAGAGAAATAAAAATGTCATCCATACACAAAATACAAGATTGATCATTTAATTCTTGCTGGTCATTTTATGCCGAAAAGTGACTTTAAAAGAATCTGAAGTTAGATGTGTTTCTTGGTTTGAGCAGAAATCTTGAAGTATCTTAGCATCATGAAGTAGGCAGCTTCATAAAGATTGTTATGCTTGTAATTATTTCTATCTTTCTTAGATTTTGTTGTAAAGACCAGTTTCTCATATATATTAGATTATGTTTGATGGTTTTACTTGGAGAAATATTTCTTTTAGATTTTGTTTATAGTACTTTTGGCGAAATTGTTTCAAGTCTAAACAACTCGTCAAAATATGGCATATTGTATAGGCTTCCTGGCATGGTATACAGGTTGAAGCCGTTTCCCTCCTAAGGAGATGAAAATAAGTAATGGTCAAGTGGCCAACACAAAGTCTTGATATGAAATTATTTGTTCTTTTCTAGTCGATCCATTAGTGTCATTTATTTCTCCAATTTGTTCCTTTATTGCATGTAATTTATTTCTGGTGCAAGAATTACATAATGCTTGCAATTTGTTCATTTAGTGTTAATCGTTGCTTTTAAATCTGTAAAGGGAATATTGTCTTTTAATGCTTTTTTTTTAATACATTGATCTTGTTTATGAAACTGCCAACTTCAAGACCAAAATTCTAAAGGTAGATGGTTTGGTAAATTTCTAATAATTTCTATCTTTCCTAGATTTTGATATACAGATCAGTTTCACTTAGATATTCAATTACTTTTAAAAAAGGTTTTAGTTGGAGGAATATTTCTTTTAAGTTTGTTTCTTTGTAATACTTTTGGTGAATTCATTTTAAATCTAAACTTGTCAAAATGGATGACAGCAAAATAAATGATTACATTAATTTTTTAACATGAATGAAGGTTTGTTTGGACCAACAAAGTAGATATCTAATATAAACGTATTTGGCCAGATTTTCAAAATCTGACCCAAATAGGAATTCGTCAGACATGTCAATACTTGATTTTTGTTGCTTCTTCCCCCCCCCCACTATTTTATTGGCACAAGGATAGTTTATTTTGCATCAGTTTCTTTCTGAAACTATTTATTTAGAAAAAGATCTTTTACAGTACTGTATTTTTCTTTATTCATCAAATATTCTTATATATTAAAGGGAAGTAATCACGTTGGAAGTTAATAATCCATTAATGTAATGTACTAAAATGAATGTTTAAAACAATTTTTTTTTTTTTTTTTTACGTTGCCAAACTTATTTTACGTTTTTGTAAATAAGTTATTTTTTATGGAACTTTTGAAAGTTTTGCAGTGGAAATTATTTTGCTTATTCACCAAATATTTATATACATGAAAAGAAATAATGCTGTTATGAGTTACTTTGCTTTAATTACACATTTATTTGCTAATAATCAATTAATGCCGGGTACTAAAATATGGCTAAAATTGCTTTATATTTCTGTATGCAAATGAAAATTTTGTATTTTTATTCATTTCAGTAAAAATTATTTGTTTCTTTGGCTGTTATAGAAATAAATGTTAGCAGAATTCATAAATCTGTTTATTTTTATCTTTTACCCCCATCCCATGGGGAGGGGCAACTACAAGTAAGCAAAACTAGTTTAAAAATACTGACAGTATTTCTATTTTTATACAAATTCTTAGTCAAACTGTTTAATTGACTTGAAAAGAATTTTTTTCTATTTTTTTTTTCAATATCCATTAATAAGGCAAAATATAAAACTTGAAAGTTTGTTTTTAAAAAATCTTGTTCATACCAAAGATCCAAAAATTTCTTAATCAAATAATAGTTTGGGTAAGTTCCAACAAAATGAAGAAAATGAAATGAAATTCATAATATACTACAACATTACAACTAAATTAAATATGGTGAAATTGAACATTTACTAAAGACTTTCTCAGGAAAATTGGTGACGGTTATTATTTTTTAAAGATATAAACTTAACATCTGTTTCAGGAAGGGTAAAATTCCCCAAACAGAACAATTTTGCATAACTTATGAAGACTAAAACAAAGATATGATATTCAAAATTATGTTTAGACTACTTATTCCAATTTTTATCAACAGCCATTACATGATTTTGATTTTAAAAATCTAACAATTTAAGGCTTAAGCTCCAAGGGTCTTAGAAATTAAAATTCAAGGAACCTTACCTAACTGTCTATTGTCAATGTCTATTGACTGAATCAAATTGAATGCAAACCTGAAATATTTAAATTTTCAAAGGAGAGATTGTGCCAATATAGTATTCCCCTAAACCCCTTTAAAATATTCTAAAGAAACTAAAATTTAGCGAATATTTATGAATTTATGTCTAATATCCATTGTTAAAATTTCGTAAAAATCAGATGTATCTGATATCACCCTTTTTTATACCTTTGTATAAAACTAAATATAGCTAACATTTCGGCACCCTTAGTTTGGGAATGAATCCTGTACATACAAATATATAAATCTACACATACCAAGCTTTATATAGATAGTAGTAGTGTTGGGACAATTAATCGGAATTGGAATCAGCAAAATGTGTGCCTGTATTTCGATGCCAAAAACAATGCTTTTAATTGTCTTTTTATCTGATTTTCTTTGAAACAAAATCTTCCACTGCTGTTAGTAATGTTAAAATAATAAATATTTATTGATTTTCAACAAACTAAAAATCATCCCCCACAAGTGTATTTCCTACGTTTGAGAAAATATCTGCACATTTAATGTTTTTACAGTAATCGGAGAAAAATAACAATTCTATAATGAAATATTTAGAGATCTATAAAGAATCAGAATCAGTAATTGTATCTGAATCTGGTAAAACATTGGAATCATCCCATCACTAGTAGATGGGGTGACTGACACAGAGTCGAAACACACAGAAAATGCCCCTTACATTACGAGTTGAAATATTTATCAACATTTAAATTAAAAATCTAACAGACTAAATTTAAAAATAAAAATGATTGTAAAGTCTATCAATTTTATGATTTATTTTTTAAGATACATGTTTTAATGTTTTTAATATGCAAAAATATTGGTATGATTATCATTATTCTTTTTTCTTCAAATATTGATAGATTACTTGTTTTTTTTTTGTTTTTTTTGCCGATTCATCATCAATCTTATTTTATTTCTGCTAGAGGTCTGGTGTGTTCTGGCATTCAGTAATCTCAATCTCCAAATTTGACGGTCATGACGATTGATAATGTTATCCCATAGTTTAAGATCCATGTTGATAGTTTGCAGCCTAGTTTCTTGGGTCATCCAACTTTCTTCTGTCCCTTTGTATTTTTTTTTAACTCCCAAAATCGTTCCTCTCAATCTGAACAAACTAATGTAGCCGACCTATTGTCAAGAACTTTATCTTGCATTCATATATTCAGCTTCAACAAAGTATTGGAGCTGGTATGCCAACACAATATTACAGCGTTATTACACTGAAGACAAGAGCGATGATCGAATGGGGCCCAGCTTTCACTTTTTTTTTTTTTTTTTTTTTTTTTTTACATGGGAGTCACCACTTATCAAGGCCCGGAAGCCACTTGGGGATAAGGGTTATTGCGTGTACAGTAGTCAATGGGATAATATAGTAATCGTTCGTAATGGCGATTTGAAAGTGTCTTACTCTAGGGGGCGGTTTATCAGGAATTTGTTTATGTTGGACTTCAAGACATCCAAGCTGTAGTCCGGAGGGAAGCAGGCAGACGGAACAGAGTTCCACAGGCGTGCAGTTCTAAGAAAGAAGCTTTGTTCATGGAATCTACGTTTTGATTTAGGCACAGATAAAAAATGGGGAAAATTATTGACAGTGGTTTCAGCTAGACGGGTGTTTTTCGCGAAACATTGGCGAGGGGGGACCAGAGATTTCACTCGAAATATATACATTTTTTTTCACATAGGAGTCACCACTTATCAAGGCTCAGAGCCACTCGAGGATAAGGGTTAATGAGTGAACAGTAGTCAATAGAATAATATCGTAGTAATCGTTAGGAGTGGAAATTCTGTAAATCGGATTACTTAAGTTCAAGAAGAATTTATGTTGGACTTGAAGACTACCAAAGTGTAATCAGCTAGAAAGCAGGCAAACGGAAGTTCCACAGGAGTGCAGTTAAAAAAAAAAAAAAGCTTTATTCATGGAATCTACGTTTAAGTTTAGGCACAGATAAAGAGTGGAGGAAATTATTGATAGTGGTTTCGGATAGACGAGTGTTTTTTTGTAAAAGTTTGACGACAGGGGACTATAGATTGGAATTCGGATGAGCACTTGCCATGAAAATAATGATAAAGCAGAGACAAGCTCGCAATATCTCATTATATATATATATATATATATATATATATATATATATGGTAGTGATAAGGAGAGCTTGCGATGTCAGGACTTAGCACAGCTTGTGGAACTTATCCTATGCCGATTTTACTCTAATGGCAGAACTAAACTTGCAACCACCTGCAGTTCTTAACATATCTTCAAGATAACAAAATGAATCCACCACATATCAAATAGGGGATTTTGTATTTTAGAGTACACTTCAACTCTCTGAAATCGTAAGATGTATGGAAGCGTTCATAAATTTTAACCCCAAAACCTTTATTTTCAAGAACAGCAAACATTACTGTAGTAGAAGAAAATGTTTGTAAAGAAAGAAGTGCAAAAAAGAATAATCACATTTAAACAAGATATTGATCTAGAAAGGAAATCTTAATTAAGATCAAGTGCTAATTCTAATCATTTAATGGAAGACAGATTAAGACTGGGTGAATTCAGATTAGCAGTGATTAGTTAATAAAGCTGTGAAAGAACGCGCACATACACATGAATAGAGAATCTGATTGGAGATGAGCTGGTTTATTAGATTTCATGTAACAGTAGCCACACATAATACCACATATTCGCTTTAACATCCATTTTATATGCTGACACGTGTTAGATGGCTTTTAGAAGTTGCCTTCCAAACTAATCTATCACTGGCTAGCTTTTTTTTATTTATCCCTAAAGTCCATTCTTATCACCTCATGTTTTTCTACCACATATTTTTGAAATAAATTTGCTACCCCAATTGCTCAACATCTAGCCTAATATCATATCTCTCCAGGCAACGTATTTCCGAAACCCTCACTGGTCAAATGTCACTTTCATACATCATCACTAGGGCTATGACAACAGCATATTACTTTCCTTGTTTTGATTCTCAGGCATATCCATTGATATGTTTTTATGTAGAGTGATGTGGTTCTCGGTTGATTGTGTTTAACTGTGTCGGATATATACTCGAGTCAAAACAATGAAAAGAATATGCTGCTGTCATAGCCCTAGTCATCACACAGGTTTAATATACTCTTTCCTTAGTTGACAGAATTTCACAAAGCCGTATCTGTTGATAATTATATTGGTTGAAACATTATGACAATAACAATCAAGATGAGAATAATAGTCCAAATGATGCAAATTATTAATCTTGATCTTAAAAAAAAAAAAAAATAAAATAAAAATTTTGAAATACGAAGTGTTTATCTGTCAATCTGTTCGAGAATGCAATTGAAATTAAATGGTGTTACTATGAAAATGTTCATTTACTTTACAATCCGACTTGTGTACGTTTGAAGAATTTTAAAAGAAATGATCAACAGATCAAATACTTTTCCCTGGTGGAAATGGACATTTACACACACACACACACACACACGCATATATACGAGAGAGAGAGGGGGGTGGGCATTCCAAAAGTAATGCCTTTTTATTTTTATTCTGCCCGAATGAATCAGAGGGGATTGCAAATTGCATTCTTTATGAAGACAGTTTATGCATTCATAACCTGAAGGTTTCATCTCTGTTGCAGATATTGACGTTGTGAGACTAAGAAAGCAGTCCCTATCATGGACATGTATCAGAAGCAGAGAGGAGTCATTAAATTCCTGAGAATGGTGGTAGAAAAATAAATTCTGGAGCACAAAAGGTCGCTCGTTTTAACGGTAACACTCCTACCTTCATAGCCCTTCAACTTTTTAATTAAAAAAATAGGAAACTTTACTTTTGGAACGACCCTCATATATATTCTTGCTTGATGACGACATGCTCTTCAGTGTTTCATTCAATCTTTTACAGAATTTCAAAATTACATATTCTCATCACCACTGCCCGGACGGGTGGGGGGATTAGACAATCGACTTCCAGACGATTGTCACTTAGAACTGATTGTACCTATTTACTATGCCTCCCCACGGGACAGAGTTAGACACCAGGGTCGTTTTTTAATGTGGAGAAAAGGTACAAAAATAAAAATTGTCTCAGTCGTGAAGGATTTCTCCTCCACCGAAAGAGAACAAGAAATAGAAGTGCAGCATCTGAAGAACAGATACTACACTTTGATCTTGACCAAAAGGCCAACTGATTGTAATCAACACTTATCTGTTGTGCCATGGTTCCATGCGATTCAGTTTGAAATTCGATCTGAGTTAAATTTTCCAAGTTTAGAAACACATATTTGAAGCAGGTCAGAAGTTACATCATCCGAAACGTTGATAAAATCACTATCACGGTGAGAATAGTGCTAGTTTGAATAATACAATCAAACTATCTTATCCATAGCTGGAGAGGAGGTGTTTATACCTTAGCTAATTACATGGTCACATGTCAGTATTCATTACATCACTCATGTAATCGAAATTCTGAGTGAAGCATGGCTACTATACAAGGCATCAAAATAGAACTGGGGGGATTAGGTGTGCGATTGCCCAGACTAGAAGTATGTGCCATGAACTACTCAGAGTGAAAACAGATCAGACAGTAGTATATAATTTGCATAATTCCAAACACATACGACCAGAAATAAAAACACTTGCGCATATAGTTATGGCAATAACGTCATCACTAATAATTATCATCCGATTAAAGCAATTAAGATAACACATTACCTGCCCTTACTTTCTCCAAGTGAAAATATCTTTTAAGTACAAAATCATTGGCACAGGGGGAAGGTATCTGTGGTGAAGTGGAACACAACTGACTAACGACCTAGGTGTATCAAGTTCGAATCCAGTGAGTTTCACAGAACTATTTTAATTTACATATGTTGGCAACCATCATGTTGTCACCCCCCCCACCCTCCTCTAAGTATAATGCCAACACCAGAATCAAGATAAAAAATAAAATGTCTTATTCATAGGAGTTTACTTTTATTAGCACAGGTAGTTGTGACAGAATCCAAATTTACTCGCCTGCCTAACAAGGATAAAGTCAGACACAAGGTGAGGTTTTAATGTGGGGAAAATCCATCTTCTAAAAAGGGGAATTCTGGATTGGGATAAAAAAATAGAACTTTTTTTTTTTTTTTTTTTTTTTTTTTTTTACACAGTGATCACTATTATCAAGACCCGGAAGCCACTCAGGGATAAGGGTTATTGCAAGTACATTACGTTAGTGTGGAGATTTGATGAAGTGTTTAATTAAGGGAGCGGTTCATTAGGAATTTGTTAACATTGGACTTGAAGACATCCAAGTTGTAGTCCGGAGGGAAACAGGCAGACGGAACAGAGTTCCACAGGCGTGCAGTTCTAAGAAAGAAGCTTTGTTCATGGAATCCGCGTTTTGATTTAGGCACAGATATAGAGTGGGGGAAATTTTTCACAGTGGATTCAGCTAGACGGGTGTTTTTCATGAAAGATTGGCGAGGGGGGGGACCAGAGATTGGAGTTCAGACGAGCACCTGCCATGAAAATAATGGTAAAACAAGGATAGGCTCGCAACGTCACTTCTGTGGGAGAGAGGTTGCAGGGTAGAGAAAAGGGCATCCCCCACTAAGCCACGAAGTCTATTTTGTACTCTGTCAAGGCAGGATAGGCTGTTTTTGGCCGCTCCTGCCCAGATGTGGCAACAGTATTCCATCCTTGGACGTACTTGGCTTTTATATAGATAGAGAATTACATCAGTAGTGAGATATCTTCTGAAGCGGTAGAAGGATCCCACCATCTTTCCAGCGACCTTGGCAACAGACTTGATGTACGTGTTCCATTTCAGATCAGGAGTAAAGGTCAAACCCAGAAGCTTGTCAAAACACGGGGCCTCACCCAGACGAGAGCCATCCATCACAATTGATGCCAGCTGGAGATCAGAGTGTTGATGATGTAAGGATAGGAGTTTGGTTTTGGATGCATTAAAGGTAACCAGCCACATCTTCCCCCACTGAACCACGCGCTCGAGATCAGAGGAGAGAGAATCCGAGAGAACTTTGTCATTTACAGCCTCTGATGTGTTGTCGTAGATGGACGTGTCATCAGCATAGATGTCAACGAATGATTTAAGTATGTGTTTAGGGAGGTCATTGATGTAGATCAGGAAGAGAGTTGGGTCCAGGATTGACCCCTGAGGGACTCCAGCATTTATATTGCAGGCCTCCGAATTTTGTCCATCTACCACTACTCTTATGAGCCTATCGGAGAGAAATGATTTAATGATTGAGAAAACATTTCCAGTTATACCGTAGCTGGAAATCTTGTGAAGTAGACCCTTATGCCATACCTTGTCGAAGGCCTTTGATATGTCAAGAGCAATTGCCCTAGAAAGGAAGCCTTTGTCAAGAGATTCACTAATCCTGTGAGATATAACCATCAGCACATCTGCGGTAGATCTTGCAGAGCGGAAACCATATTGTGTGTCACTAAGAAGGTTATTCCTGCTGAGGTGGTTGACTATTTCTCTATTTAATATGGATTCCAGCAACTTACTCATAACACACAGGAGACTTATTGGTCTGTACTGAGAGGGAGATGACTTATCACCTGAGTTCTTAAATACAGGGCAAACTGATGAGGTCTTCCAGGGGGTCGGAAAGCACTTCTCCTTAAGGCAGCGCTTAAATAGTTTCGTAAGTATGGGAGCAAGTTCTGGTTGAAGCTTTTTTAACACTATAATTGGGATGCCATCAGGGCCAGTTGCTTTACTGGAATCTAGGTTTTTTATTAGCTTGGCGACCTCATGCACGGATATTTGTATGTTACCTAGCTTGTTCTGTGTTATAGGAGGAAATATGGGGAGTTGATGGCCTTCGTCGCATAGGGTAGAATTAGCTGCAAAGTTCTTGGCAAATAGTTGGGCCTTGTCTTACGCTGACGAGATGACCTCTGGTCCATTGATAATGGTTGGGATAGAACGCACACTTCTGTTCAGGATCCTATTTGTTATTTGCCAAAACTGGTGGGATCCAAGCCGCTGATTAGCTACCTTGGATTTAACAGACTGGGCATATAGCTCTCTTGCATTTTTTATTACTCTTTTACAGTGGTTGCTGGCAGACCTGAAAGCAGTTTTTGTCTCAGTGCATCTATTACGTTGGTAGCTATGGAAAAAGTGATTTCTGTGCGCGATAGCAGCAGCACATTCTGGGGAGAACTATGGCTGGCTGTTAGGTTTTTGTTGGAATTTTTTAGATGGTATGAATTGGTCTATGCCTACAATTAACCATTCGGTCAGATCTGATACTATAGAGGGCACTTCCTTTTTAAACATGGAGTGCAGAGGTAAATCAGATATGAATGTACGGAAGCTATCTCAGTCAGCCATAGAGTATCGGTATACAGTACGGTGGAGGGGTACATCTGGGGGCTTCTTACATTTCGTTTTTATCTTAACTGATACGACGGAGTGGTCGGAGGATCCTAGAGGAGAATGAACGGAACATGAACATAGCTCAGGGGAAGTTGAGAGAAAAAGGTCTAAGAGGCTTGCATATTGACCGGGTGTATCGGTCACACGGGTGGGTTCGCGAACAATCTGAGTGAGGTCATAAGCAATGGCAAAATCATGACAGAACCTCCCCTCATCATGTCTTATTTGAATGGGTCAGCCATTCCACGTTATGGACGTTGAAGTCACCACAGATGTGGATGTTAGCCGAGGGATGTGAAGAGAGTATGTGGTCTATTTTCTCAGATATGCTCTTAAAGATAGTAACTCCGCTGTTGTGGGGCCTATAGAGGGCAAATATAAATGCAGTGGTGTTAGCAAGTGCAACCCTGAAGCACATATAGGGTAAATTAGGATCTTCTCCAGAGATATCCCTGCCACACGGGAAGCCATCCTTAATGTAGGCACATATTCCATGCCCATGGCGATCTTGGGTGTCAGATTTAGCTGTTAAATTGGAGTATCCATTAATTATGAACTCATCTAGGGAAGGGGTCAGCCCTATTCCAGTTTCACTTAGAAATAATATGTCCGGTTTTGTCTCCTGTAATTGGGTTTCAACCTCTGGAAGGTTGGAACGTAGACCCCTGATGTTGGAGAAGGAGACCTGGTAGTAGGGGTCTACGTTAGAAGATGGGGTTCTAGGTTTAATGGAGTTTTTATTCTGGAGATATTTCATGTTGAGGTTTTGGGATTTGTGGAATAGGTCGGCATATTTGTTTAGAGCAGTACAGAGAGGGAAAGTAAGAGAGAAAAAGACGGGAAAATTTTTTTTTGTAGCACACGAAAAGGTAAAGCCGTAACAATTACCCACTAGTATGGCATCGAGAGGCCCCACCAGAGACTACTGCATGGTCCAGATTCACTCACCAAATGGCAATACAGAAGTCCCAGTACTTTGCGCATGCTGATAGGACAGCCTCCTTAGTGGTTAATCCAAGGTTCGGGTCCCTGACTATCAGGCGGATAACATCAGCCCAGACAAAGCGTTTACCTCCAGCACCCTTACTAGTGACATGGCCACAAGGACAGACAGAGACAGAAAAATTTCCGACATCTCAGACTACTGGTCACCAAGTACTACCGACCTTTAAGCAGCTTTTTCTTCACCCTTTGTCAGAAAAATCACTCATTGAATGAGGACTGAATGACAAAATAGGAGAAGCGAGAGTTACTGGAGCTGCCGATAACACATCCACTGTATTATCTACTCTCCAGTCTAAAAAAAATATCTCCTCCTCGACAGAGCAGATACTATGCATATACTACTGAGCTTTTGGCTTGAATCTAATATAATAAACTCGTTATAGACTAGTGACTAAAGCACATTCATTAATATTAAATGAGTCTCGCTATGTGAATTAACTCTCTACATTGCAACCACATACAGTGATATAGACATATTGGACAGAGTTCTGGTAGTACAAAAAAATGTGAACACATCTCAATTGAGAGTAAAAAAAAAAAAAAAATGCTGAGAAAAATTCCTGGCAAAAGTGCATTAAAAATAACTCGCGCAATCATGACCTCAAGCAATACCGCATTGTAACCAATTTAATAGACGTTCACATAGAAGATCACTTTATGCTGCAAGGGTAAATTATGCAAGCCTCATTTTATGTGGAAGAGAGAAGTTAAACAAAGAAAAATAATGTGCACTTCAGGACTTGTGGATTTGGCAAGGTTAAACTTCATATCGTATGGCTGCAATATACTTGGTATCGTTTCATTTAATTTACGATATACAAAGATAAAGCACTGCTGTTAAGTGATATTTTGTCAGTCCTTATGACACTGAATTAGACTTTAAAAATGAAATGCTGAAATAAATTTATTAACAGTAAACTTACTTTTCACAAACATTTACATGGAATATTTGTATAATATTTAACTTATAAAAAAAAAAACGGAAAAATAAACATTATCATCAATAGCTAATCTAATTAAAAGGGGGGGATCAAACGTAGTAAAAAAAACAAAAAAAAAAAAAACAGTTCAGATTTTAGCCAAGAATTTATATTTATTTTATATTAATATCTTTGGAAAAGACATGAATCTACCAAATGCCAGTGCAATATAAATCCCTCCCATGATGTGGGGGTAAGCAAACTAAGCTTGATTGGAGTCCCAAAGGGGCACTCTGCCATTAAATAAAAATATACTTTATTTTTATCTACAATACATTGTTAACCAACTATATTACAAATATACCACATCTACCTACAGGGCACCGATATTTATCTCTCTCCAATAATGGGAAGATGTGACACAGGGATCGAGAAAGTAAAATTTGAAAAGCTAGCACTCTAGAGAAAGAGCACTCTAGCCTGCAAAAAAAAAAAAAAAAAAAAAAAATGCCTGGCCAGCCTAGTCACCCAGTAGGAGCGCCTCAGGCAATTAGCAATAAACTTTCTCTGGAAGGGTGATAGTAATGCCTGGGAAAGTGAACCTCTTAGAACTGTACAGAATTAGCAACATACCGCAGTCAACGGGAAAAAGTCATCTCAACAATGGTTTACACTTGGTTTTGGTGCTAAGGGAAAAACCCCGGCTAGAGTACCAACTAAATAGGTTTTAAATATCGTTATTAAATGCTAGTTTACCAATAACAAAAATATTTAAAAAAAAAAAAAAAATGGACTTCTTTTCATCAAAGTTAAAAATAGAAGTAAATAACCATCAAAATTCTCTTTGGACAGAAGTGACAGAAAAATGTGTTAAAAATCTAATGCAACACGATTCAGGACGCATTCTTCACAAGAAAATGGTCTTTACGACTACCCAATGCTACTAATTACAAAATATCTTCAAGACAGTTCCTCCTATCGTTAGCATGAAAAGAACTTAATATTTTTGTTTTCTTTTTCCATTAGAACATATTTTACAAAAATAACTTGCCGTTTCTCTAGAATAAACTCCCTACCATGATAATTGGTTTCTATGGCTGTATCAACCTTTGCAGAAACGTGTCTTTCTATTTTAAGTGTTTTACGCAAGAGACTTGTTAATTAATCCTAAAATAAATCAATTTTCCTGGAATAAAATTCCTATGCTGGTTGTTTTTGCTAAAAGATATGATTAACTAATGTGCTTATTGTTTAGAAAACACTGTGTGACATAAGATAGGAATCATTCCATTCCTTTAAATCCTGTTTTCAACTTAATATTAGAAACAACAAAAAACTACCTACAATTCAAGCAGTTATTAATTTAGCCCTAAGTATTCTTTTTAAACGTATAACTTACATTATGTATTCAATAGAAATCTGTTTTAATTTAAATTACTTTGAAAATTAATGCATATTCTATTTTAAGAACGGTTTTGGTAATTTATCCTTTTTACTACCTCACTAATTAATCTTAGTATCGAATTATTTGGATTCATCAGACTACTGTTCTCATCTTGAGTATCATTTCCACAACGTTTTGGTCCATGTAACCACCGACCTTCTTCAGGTCTATCTTTTCAAAGTCGGAAATGTTTGTTGAAATTCCGTCCAAATTCCAGAGTTGGACAGAAACATTCCTGAGTTTGACACACTTGAAGGTCGGAGGTTACATAGACCGAAACGTTGTGAAAATAATTCAAGATGAGAACAGTAGCCCAGAGAATCCAAATATGAATAACCAATTCTCATCTCAAAAATTCAGAAACGTAATATTAGTATCAACAAAAAATTTACATATTTCATAGGAAAATAATATTAGGTTGATACAAAAGTTTTTTGATGTTTAACTTCATGTCAAAAAACGACATTATTTTTGCACCAACCTAATATGATTGCACAACACACCAAACATTAATTTATTATAAAACCGTTTAAAAATAGTTATGCAGATTAGACAAATAGATGTTTGGGTTGTTTTGTTTGTTTTTATCTCTACAGTACTAGCAGGGAGACCTGATGTTGCCTAGGATTAAATGAGAATCAACAAACGTTTTATACTTGCAATACTTTTGTCACCGAAATCGGTAAAATCGCCCACTTTTTAATCACATTGATTGATTGCCTGCTCTAGTCAAGGACCCACCTCAGTGCACCAGGAGGAAGCTTCACATGCCTCCCCATAGTGACTTAGTAATCTACATTGCACTGTAGAGAATCTACTGTTCATTTTATAAAATTATTTTATATAATGGCTTGAATTAAAGTTTAAAATTCAAAAGTCAAGTATCATGGTTCAGTTGTGCTCTAAACAGAAACATTTATTTCGAACGCATCTGTCTTATCAAAGAACATACTATTGATTTTATACATTGGGCCCTTCTGCTGATACAGTGATAAAACTTCTCAAATACATTTGTGATATTAAGTTGTATAAGACTTAACTTTGGTCAAAATCAAACGTTCTTCTTTAAACAGATATTTTTTATTATCAGCTTTTGATACTTAGAGACATTCCAATACAAAACCTCTTCAAGACAACTCCTAAAGTACATTTATTTAAAAAAAAAAAAAAAAAAAAAAAAAAAAAAATCGACCCAGCCATTTTGGAGTCCATAGAGAATGAACTCATACACAGAGACAAAGTGCGTTTTATATATAAGGATAGATAAAGGTTTGACTATGCTGTAGGATTGATTTAAATAACCGCAAGCCGTTTTGGTGGTAATATAGCAGTTATAAATGAAAAGTATTTTGTATTTATTCATTTAGTTGTGTTTAACAATCTATGAGAAAAATTTTTGAAAAAGACAGCACAACAGCAATTGAAGCAACATCACTATACTATGCTGAGGACTTAAAAAAAAAAAAAAATGCAATAAAAGTATCAAATGTCAAGTTTTATTTATTTTTAACTAGCCTGGGTGCCCGGCATTGCCCGGGTGTTTGGAGGTGTGTGTTAAGCAAAAAAAAAAAAAAAAAAAAAAAAAAAAAGGTCGTAGCAGGCAGGCAGGCTTGAACCCGCACCGTGAAGGAGGAAAAGAATGTGGGGAGGGGGGAACATGACGTCTTTGCTCATGCGTCCATCACCAAACCGATAGTGACGAAGGTTTAAATTAAAGCTACTCAATCGAAAAGACGTGATGACTTTTGAAAATATTGGTAAAAAAAGGTACCCCTCCCTGTAGAAAAGTGCCCAGTGGAGAGTGAGGGAATTAATGTTTTTAGCCAATTTTTCGATATTTGTCGTTCGAAGGGCCAAGCTTCAAAACGATACTGATCCCGTGAAAATCCGTTGCCTCTGTCAAACGTTTTAGGCAGACATACTAACATACACACATACATACATACATTTAAACAGACAAGTGAGATTTATATTATAGATGAAATAGAAGGTGGGCAGGAATTCTATTTCTGGTACTTTTTTTCTTGTTATGCTACTTTGTGCCTCTCCCCTTCAACCATACTCTAAACCCAATTAGTGGAAAAGAAAACGAGACATTGAAAGAACGGATAGTTCTTTGGTTAGTAGATGTAGAGCAGTTGAGATAGCAGGTTCAATTCACTGGAGAAGACCAAGGTAAACATGAAAGAAACTGATAGAATCGACACAACCAAAGATAGGTTAGTTTGGAAACCACTTTCTAAAAGTCACCCCAACACATGCCAGTATGTAAAACGGATGTTAAACCGAATACGATAAATTTGCAGATTGAGGAGAAATTGTACACGAGTCCAAGCTTTTGCTTCAAAAGATTCAAAGAATTTCAGTGACACAATTATTGAAACTGCGAATGTCTGTCTGAAATTGATGCAGACAAAGAATCAATAAGAAATAAACACTGAATGAAGAGTTATCGATCTACTGAGCAATGAGTCATTGCCAAAACAAAGATTACAAGGCTGATGCTTCCAGACAATAATTTCAGCTCTATCAATGGAATGGTGGTATATACCAAACTATCAATGGAATAACAGAAGTATGGATGTTTGCTTCCAGGTGACTTTACATATCAGTAGTTAAAAAACATCTCTTTAGCTCTATTAGTTTATATGCACTCTTTGAGCAATGTTGGTATAGTACTTGGGCATGTCAATTTCTATCTTTATCTAGCTTCTGATATTTTTAAGCAAAAAATATCCATAAATTATTGCTAAATATCCTTCATGTTTATTTTCTTTGCAGATTAAGAAAAAAGTCACTTAAGTTTTCAAAAAACATCCATGCATTTTGTTTATATAATTATTTGACTTCTTTAAATTTATAAAACAAGCGATATTTGATTCTATCTAACTAATTTTTATTCCTTTCATCATGTTCTTGAAAATAAAAGAAAATTTTGATTTAGTTTCCTTAAACGAATACTTTTTTTGGCTAGGAAGATCATTATAGAATTTTTTCAATAATGTCCCAAACAGCATCATCTTATTATTAATAAAAAAAAAAATACAATAAAAAAAATTTTTTTTTTTAAATACATTGAAATTGTTTTATCCATTTCCAACTATCAGATATAAAATTGTGTTTATAATCGATATTAAACTATTTATTTCTTAAAATCACTAGTAGGTAAAAATTTTCTTTTGAACACCTACTTCCAATATTGATATCCAAAAACAGCAAAGACATAATTTTACTTTATTATTTTTAATTCAAAGTGATACTTACAGAAATTACACAATAAAAATAGTAATATTGGTTCAAGGCTTAGAGTAAGAGTTTATTGGGCAAGTCACTTCTTCCCCTTTGTGTGTGTGTGTGTGCAAAATAGTAAATAAAGGAAATAATTACAAAAGAAAAAAAGAGATGAAGAAACCAATATTTCATTTTTTTATTTTTTATTTTTTTTAAATCACAATATATATAAAGAAAGTTTAAATAAAATGTGTTTTCCTCCTTTTTTATTGAAAATAATACAAACATTTATCCAAACACCTACCCAAATTGACAGATTTATAACTTCCATATCAAAGTAAGCCTTTTGTTGCTCAAGTTTTATTACTGGATTAAATGATTAAATAAATGGTTGTAAAAATATCAGATTTAAATCCAGATAATGAAAGTTTATTTTTCTTTAAATACGAAATTTGTATCCTATCCCAAATAACTCAATCTTACTTGCTTACAGATTAGTAAGGTTATCAAAACAATTTTAACATATACATCTATACTTATAACATGTATAAAATATAGTTATCCACAAACACAAGTTTTGTTGTCCATACAACTCAGTTTGGCTAGACTTAGAGAGATTCAAAACCAAGACCCCAATGACTGATGACTAGTGTTCTATAATAGAGCCACAAACCTGCTAGTAGCAGTGGGAGCGATTGTATCATTTTATAAATGATGCTATTTATTTAAAGTTTTTATTTATAAAACTGATAACAACGTATTCAATTAGGATACTGCTTGAATCATAATTCCTACAAACCGAACCTACAAAAAGCCAAGGGTTGATCAGCCTTGACAAACGAACTTAGGGCTACAAGGCTTCATTGAACACCAATTATTGCAACATCAGACCTATTAGAACTGAGTGGCAGACTAATTGCCAAACTGAGTGAATAGGTAAAATATGTCATTGATCGAGCATCAAGGTACAGCTCAATTCATTTCATTGTTCTGGATGCTTGTCTACAACCACAAAGTTTGCATATTCTTGCTAATATATCACTATGCCCCCCACCCTCAGAAGGAGCAGAACAGATACTATACTACCCCTTCCTCACTCAAAAAAGTAATGCCTGGGAGGATCGTATTATAACAGAATATATACTATACCAAACCTCTCTGAATTGATCATTAAAAGAAAATACAATAGTACAATTAATGGCATAGTTTCGGCTTCAAATGGACAACAATAAGTAATAGATGTGAGCACAGGGATGAATCATGCATCAAATTTTCAGATAATAAATTTTTATGACAATTTTCATTTTGTGTTTTCTAAAATATAAGGAGTCAAGTCTTATTTTTATTTATTTATTATTATTTTGTAAAAAGGCAAAGGTTAAGAATTACTCTCCTCCTTTCATCTACAAGCTATAAGATAAAAATAGCTATTTTATAAAAAATAAAAAAAAAATGCAATTCAAAAATTAGATCTAATTTAGAGCTAGACACAGGACAAATTTATTTCGAGTCATTTTATGGAATCGTTTCTACTAGACTGCTGTGTCATCTGTTTTATATGGCTCCCAGTGATGACTGTAAGCAAGCAGAAAAACTGTCCTTAAAAATGCTAGCTAGTCCGGAACACTGAGTGATAATTACTGTGACCAGAAGTAGGCGATTGTGTTACATTAAATTTAGATGTGAAAGTTTAAAATGCTTTGTTTTATGAATTTATTCTTATCCATCCACTTATTCAAGCTGTTTACATGTCATGACATAAAAAAAGAAAAAATCTCATTTTTATTTTTAGGAGAATCAGTACAGGATGCAAGGTTCAAATGATATCTAACATGCAGCGAAAACATGCTCTAACTATATACAAGAAATAGAAACACTGTTCAGAAAAGTTGAACTTTGGACAGAAACAAATCATTACACCTAAATTATGCAGGACTTGTGAATGAATGTTATTACCTTGTGGTGGCACTAATACATGTATTAGTTATTAGCCAGGAAGAGTTGAGCCAGTTCCTTGTTTTAATTCAGAGGGCATCTTCAATGAGTGCCATATGGTTTTATTTCTCTCACCTAGTAATCTTCACCATCGAATATAGTGGATCTAAACATGGATTCCATTTCTTTCTAGATGTTTTTTTTTTAACAATACAAAAGGCAGGTATGCAAAAATAAATAAAATGGGATTAGTCTGGTAAATTTCCAAATAAGATGAAAAATTAGGTAAAGTAGATTTTTTAAATCTAATCTGTAAGGTTATGGAGTTTCGTCTGTGACGTTTCACATACAAGAAAACAGGTAAGCGAATCTGGTGACTGGGGAGAGAGAATCTGTCACTTTCATATGAATCACCAGAGAGGGCAGTTGGGCATTTGGGGTAGTTGCTTCATCTATGGGGAGAGACGGTGGCAGGGGAGTTGTTTTATGCATGTAATATATACTCTGAATAAATAAATAAATAAACTCCCAAAGAGATTTTTCAAGCCCAAGTATCTTTCTTTTTTCTTTTATTCCAGGCCAGAATGCTTTTCCTCTATGCCACTGGCTTTTCAAATTAGTTTCACACCATGGAAGGGAAATAAACATCAAAAAGGATCTATTGATGGTCTTGTTTGAAAATACTTGTAATAGTCTCCCTTCTAGACTGGAGAGTAAGGAGAGCATCATCCAGTTTTGTACTTCCCCCACATGTACTTAACCAATACATTCAATGAGACACACTAAATAGCCATAAATCAGTTCAGAAATGCTACAACAATAACTTCTAGGATAACTTTTGTAATATATGGAATACCTGACATTAATTTATGCCCAAACATGACCTACTAATGTGACCTAACATATCACGTTACAGTCTGAATTTTAACAAGTCTATTGTTTTATAATCAATTTGTTCTGGTTTTTTAAAAACTGTCCAACACATAAGGATTTTTGTTTTGTTTTTCATGAGATTTATTAAGAAAAACAATAATTGTAATATATATATATATATATATATATATATTTATTACAATTAGCGTTTTTAATATTTTATTATGCCAAAAATAAATTACAAACAATTTGTAATAAAACATTGATTCTTTCTCCAGCAAAATATTTTTCTCATGGTTAACCTTGATACTAAAATTACAAATACAAGTTATATGCACATTATGAAGCAATACAAGAGAAAGCCATGAAAAAAAATTAACATTTTCTATATAGAAAAATCTGGAAAAGTAAAATATTTTTCAAGACTCTTTTATATAAAATGTTAATTATAAATTAACAATCATCAAACAACAAAAGAAACTTAGTTTCTTTTGTTGTTGTTTTTTTTTTAATTTGCAATAATTAGAATCTCATCCAATCAGTTGTTGAAAAGATTTTACTCTTCAAAATATTTAAAGTATATTTTCCAACTTTATCCAATATGAAATTTTGTTCATTTGCAGGGTTGCTGATTTTGGAAGGCATCAAAGTCAGAATTGTAAGAATTTGGGAAGTCAGAATCAGATTGATTTAATCCCTGAAGAATCAACAGAGTATGAATATTAAACTTTAAAATAAGAAATCCAAGTCAAATATTTTGGAATTATAGGAGTCTAAACCTAACTTTATACTTTCCGACTCCGCAACCTCAGTATGTTGTAAGATATGTTAATTTTTCCTGCAAGTTTATAAATGTTTTGTATGTTTTTAACAAAAAAAATATATTTTGGAGAATACATTATCCAATTCCCCCACCTCTACACTCTTGTAGTGGACTAATCACATTTTACAATAAATTTATCTGTATAATCCAGAATAGCAATTTGACAACATGGAATCTTAAGTTCTTCTTGAGAAAGCAAATCAAAATATTTTTCTATTGCGTCACCATCATAAGCACAAAACATTTTTCACATTCAAAACATTTTCTTTTGCAACATATGCAACAATCGGATATGCTACTTTGGTGTATAATGATGACAAAGTTTATGTATTTCTTATTTGTACTTGAACAAAATATCACGTTCTATACTGCCATTCTTTTACATTGGCTTTAGGTCTTCCTCCTCAAAAAAAATGGGAATATTGAGTCAGTATTCTATCAGTATTTCACAAAAGCTCCCCCCAAAATTAGCACCACTTGTCTATCAATATTGAGAAAATCTATTTTGAAGCATATCACTTTATAATCTGTGGATGAAAGTACATGCATTCACCTAGCAGTTATTGTGTTATGCATAGCATGCACCTCTAAGATTAAAAGAAAAACTTCAGTGCTTTGAGATACAACAAAAGTCTGAAATATATGACCAAAGCTCAACCTAATCTGATAATCTAATATACAAAGTAAAGTTAGTCCTTTTTTCTTTTTTTCTTTGGCATTAATAGTTTTATTCATACAAAAGTCATTATTTCATTCTGGCCAGTCAGTTTCAAAATTTCATTTTATTTAATTCCTACCAGAAAATACTTGGTTCGGATTGGAATTATTCAAGAAATGATTACCATCTTTAAAACAAAAAAATAAATAAAACAGGAGGGATGTAATATATTCAACTATACAGAGTAACTTATCTTTGATTAAAGAGCAAAAAAATATTTTAGAAAAGTAAATACACAACCGCCAGGTTAGATATAGGATGTTTTTTATAGATTCAATTTTATAATTTTAATGCATTGTTAAAAAAAAAAAAAAAAATGAATATTTAAAACTTTTTCATTAAATCGCTTCAATCAACATAAGTATAGTACATATAAGAAAATAGAATAAAATTACAAAGGAATTATACAGAATATTAATTTATTAAAATGTTATCATAAATATACTAAGAAAGAATATGGCTAGCTGTGATGTATTTTTTTTTTGGGGGGGGGACTCAATCGGTATGTAAAGAGTATTTGAAAATATTTTTTGTATCATTGAATTAAATGAGCCTAGTTCTGATAAATGAAAAAAAAATGCATTTATTCATAGAAGATTCAAACGTTGCCATAACAAAATTAGTTCGTTTTAATAATAATTTGGTTCAATTAGTAATTTAATGACAAAACTATACCATGATTACATCTTACTTATAAAATCTTTTCTTTTTTTTTAATAATAATCTGGTAACAGAAAAAAAAGCAAGTTTATAAAAACAAAAATGAAAAAAATCTTGGGCAACGCTAGATAGGAACGTCAAACTTGATATAAATGAAATATCTTTTAAATGATTAAATATTTTGCCAATTGTTATTTGATCAAACAAATGTGGTAACTCATTTTTAAAATATAAATTCAATTATCAAAATTGTTTTCATAATATTTCAATTAAGAAAAGAAAAAATAATATCTATAATTTAAAAAGAAAAGTGAAAGTAAAAATTCCTGGGCAACACTGAGTGGATACATTTTTGCATAAATTATGTTCAGGAAGTCTTTATTATTGAGACAGAAAGTTTGAAATGGCTTTCAAGGTTAACTTGTTAATCCGACAAAAAAAAAACAAAAAACAAAAAAAGAACCTTAAATTACCTTCAACTTCCTTGATTTAACCTTTACTTTCTAATAGCCTTTAGAGCCGATTTAACACAATTAATTCATGCGCCATTATACTTTGGTAGGAACCCAAGCAATTACTCTAAAGATTATAATAGATTATGTGGCCAATTTTTTTTTCAATATCTCCAGCAGCCATGTGGTAGACTAAGATCTGATTGTACTACAATGATTTTTTTTTTTTTGTTGTTTTTAGAGAGAGATGTGAAGAATGCTCTGTATTAGTTGGTATAAATTGCGATTGGAGTCAGAAGTTGCCTTATATAATTACCACAACTGTTATATTGTTCATCGACTTTTAAAAATGATACATAATACATCCTACAAGGCAAAAATTCAATAGTTGGGTGGAGGTTACCTCTTTAAAGGGCTTCTGAATTTTTGAGATAAGAATTGATAATAAATATTATTTGGATTGTTCAGACAGCTCAACGCTTTTTCTATTTCATAAACATATCACACATTTTGATGTTAATAACTAGTTCATTGAGGTGGAAAAAAAATGCAATAAAAACATTCTTTCCACCATTCATCAATAAGAGCGAAGTCACTGCCTGGAGAAGGTCAAAAGTTATATTGACTGAAACGCTGTGAGAATAACACTCAAGGTAACAGAACAGTAGTCCAAATAATCAAACTAATACTTCTACATTTAGAAATCCTGTGATAAGCCATACAATTTTTGTGATGCTATTTAATATCATAAAGAAATATTTCTTAACATTTCAGAATTTAAAAATATCTAAGATTATGTAATTTTGATTACAGACAGGCACTAATCGTCCAATAGACTTTTAACCAAGTCAAACACACACACACAAAAAGAAGTACATCACAACTAAATAAAGAGTTGACTACCTTGTCATCACAAGGACTTCACATATTAAAAAAAAGGTATACCAATACCAGGAGAAGCGATGATTCCTTAAATATATTAACCCGGTATTTACATACTTCCCATGTGGCACAAAGCTAGAAGGCGGAGAGAGTAAGCCAGTGCCCACTCTGGCCTCTAAAATATTGCCTGAGCAGCCCTGTCTGGGTATCTCAAAGGGAAGACAAGTCGTGGAAAGTGTGGACCTCCTAGGACTACCCAGGACTAATACCAGGTAGATAAAAGATCATCCAGTCTATCAGATAAATTTGAGAGCATAGAGCAGTTTGAAGTCAGAGTTGCTTAGAAAGAAACAAGACCCATATGATATTAATCTGACAATATTGTCAGACATTTAACTCATTAGGCTATCAGTAAGTTATAAAATGAAACTTTTATATTAAGCACTATCAGCAGCCGAAAGGGCTCTATTCTTTTATGAAAAGCTAGACTAATATTTAAGTAAAAATGCATCTCAAACGTCTATAAACTCTAAAGTACATAAAACAAATACAAGCGCTGTTGACAGTTTCACATCTTTTCCAACCAATTATTGGAGGCTTTTGTTGCAATTATGTTTACAGTTTTTACGGTTGGCTGCATATATTACACTTTTCACTAAATTTCCTGTTCAATGACAACTTATTGTTATCTTTTAAAATTGCATGAGGGTGTAACTATTAACTTATTTGTTCGGGATCTTCCGGGTTTATTTTTTATATTACTTGCTGTATTACACGTAACTTGCTGTACAGGGTGGAACAATAAGAGTGTCACTCTAAAGAAAACAGCACTACAGCTTAATTTTAAAACTTATTGAAAAAAAATCAATTCAGGTAACTTGATCATGTAGTAGAGATGACATCTATTCAATGTATCCGCCTTCAGCCTCAATCACCACCTCAATACAAGTCCAGAATACCTTTTCCACAAGCACCAGCAGGAGCTTGGTGAATACTCAGCAGATGGCAGCGATCAGGCTGGCTTTGGTCTTGTGGGAGGTCATGTTGGTGATGTTCTAGATGTATGACTAAACAAAGTAGTCCAGCATGTTCGGATCGGGAGAGGATGGGGGAGGGGCAGTGAGAGAAGGGTACAAAGTCGTAGCACTCCTCCTGAAGCCAAGCCTGGGTCTCTTTGGATTTGTGGGCCGGTGCAGAGTCTTGTTGCCACACCCAAAGTCTTCTTCAGCCTGCCTTTGCCTCACCTTCAACTAAGATATGTATGCATCTATTTATTCATCCAGAAATTCATTCAACATGTACATACCATCACAAATGGTTGCAACATAGTTGTCTCCAATTTGGGCATTTTCAGAGTCAAAATTACAATAAAGATCCTTCGGGACGAGATCAAAGTGTAGTATCTGTTCTTCAGATGCTGCACTTCCATTTCTTGTTCTCTTTCGGTGGAGGAGAAATCTTTTACGACTGAGACAATTTTTATTTTTGTACCTTTTCTCCACGTTAAAAAACGACTCTGGTGTCTAACTCTGTCCCGTGGGGAGGCATAGTAAATAGGTACAATAAAGATGCACATCACAAATCCACCCAACCATAGCTCTGTCAACCCTCTGCGTCCCCACAAAATGGATTAACCCTCCATTCACTCACATGTAGCATTGCACTATAATCTTGTATAACAAGTGAAAGAACGACAGGTTAAAAAAGGGAAGAAACTTATGAAACTTCCTATTGTACTCCTTATACATAAGATCAAACCTAATTCACATCCTTTACGTCATATCGCCAAGGAGTTGACAATTTCCAGTTTATTTTATTTACCTCCTTTCTGGGATGTTAGGCACAAGTGTGGGTTTGATAAAAGTGCTTCTGTGGAACAAACTGGATTTGAACTTGGTACACACAGGTTTTCAGTCTGTGTCATCAATTACAATCACTTCCTGACAACTTCCAACTTGGGCAGACCATCTCAAGAACTCTAAGGCTGGCCTTTAATTGGACAAGCAATACCAACATTTTCAACAGATAGTCTTCAATAAGGATCAATCTTCCTTAGCCTTTTAGAGCAAAGTGTAGTATCTGTTTTGATACTACACTGCATCCTTTTTACACTGTCGGTGAAAAATTCCTTCTCAACTGAGATGGCTTTTATTTTTGTCCCAATACAGAGTATTTCTTTTTGAGGAGAAGGATCTTCCCTAATATTTAAAATAAACCTTATGTCTAACTGCCCTCGTGGGGAAGAGGGTGTGGCATAATAGGAACCCTTAGTTTTTCCCTCATTTTATTCAGAAAAAACAAACACCATTCCATCCAATCACCAATTTGGTTAATGATAACCACAAAACAACACTACAACTTAATTTAAAAAATTATTGAAAAAAATCAATTCAAGTAACTTGATTATGTAGTAGACTGACATCTATTCAATGTAGCCGCCTTCAGCTTCAATTGCTGCCTCAATACGGGTCCAGAACTGGGAGCATACCTTTTCTACAAGCACCAGCAGGAGCTCAGCGAATACACAGCAGATGGCGGCGATAAGACTGGCTTTGGTCTTGTGGGAGGTCATGTTGGTGATGTTCTAGATGTAGTCCAGCAGGTTCAGATTGGGAGAGGAGTGGGGGGGGGCAGTAGAAAAAAAAATGTAAATACCAGCTCTGAATTCATTTGACTCGTTGATCTAGTAATCTTCAATTCGCTATTTGATATCCCATTGTACTACAGCTTCCTATTACAACAGCTTCTTTTCAAAAACTGCAAGGTTGTGGAATTCTCTTCCTGTTAATCATTTTCCTTCTACCTATAGCCTTGTTTGTTTTTTTGTTTTTTTTCAAGACTAAGGACCATAGTTATCTCTTGTATTTGTAATCATCTTTCGTTCTTATTAACTCCTTACATCAAGTGGATTCATGCCTTGTCTGGAGAGATTTCCATAAAAAATATGATTATCTACAGAAAAGTTTGTTTTTTTTCATGTTGATACAAGACTTCACTTTTATGGCCGGACAAATCTGATAGACATGAATAACAATATCGCGATAATCCAAGATCCAAGGTTTTATTTTTCTTAATTCTTTCAACACATCAAAACTTCGGTAAAATATACATTATTATAAATATTATAATTTATATATGCTTTGTTCTTATATTTAACAAGCATATGTTTCTAAACAAAAAGGATTGGTATACACAACGATTGACACAATCACAAAAATATATAACTCTGTGGACCATCCGACCGCATTTGTTTGCATCTTGTTTATCAAAAAAATTGTTGTCATGGAAACCAGCTTGATAAAATTTAATAAAATTCACACTTTTCAGAGTCAATGATATTGAATGCAAATAAACTTCAATCTTTGCTTAACTAGTAGATATAATTTCAGTCATGAAACTATGTTCTATTATGTTTTGGTTCTAGTAGATGGCACTCAATTTTTTTTTTTTTCAATTTTGAAATCATGACTATATATTTGGTACACAATAATATGAAATAATTGACTCTACAATAATAAATACAAAATCTGTGTAAAATATATTTAACCGTATTTTATGACCGGGCAACGCTGGGCGGCTCTGCTTGTATGTGTGTGTGTGTGTATATATATATATATATATATATATATATATATATATATATAGATATATATATATATAGAGAGAGAGAAAGAGAGAGAGAAAGAGAGAGAGAAAGAGAGATTTGGTGGATACTTTATTAGTTGAATTCTATACCATTTTTATAAAAGTTTTTTTTTTTCACTATAACAATATTACTGCTATATTGTTATTTATCCTATTCTTAAAAGTCTGCAAGAGTCACAGATTTCAATATTTTTAAAAATATTTTTGATTTGTTAAATTCGCTGGTATTTGGTGAACATTTTATACTACCATTAGGTGGAGGTGGGCGGGGAGGGGTGTAAATCGGAATGTTGTTATCTTTAGTGAATGGTGAAACTGTCCCATTTACAAGACCGGATCTGACATCAAGGTAGTCCACTATTTAAAGTTAGTTTTTACTTCTGGTGTAAAAACTGTATATCTCGAGTCGAGGTGGTGGGGATTTCAGAGGGGGAACTACTTTTTACAGCTTTTATAAATAGTAAAAGGTCATTTCTGTATCCTTTCAGATAAATTACAGAGAAAACATTTTTACAGATTTGCATAATAGGTGTTATCTTGTTATAATGGAGGTTTTGCTACTTTTTCTCTGTTCTATCACTATTTCATGGTAGATGCTCAACTGAGATACAATCTCTGGTCCCCAGTCACGGTAAAATATTCATAGCAAGAACTTATCGAGTTACTATTACTGTAAAGAACTTCCCTTCTTTAGTTTTTTTTTGTTTTTTTTTTCAAGAAATTGTTCTCTGTGGAACAATACCATGAGGATTGCTTTTCTACTGACTACAGTTTTATTTTTTTAATTCAATGTCAAACTTGTAAAGTTGTTCTCTTAATTCAACATTTTCTACCTATCATTTCCAATCCCCTCATCGTGCCGTTCATCATCCAATCCCATTAACCCTTATCCCCAAATGGCTTTTGACCTTGATAAGTGGGGACTGTAGTATATATCTATAAAAGTGAGAATGTGTGTGAGGACACTTCTGAAACTATATACTCAAATTTTGGATCTACAGGCTTGAAATTGGGCATATGGGGTAATCAGACAAGCAGAAAAAATGTATAATCGGTTTTCATCCAGAGAAAAGGACTGCTAAGGGATCAAAATTGAAAATTGGTACATGGGGGGGGGGTCATCGGATTTTTATTTGTTAACTGTTTCACGAATGCGCATGCATGAATTGTTCACATGACTGATTACTTATGTTAAGAATAAGTAGGTTTGAAAACACTTTTTAAAGATCGTGTCAAGCTGGACTAAAGGTTATCAGGTAATGTCCTTAAATAGGGTTTGTGGGTGATATAAGCAAAATAAGGCATTCAAAATGTTTCTTATCTTAAACTGGTCGAAGGCAGCCATCTTGGATTCTTACAGGATTAAATTGCTTACATGGGTAAAATAAATAAAAATTTTTTACTCCAAATGACTCCTCATTTAATAAAGTTTAAACTTTCACAAGAAACACTCGTCTAGCTGTAAACACTATCAATAATTCCCCCCACTCTTTATCTGTGCCTAAACCTAAACGTAGATTCCATGAACAAAGCTTTTTTTCTTAGAACTGCACGCCTGTGGAATTGTCTTCCGTTTTCCTGCTTTCCGGCTGACTACAATATGGTTGTCTTCAAGTCTAACGTAAATAAGTTCTTGATGAGCCGTTCCATATAAGTTATCAACTTTACCAAATTTTCATTACTAATGATTACTATAATGTCCAATTTCTACTGTACACTCTTTAACCCTTATCCTTGAGTGGCCTCTTGGTCTTGATAATGTGGTGATGCCTATGTAAAAAAAAAAAAAAAAAAAAAAAAAGATAAGAAACATTTTGAATGCTTTATTTTGCTTATATCACCCGCAAACCCTATTTAATGACATTACCAGGTCACAGTCTTTAGGTTTTGGTATCGATCTCAGCAAGTGTATTTTTTTTTTTTTTTTTTTTTTTTTTTTACTTACTTACAAGTAAGCTATGTCTGTCTCAGTTTCTTTGTTCTTTATTTATTTTTTTATTGAGGAATTTAACGTTACTTATAATAAAAAAAAGAAAAAAAAAAGAATTCTGCATTAATTAAAATATAATACTTATATGAATTTTACGACCGGGCAGCCTGCTAGTAATATATAAAGAAACTGCATCGTATTAATAGATATTAGTAATATCTAAAAAACAAAAACAAAAAAATTAGACCTTCGTAAAGTTCATGCTCCATTTAATAATCGGTGAAAATTTCATATTGATTAGATAATTACCTGATTTTTTTTTTTTGTAAACTTTTAAAGAGAGACTTTGTCAAAACAAACTTCACACTCTACCTCTATTTTTTCCGACGTTACCTTAATCTTTAGAATTGTTTTTCTGATACAATAATACATGTAGACTTAAACTTCATTATATATATATATATATATATATATATATATATATATATATATATATATATACACACACGTGTGTGTGGCAATTGAGCTACACAGAATTTTATGCGTTTCATTCTTATCAGGCTAAATTAATTATATAATTAATGCATAACATGCAATATCTTTCAATAAAATAAGTTCTGTTCAATTAGCGTGTAAATACATATAAGCACAATCTGTAAACGTAAAAAATAAAAGTCGATTATTTAAAAAGAAAATGTAAGAAATAAATTAAAGTTTCAAAATCTTATTGAAAAAATATTTTTAAAAAATGCAATTAAAATAAATTAAAAACAGAAAATGTCAAGCAGTTTGTAAAACGTCAAATATTTTATTGCAAAACTAATATTTTTAAAAGGTTTCATTGAATTATCTTTCGAAAAACGTAAATACTTTTCGGTACTTCTACAGTTTATCGCCGAAAATGGAGACGCCATTTTTTTTTCGGATACCTGTCATTAAAATCAGAGGGAGAAATCAGTATTTTAAACTATGGCCGAAGAATGAAATAATAAAAAAAAAAAAAATTAAAAATTAAACTAGATATTAATTACTTCCGGAAAGTACTATGAAAAAAGTAAATAAAGAAAGTGACAGAAAACCTATATCCGTGATTGTTTAATTGAAAATGTTTCGATTTAATTAATGAAAACAGGAAAACGTTTCATGAAACGTATTATATATATTTTTATTATTAAAAACAGAAAACGAAAATGACATATTCTTAATTGTTTAAACTGGGCGAGCGTCATTTGAAAAGCAAAGCATTCATTGTATAAAAATGTACCAAAATATAATTGTAAAGACATTTATTGAAAAGTCTGTAAGAAAATGTAATTTTAAATAAAACAACTTTGTTATTTCCCCCCCCCCCCACTTCGATCATAGTTTAAAATACTGATTTCTCCCTCTGATTTTAACGACAGGTGCTCGAAAATAAATAAATAAATAAATAAAATTGGCATCTCCATTTTCGATTTAAACTAGGCACCGCCAAAACTGGGGGGGCAGGTCAGTACTTTTTGACGGACCGTCTTTTTAAAAATCTACCAAAAATCAGGTAATTATCCGATCAATACGAAATTTTCAGCGATTATTAGGAGAAGAATGAACTTTATAACAGTGTACTTATTTTTCATAAACGATATTTATATATATTTTTTTTTTTGCTTACAAAACCCCCCCTTGTTTTGAAGTGGGAACAAATATGCTTAAAATAATCATCTGAAACTGAAATCAACATATTGTGTTGTTGTAAGGGACAGAATTATAGATTCAAAAAAAAAAAAAAAAAAAAAATTGTTTGCATACCTTATTTTGACGTCTGAATATCAGAACTTCGATTGTGTTTAATTATCCCGCTTTTGAGTTTTGAAGTGTGAAATTCGGTGAATATGTTAAGTAAAATAATTAATTTAAGTTAAGCAAAACAAAAAAAAAATTTTTTTAATATTTATACGAAAAAAGCTATTTTAAAATTTTTGATAAATAAATTAACAATTTTTTTTTAGCGAGCCGAATAATGCATGACCATTATTAAACAGGGCATGCTTTGAATAATCGATACCAAAAAAAAAAATTCGATAAATATTGTGCCCTTTGTGTTAAAAATAGCATCATTTTTTTCGATCCCGTTTGAAAACGTTTGCCGCCTTTCGACTACGGTGGACCAAACGCGCTGAAATAATTTTTTTTTATTCAGCTTTAAATTGCCCCCCCCCCCCATTTTGGGGAGCCTGCCCCCCACACACATACACATTAAAAACCAAACGCATACAAATGGTCACCCATCTGGTACTGGCCAGCCTCAGCTTAATAATACATTGAAATTTTCGTCACTGAAAAATAAGTTTTTTTTGGCCTGTTTGGTCTTCCATAGTTTTCTCATCATCAAAAGAAAACGTAAACAGAGTCGATCTGAACTCTACGTAAACGCGAAATATTTGGTTACCTATATGAATAAGTGGAATTATTTGAAATTCAGGTACTTATATTATAATATTTTTGCATATTCTCTTAGAAAATCATCCTAAATCTTAGTTAGACAATAAATAAATTAATTAATTATTTCAAAAACCCTTTTTTTTAAATATTTAAGTACGTTTTTTGTGCAAGACAAAAAATGTCAATTGTTAACTTTTTGGGAAAATTTAACATTTAAAATTGAATTAAAAATAGTAGAAAAAGTTTTACATTATTCTGTTTTCTATATGATAAAATTCAGGGTTTTATCTTTCTGGAAAAAAAAAGTTACTCAGAAATAATGGATTTTAATAAATGTAATTTCGTTTTAAAAAACAACAACAACTTGATTTTGCGGCCATTTTTGGCGGTGCCTAATTTAAACTGTAGAAGTACCTATTTTTCTTACAAAAAAAAAAAAAATACGTGAGCGAAACAAAAACAAAAAAATGTTTAAAAAAATGATGACTCGACAGTTGGGAATAGTTAGGCTATTAGGGGAAGACAAAAATGGCGTTCAACAGCTTAATGATACGTCAAATGTTTGGGTGTTTTTTTTTAATGATGTTTAGATAAATAATTGTCCAGGAATATTGATTTATTTTTACTTTTATTTGCATTACGGTTTGATGCATGATTTTTAAAGGAAAAAAATATTTTTGTACATTTGTTCAAACTTAAATGTGTTAGCACAGGTTTGTTCGAGATAACTATTTGTCAAATATTTAAATAATTAAAAAATGCAGCATTTATTGAATTCAAATTTGCTGTAACCACGAGGATTGCAGAATTATGAGGGTCAGACTTCTAAATCCGACTTTAATTATATTACTGAATATTGGAAGACTTTAAAATAAAGAGATGGGGGCTGAGAGTTTGGAATTCTAGTAGTCAGAATTTTTTTTTTTTTTAAATGGGATTTTCAAATTTAATTACTACAGTATTGTTTGTTCATTAAATTTTTAACAGAACCAAATTTTTTTATAAAACTATAAATCATTTTGTTAAATTTAATGTTTTAATCTCTATAAAAACAAAGCTTCTTTCACAGAACACTGCCTGTCGACCACTGCTTTGCTGGCCTGTTTCCTGGTTGAATACAATATGGTAGCTTTCAAATCCAATGTAAACAAGTTTTTGTTAAGCTGTCTCCATAAATAATCAAATTCTGCCCAATCTACACCATTAACGATTACTACACTATCAACTTACATTCATTAACCCTTACCTTCGAATGGCCTTTGGGCCTTGATAAGTAAAAAAAAAAAAGGGGGGGTATTTTTTTGTCAACTTTTAAGATTTAAAATGGCTGACTTGTTCATGAATAAAGATTCGTTCCAGTGGATTTTATTATTTTTATTTTATTCATTTATTTCTTTATTTGACATAAACCTTTTCAATTTCTTTTCTATTTGATGTTACTGCACGTTTGATTTCAAGAAGTCAAAAGATAAAATGTGCAAGTCATGTGTAGGCAAGAAACACACCCAGGAAGTGGTTACAATATTATTAATACAAAAATTGAAACTACTGAATGCTAAAGCTTTTCAGCAAATCGTTTTTACAAATTATTCCTTTATGAACGTAAACACGTGTCGTTTAAGAAACAAAAAGTATTTACAACTGAATCATTACAACAAAAACAGAGATTAATCCAACAAAAGCAAAAAAGATTATCATCATCGGGGACTGCAAATGCCTGCAAAAGTTGATCACAACAAAAGCAAAATAAAATTTAAAAAAAAAAAAAATCAATTGGCATTACTGATACAATTGACCTACATTTCTTTATAAATATTATAATCTGAAAGTTATACAGAGATAAATCAAATAGACATTTCGACTAGTAAATCCAAATCTACAACAACCTAACCTACATTGCTGCACCACAAACACACACCTGTTACTTCAGCCAGAAATGCAAAGATTTTGTAAAGCTATAATATGAGATAAGAGTACACCCTTCCTTCAAAACTGGAAAGTTTATAAAAAAAAAAAAGGGAAAAAATAAAATGAATAAATTTGTATGCAAAACAAAAAATAAAAATAAATAATAAATAAAAATAGATTTGCTTTCCCCATGGTACATTTTTTTTAACTCACTAATTTTTGTATGAAGGAACAGATATATAAGACAAATGTCTGCTTGTATACACAGTTAAAACTTGAAAAATACACAACAAGCACCCACAAAGTTGATATATATTACTATCCCAACAATATATATTGTTGGGGTGGCACTATTACAGATTCTGACAATGGACTATTACTGACACTTCCAGCAGTCTGAACCCAAGATTCAGAGAGAGAGAGAGAGAGAGAGACACAGACAGACAGACAGACAGACAGAGACAGTAGTAATTTTACTTTGTCCTTCAGTTGAATGGAGTTCCCACTCAACTAACATTGTTTCTGTATATATTATATTATTCATTTCACTGTTTCCGGATCCTCATATTATTCTTTTCATCATTTATACCATTTGCTTGTCGGATTTTTTTCATCCTGACGTTGGGGTGGTTGCGGAGTTCTAGTGCGATTTTTTTAAGGCTGGGGGTTAATATTGAGTTGGAATTTTGTTTGCTGTATCGATTTTTGATGAATTCAGGACATAACCCTCAGATATATAATATCTAAATTCAAAAAACAAAGATTCATTATTTAAGAGCCAAATTAACATTTATATCATTTAATGTTATCAAGATATGCATATCTTTTAATGTTATCATGTAAAGGAAAGAAAACGATTTTTTTTTTTTTTTTTTTTTAGAGTTATTTCCTTTACATCGACTCGAGTTATGTGCATGCATGTCAAGAGAGGAATGAGCTGGATGAACAAGAAAGAGTGAGTGGAAAGGTAACTTTTGCTCAGGCAATGCCAGATAGCACTGATAACACATACACACGCACATTGCTCTTTATTATAGAGTAGAAGATTAAACTTATTTCGGCTGCACACACCCGGTGAATATACAGAAGGAAAGTTTAAAATTTCCATGAACAGAATGCTTTTACAAGGGCTTTCTGTCTGGAACACATTACCATAGGGCCGTTTCCTCACAGAAAATAACTTGGTCACCTTCAAAGCCAATATCAATAGATTCCTATCTAGAACCGTCTCCCCAAATATCCAGACTATATCCTGACAACCATTCAATTTCATTAACTGTAAGAGCTCAATTAAATGTGTACAGGGCTATATTTACTCTTGGATATACTATACAATCATTTTAGTTTCAATACCATTGGCTCCTAGAGCAGAGACAGCAATTTTGCTAAACTAGAAAAAATATGAGCAAAGATACTTCCTACAGTTGCTCTTCTGTGAAACAATATCACAGGGCTGTTTTCCAGCCGACTATAACATGGTGGTTTTCAAGTTCAACGTAAACCAGATCATGATTTCCAGGATCATAGCATTGGAACACAAATAGATTGCAGCAACATAACTTAGGATTCAGATAGTGAAGAACCACCATAGACATTTAGTGACACGTACACACATTCAGATGAACCCTTCGTCACAAGTACATATCACTGTATAATGTTGGTAACCAATTATACAACACTGCTACCTTAACTGTCCTAAATTTACTAACTGAAGAACTGATCCATTCTTTCAACCTTGCCATAACATTGAGCTTTAGGGAAAAAATATTCAAATGTAAAGTGTGTATTATGATTTCGCTTCAGAGAAAAAGAGCGATAATCTATTACAACTGTTGAAGGAAATCAATTCAAGATACCACAACAATTACCATGACTACAATGAAGAGTGGGCTCTACAACTAATTGGGCTACCTATCATAGGTCAACAGAACATAGCTGTTGATGTTTTATACGGCAAAATTTCTTGCAGAGATGAATTATTGCTACAAGTGTAGGGAGATATATGTTAGGTCAGAAGACAAAGACTTGGTCAATCATAATGTAACACAAGTTTAAATAGTTTACGAGATGGACGGTTTAAATACAAATGCTTTTTTTATACTGCAGAGTCACCACTTATTAAAGCCACTCAAAGATAAAGGTTCCTACTTACTTACCTTCCCACAAGGCAGACACAAGGTCAGTTTTTAATGAGAAAAATCTAGCCCCCCGAAAAAAAAGGGCATTTAGATTGTGACTCAAAAGTTGATTCAGTTTGAAAAGATTTATCCTACACTAACCGTGATTATAAAAGATGAAGTGTAATATCAAAAATATATTACACTTTGCTTCTTACAAAAAACAAAACAAAAAAAACTCGAGGATAAGGGTTGATAAGATTGGAGTGATGAATAATACCATGAAAGGATTGGAAACTATGAATGCAATAGGCAGTATTTTAAAGGATGGCTTGATAGGCATTTCTTGACATTTGACTTTAAAATGACCATGTCGCAGTCAGCTGGAAAGCAGTAATGTGTTATTGTGTTCTGCAGATGAAAACCTGTTCATAGAAGTTTCATTTGGTTTTAGGAGCAGAGTAAGAAAAGGAAGTCCTTTGCAGTGGTTGTTGTTAAACGAGTTCTTGCTGTGAACGTTTTATAGTGGAGGAACTAGAGATTGGAACTAAGTTGAGCACCTACCATGAAAATACGAACAGAGTACAGAAAGATTAGCAGTAGCAAAGTCTCTTCTGTGAAAATTTGGTTGTATGAAAGAAAAAAAAATCTGCTACTAAATTGACTTTGCAATTTAGTACTTTGTCATGGTTAGAAAGAGTACATTTAATGGCACCTCTCAATATTTGACAGCAGTACTCCATCTTAGCAAGTATCCGACTCATACAGGTATGGGGGATGCAAGTGTAGCTATGGAGTTGCAGGTGTATCTTGAGTCATGAAACAAGTGTGAAGAATATTGTGTTAACATACATAAATTTAAATGTAATGCAAACACATCTTGCTACTCAACTCCCTACTTAGAATGTCCATGTAGACATGGTCACTAAAAGTAACCCCTCATGTCCTAATGGCAGTGTGCCATGTTTTGAGTGAATAAAAGTATTTAAAAAAAATAAGATAAAAGCTTCAGAAAGATTCCAACCCGTTTTTTAAGTTATTCAACTTGCTTGATTGGAATAACATTCCAGAAAATGGAGATTTTAACAAAAACTAACAGGATAGTTGAGATTAAGACAGCGAATCATTATAAACTTGTTCTCCGGAATTAAATGAAAATCAAATTTAAAATAATAAAACGAAAATCGTGTTATTTAAAATGATCCTTTTTATTTTTCAAGACCACAAGGAAAAAAAAACAAACAAAAAAAAAACAGAACCACATGATCTTGGTAATTAAAATAAAAAACAAATCTCATCTTTGCCATTTGATATCAGTGAAAGTTTTCACTCTTCTTCCACATCTAATGTTGGACAGAAATTTTTCTGCTTTGAAATGCATTCTTGGTGACTCGAGGCATCGACTTATCATTCCTTTCCTATAAAATGTTAGAAATGTTAATGACAATTTGTTCAAATGGCCCGAGAAGGGATGGGTTACAGACATTTAACCTGAAGTAGCTATTAGTAAGTAGCAAGAGAGGTGTGACATGAACAGAAAACATGCTATTTCAAAAGGTGCACAGTCTTTTTGGTTCTACCGATTGGCATACGAACCTCCTTGAAACAGTAAGTACTTTAAAAAGCCCTTAATTTAAATAAAATGTACATTTTCTCTCATCAAAATAGTGTTAATTCATTTTAAAGATTGGACACATTTCAGTTGAAATATTATCAAAAGAAAATTACTAATTAAAACGATTGCTGGGCTGTGGTCTCACTGACCAGCCTGCACTCAGTAACTTTTATCCTAGAGTGACTACCGGGCCTTCATAAGAAGCGACTCCCTTGTTAAAAAAAAAAAAAAAAAAAAAAAAAAAAAAAACTTATTTTCTATTAAACTCCTGATTTATTTTCTTAAGCAAAAATACTTAACACTTAATCAGGCGTTTACCATACTTTTTAGTGATATCCAAACAAAAAGTCAACATAGCGGCCTGTACTTACCTTTCTTGTCAGTATTATGTAAGGACAGATAGCTAGTTGGTTCTGACTTTGAAATATCTAATAAATTCAGAATTTATGCTAGTAATCTTAAAACTTACCCTGACATCTATATTTTAAAACCGGATTTATCTAGAATTATCCATCTTTACATAATTTTGATAAGATGGGTGACTGCAGACTTATGTTGCCTTTTTGTTTAACTACTACCAAAATTCAGTAAAGAGCAATACTTAAATATTAGCTGTTTAGCATGAAAATTAAACTAAAAATAAACAAGACTATGTGTCTTATCCAAAATAAAATGTGCAGATAAAAGATAAGTGTTATATGTCCTGCACATTTTTCTGGAGAGGATATCATCAGATTTATTAATCTGATGTCAACCGGTGCTGTAAAGTCACATCCAAACACTCAACTCAGACTCTTTAAATTTTAAAGGTTTCGTCTGACAGATTCCTCAGAGAATGAATTTGCTCTCAGATTTCAGTTCTGATGTTTTTAAAATGCTCTATTCTTTGGATTATTTCATCTGACAATTTGATTCAGCAAGGCCTTTTATTTCTTGCAAATTATCATCAGATGAATTTTGTAGATCTTCCAGAAGTTTTTTATTCTCACTAGATTTATTTTCTTTAGAATCACATCTGTTATCTTGTGAAATCTTTGATAGCTGTAGTATGGTATTCGCCAATAGCATCAGCAGCCACACTAATGTTTATAGATTTAACCTCAGCTTCTCTACTTACACAAAACATTGCATGAATGAAAAGTTCACAATAAAAAAGTAACAGTTAAACCCGTCTCAGAAAATTGCTCGCTCGCACACGCTCAAGTATCACCCTCTTCAAAATTGAACAATAAAGGGGGAAATAGAAGTCAACCGTACCTTTTTCTGAGAAAAGCCCTACCATTTGCTGCTAAAAAATTAACTTATGGGTGCAAATAACATCAGATTGGTTAGCTAGGTAAACATAACACCATGTGTTGGGTATATACAAGTCCCAATAAATGACCATAAAATTAACATTTATTATAATAAAAGTTCCATACATCAAAATACTGTGAACAAATATAGAAACCAGCTAATTATCGAAAATTAGCAAATTATTGATCGTTATGATCTATGAACAGCTGACACTGCTCACTGATTGAATCCAAAACACTCCTAATCAGTTCAATTAGTCTGTTGTAACATCCTTTTTCAATAGTTGCTTTCAGCTCATTCATTGTAGCTTGTTTTGTGGTATGAATCTTGTGTTTAACATGCTCCCCCTCACAAAATCCATGGAGGTCAAATCTGATGAGTGTGGACCGTACTCGATACTTCCTCTTTGTCCTATCATTCTATTTGAAGGTGACTATCAAGATAGGCTCTTACGTCATGATAATTCCATCCTGCTGGAAGTACCATTTTTTATTCCTAAACATCTCTTGGAAGCGTGGCATAGAATATTCATGTAGTAAGTTGAGATAATTTAAAGAATGTATACATTTTATTGGAGCACTCTCTCTCTCTAATACATATATATATATATATATGCACACACACACACACACACACACACACACACACACACACGTGTGTATGTATGTATATAAGCACTCAGTAACATTAACTCCAGGCATTTTAGCCTGAGGAATCCTTATGAAACACTCAAAACTCGCTTAATTGCCACATGTTTTCATAACTTACTGCCTACCTCTACTCATGTTTTGAGCATTATTGAAATACTGAAATATATAAATACATATGTTTATGGGAAAATATACTTATTCAATTATATTTCACCTTTTATTTATAGCAATCTTTATGAAGCTCGATGTAACTACAGAGCATATACAAATAAATGACAAAGTCTACATTCCAAATTTCAAGATGCTGTCCATTCTACCGTTTATTGTAACTTCACTTTCAATTTTTCGGATGTTGTAATCATGCCCATATTCCTTTATTTTGTTTTAAAGTTGAGGAGTTTCTTTTCTGATGAGTTAAAGGCGGAATAAATTAAAAAAATTGACAATTATATGAATGATTCTGTACTACGAAACAAGTGCTGTTAAGAATTGAACATTTCAACATACTTACAAAAAAAAAAAAAAAAAAAAAAAAAAAGAACATCTTGAAATTTGGAATGTAGACTTTGTTATATTATATACATATAATTTGAAAAAAAACTTTTTTGAAAATCACATAAATACCTTAAAGAAGGACTCTAGCAAAAGGAAGTAACTAAAGCTAGTTCGGTATATTTTGTAATATTTTTAATGTTAGTCTATGAAAACTATGAGATAGCGTCGTTCATCAATGAAAATGAATAATTTTAACTGTTTTCTTGACAAAATAAACTGCTAAATCTTGCTGTGCTTTACTGTTTACCAGTAACAGTTTCAGTGCACGCAAAATGCATTCCCTTAGTTCAAAGTTCTTTTCTCTAGTTAGTTCTTCAACTGAGCATTCTCTACATTAATCGAACACCAAAATAAAGCTAATGAATAAACCAGCAGTACCACTGCATGTATTAGTCTATCCATCATTCTTTAATTCATTGACAACTGTCGTGCGCCTTCGGGACAAGATCACAGTGTAGTATCTGTTCTTCAGATGCTGCAAGCTAGGACTAGCTATGACTAGCAAGGACCAGATGTAGGGGCAACCCCACATGCCTGACCTTTAACCAGCTCCCATTTCCCACCTCTCGGGAGCTGGTCCCCTTTTTCCCTTCCCCCTCCCTTCACTCCTCACATTAAAAATCGGCCTTGTGCCTAATTTGCTCGGTGGGGGAGCAAATAAATACCATCTGTTCTTCAGATGCTGCACTTCAATTTCTTGTCCTGTCAGTGGAGGAGAAATCCTTCACGACTGAGAATTATTTTTTTTCCTTTTCTCCACGTTAAAAAAACGACCCTGGTGTCTAACTCTGTCCCGTGGGGAGGCATTGTAAATAGGGACAACTGTCGTGCCTTTTACTAGAAGCAAAATGTAGTATATTCTGATACTACACTTTATCTCTTCAGTTTTTGATCACTGAAGGAATCCTTCCTTATTTTTGTCTGAATCCTGAGCACACCTTTTTTTTTTTTTTTTTTTTTTTTTTTTAAAGATGGGGGAGCTAGACTTCTCCACATTAAAATGTCTCATGCCTAATTACCCTCGTAGGGGATGTAAGTAAACAGAGACAACTGCATCCCATCTAGAATAAGGAGTATTTCAATTTACATTTAGAGTTCTTAATCTTTAGACTGACAGATTTATTGCTATCTATCAGAGTCAAAATCAGAGATTTTGGAAGGAACCAGACTTATAAGGATGTTAGGAATTGGAGTTTTTAATTTCTGAAGAATTAGCAGACTTTAAAATAAGTCAGATATTTGGAAAACCTCAAAGCTGGACCTTCCCATACCACAACCCCGGCATTTATTATGTCCTTTGAGTTCTGCATAAAAAAAAGTGTCACTTTTTCTTTTTTTACGTAATTGAAAGACTTTTCAAAACGATTTTTTTTTTTTTTTTTTTTTTTTTTTGCTAATTTTTTTTCTTTGGATTTTGTCTCAGCCGATCTCTTATTTGTTCGCGTCAAGACATCATTTTCCGTTCATTTGATAGAATTGCTATTGTTGCTGTATTTATGATGTAATCTTCATTTGAAAAATGAAAATTAAAAGAGTGAAAAAATTTTCTGTAAGATTTTGATTGGTTACATTTCAAAACTGATCCTTCATAATCTGGCTTTCTCTTACTTAAATCAACCTCAAATCAACCGCTGAACTAAAAGTCTACCAAATTCAAGAGCAGGCAAGAAGAATCATTCTAATGTTTTCCTGCTACTGATAAACCCACATATTCCAATAACTTTAATGATCCAATCCTTGGGTTTTATCCCACGATCGACTCCTATGTAACAAACTGGCGCAGCACTCCTATTTATACTGAAAATTCCAACCGTTAGAAATTGCCACACCTAGAGGTTCTCTTTCAAAACATACATCTCTACAACATAAACAGACACCATGTACGTATAGTTTTGTTGATCTTGTGCAGAATATATTTTGATGGGAGGTTACATGACCAACATTTTTTTTAATCACTCAAAAATAAATAAGGATAGAAAAAGGTAAAATAGGTTTTTCATTGAAGTAATATGGTCCAAAAAGGAATCTGCTTTAAATTTCTGAATAAAGCAAAATGAATAATCAGAAATTAAAAATCTATATATCTATAAAAGTGA
Source organism: Euprymna scolopes (assembly GCF_053919585.1). Classification (NCBI taxonomy): domain Eukaryota; kingdom Metazoa; phylum Mollusca; class Cephalopoda; order Sepiida; family Sepiolidae; genus Euprymna; species Euprymna scolopes. Next base: position 33,015,796 of record NC_136499.1, read on the forward strand.
GAATGCATCTGAAGACACATCTCAACCTATATACTCAATGAATTTTTGATCTACAGACTTGAAATTTGGTATACAAGGCTCTACATTGCGAGTGAAACAGTCGCATTTGCGATTGATTTTTCCAAGTAAGTACTAGAAATAATAAAACACTTATCTTTTGGCAATTGTTTTTTTTTTTTTGTTTTTTTTTTTACAATCTTCCAAAGCTCATTACCGAGTGAAAAATTGTTTTTTCAACTTTTTTTAATATATCGAGCAAAGTCAAATTATTTAAAAAATAAAAGGGTTAATAGAACTCTTTTTTTTAATGATGGTTGTTCAAAAAACATCTGAAGAAATATAAATATTTATACCTTCCAATCTCAACATAAAATTCAATGCATATTTAGAATTACACTTATTAAAAAAAAAAATACGGAAAAATCTTAATGATGTATGTACTAGAGTATTCAGATATGTGGAAAACTTTAATCCGTTTTCATCAGGAAAAAAGGGCTGCTAAGGGGTTAAAATTAAAAAAAAAAAATGGTACATGGGAGGCCACTGGATTTTTGTCCGTTTTCAACTGTTTCATGACTGGGCATGCGCGGTCATGAAACATGACATTATGTTAAGTACGAGTTCGTTTGAAAACACTTTGAAAGTGGTGTAAAGCTGATGTAATGGTTATCCTACTTGGCTCATTGTCTTTAGGTTTTGGTTTTATCTCAGGTTGAGTATTTTTTTTTTTTTTCTTTTACTTACAAAAAGTGAACTGTTTAGAAAAAACATAATACTCGCATACACATGCCTCAGTTTCTGTATTAAAATATATTAAATGTATTAATTGAAATATAATATTTATGCGTATTTTACAACCGAGCAATGCCGGGTGGCCTACTAGTATTTACTATTCATCAGGGTGACAGTGTTTTGCCTCAAAAACCACAAAACAAGTAAAAAGAATCAAATTAAACAACAGCTATAATTACTGTTTATGACTAACATGAAGTCACAATATATGCTTAATTAAATAAACACTTTCAAATAATTATCCACGATTCTAGGATCGTTTTGCAAGTTATGACCAAAATTTGATGTAATTAAAACTAAAATCTCCAAAATTTTCGGCTTGGTATTTTTCAACTTAAATGACTATTGCTTACATTTTTTTTGTTTTTAATTGTACACGTTATGAAAGATAATGTGGCACAAGTGCACTTTAACTTGCCAAAAATATTTTTTGGTTTTCATGTTTGGAAGAGTTATATTAGCGATAAGGGCAGACAATCCAAAATTAACGTTTGTTTAACAGAATACTTTATCAAAAAACGGACGTAAATAAACTCAATTTAAAATACACTTTTAAATTTTTATTTTGATCAAAGAAAAATGATCAATTTTTTTTTTATAGGTCCATCGATTACCGTCTTCAGCAGAGTTATGTGAATGCTGTACGTGACCCGATCCCATTTGAGATTGAAGGACATCTTGAAATTTATTAACATGTTTGTCTATGAAACGTCTGACTTACATTTTATTTATAAACTAGCATAGATACCTAGCGTTGCCCGGGTGGATATGAAGTTCAGTTTGAACACAGCTACTATACTAAGGATATTGAGCAACCCCCACAAAAAAAAAAAAAAAAAAACAGAATCGCCACGCCCCCCCCCCAAAAAAAAAAGAAGTAGGTGATAACTTCCCCATCAGATATTTCGACAGCTCGTGCACTGGAACAAAAAAATAAATAAATGAATAAAAACAAATTTTCTTTCAATCAAACTAGCAGAGTGACCGCGCGACCACAAAAGCAATAAAAAACAAAAATTAGCCACAGTAGCTAGGCTCAAATCAGAAACGCGAAAGAGGGAATAAAGGGAAAAATGTCACTGGCAAATACTTTTACCCATCAGACCACAATGACTTATTACGTCATGACCCTGCAAAATAAGGTTTTTAAACAGTTTGCTACGCGTGCGTTACTTGCGAAAATCCCAACACAAAAAGTGACCTCCCTAGCAAGAAATGGCCACCACAGAATTAATCTTTTTTTCTAATTTTCACATTAGGCATCTAAGGAATAGCTCTTTCAGATGGTATTGGTTTCGACGCAGTCCAATGCGGCTAATGAAAGTTTTTAGCAGACATGAATACACAAACACACAAACCGACATTTGAGATTTATATAATAGAAAATAGATCTTAAATGATTTATTTTGAAATATTGTTGCTAAATTTTGAATTAAACCACTAAATATGTCGTTATTTAATATTTTCTGCTGTGATATTTCATTACTTTATTGAATTTGTGTTGAATTACCAGAAAAGTTGGGTTAGAAAACATTAATTTGGGATTGTCTTTCCTTTTTGCTAGTATAACTTTTGAAAAATAAAAATATTTACAGCAACTTAAGTGGACTTGTGCTGATAATTTTATAATGAACTTACATAAACTGAACTCCCTCTAAAAATTGAACAGCAAACTTTTCAATATTTTATTTTTTCTTAAGAATCTGAGGATACTTGACCTTTTGGCTAGGAACAAAGTGTAGTATCTGTTCTGATATTACACTTCACCTTTTTTGTCCTCAGTCAGAGGAGGAGAAATCCTTCATGACTGAAGTTTTACTTTTGTTCCTATCCAGAGTGCCTCTCTTTGGGAACTAGATTTACCCCACATTAAAAATCGACCTTGTGTTCAATTCTGCCCTCGTGGGGAGGCAAATAAGAACAATCTGAAGATTTAGTGTAAAAAAAAATAAATAAAATAAAAAAGTTTTTTTTTTTTTAGAAGGCAGTAAAATAAATCGTCAGGGGAAAAATCAACTATATAGATAGAGATTTTTACCTTATATTTAAATAAATAGCTCAACTCCCCAATGAAAATTGAACAGGTATTTTAATCGCTAGCATTCTGGAGTATTAAAAATAAAATGGCCAAAGTGTTTAGTTTTTTGGGTTTTTTTTTTTTTTTGTTTTTTTTTTTTACATGATGGTCACCACTTATCAAGGCCCGGAAGCTACTCAGGGATGAGGGTTATTGTAAGTACAGTACTTTAGTGTAGATATTTAATAAAGTGTCTACTTAAGGGGGCGGCTCATCAGGAATTTGTTTACGTTGGACTTGAAGACATCCAAGTTGTAGTCAGGAGGGAAGCAGGCAGATGGAACAGAGTTCCACAGGCGTGCAGTTATAAGAAAGAAACTTTGTTCATAGAATTGCCCTGGAAAGGAAGCCTTTAAGAGATTCACTAATCCTATGAGATATAACCATTAGCACATCTGCGATAGATCTTGCAGAGCGGAAACCATATTGCGTGTCACTTAGAAGGCTATTTCTGCTGAGGTTGTGGATTATTTTTCTATTTAATATGGATTCCAGCAACTTACTCATGACACACAGGAGACTTATTGGTCTGTACTGAGAGGGAGATGACTTATCACCTGAGTTCTTAAATACAGGGCATACTGATGAGGTTTTCCAAGGTGTTGGAAAGCACATCTCCTTGAGGCAACGTTTAAACAGTTTCGTAAGTATGGGAGCCAGTTCTGGTTGAAGCTTTTTTAACACTATAATTGGGATGCCGTCAGGGCCAGTAGTTTTACAGGGTCTTGATTAGCTTGGCGACCTCATGCACAGATATTTGTATGTTACCTAGCGTGTTCTGTGTTATAGGAGGAAATATGGGGAGTTGATGGCCTTCGTCGCATAGGGTAGAATTAGCTGCAAAGTTCTTGGCAAATAGTTTGGCCTTGTCTGAAGCTGACGAGATGACCTCTGGTCCGTTGATAATGGTTGGGATAGAACGCACGCTTCTGTTCAGGATCCTATTTGTTATTTGCCAAAACTGGTGGGAACCAAGCTACTGATTAGTTACTTTGGATTTAACAGACTGAGCATATAGCTCTCTTGCATTTGTTATTACTCTTTTACAGTGGTTGCTGGCATTCCTGAAAGCAGTTTTAGTCTCAGTGCATCTATTACGTTGGTAGCTATGGAAAAAGTGATTTCTTTGCGCAATGGCAGCAGCACATTCCGGAGAGAACCATGGCTGGCTGATAGGTTTTTGTTGGAATTTAGATGGTATGAATCGGTCTATGCCTATAATTAACCATTCGGTCAGGTCTGATACTATAGAAGACACATCCTTTTTAAACATGGAATGCAGAGGTAGATCAGATATAAATGTACGGAAGCTATCCCAGTCAGCCATGGAGTATCGGTATACAGTACGGTGGAGGGGTACATCTGGGGACTTATTACATTTCATTTTTATCTTAACTGATACGACGGAGTGGTCGGAGGATCCTAGAGGAGAAAGAACGGAACATGAACATAGCTCAGGGGAAGTTGAGAGAAAAAGGTCTAGGAGGCTTGCATATTGACCTGTAGTATCGGGCACATGGGTGGGCTCGCAAACAATCTGAGTGGGGTCATAAGCAATGGCAAAATCATGACAGAACCTCCCCTCATCATCCGTCTTATTTGAGTGGGTCAGCCATTCCACGTTATGGACGTTGAAGTCACCACAGATGTGGATGTTAGCCGAGGGATGTGCAGACAGGATGTGATCTATTTTCTCAGATATCCTCTTAAAGATAGTAACTCCGCTGTTTGTAGAGCCGATAGAGGGCAAATATAAATACAGTGGTGTAAGCAAGTGCAACCCGGAAGCACATAAGGTAAATTAGGATCTTCCCTAGAGATATCCCTGCCACATGGGAAGCCATCTTTAATGTAGGCACATATTCCATGCCCATGGTGATCTTGGAGGTCAGATTTAGATGTTAAGTTAGAGTATCCTTTAATTATGAACTCATCTAGGGAAGTGGTCGGCCCTATTCCAGTTTCGCTTAGAAAGAATATGTCCGGTGTCATCTCCTGTAATTGGGTTTCAACCTCTGGAAGGTTGGAACGTAGACCTCTGATGTTGGAAAAGGAGACATGGTAGTAGGGGTCTACGTTGGAAGATGGGGTTCTAGGTTTATTTGAGTTTTTTTTCTAGAGATGTTTCATGTTGAGGTTTTGGGATTTGTGGAACAGGTCGACATACTTGGTTAGAGCTGTACAGAGAGGGAAAGTAAGAGAGAAAAAGACAGGAAAAATTTTTTTTTTTTTTGTAGCACATGAAAAAGGTAAAGCCGTAACAATTACCCACTAGTATGGCATCGAGAGGCCCCACCAGAGACTACTGCATTGTCCAGAGTCCATTCACCAAATGGCAATACAGCAGTCCCAGTACTTTGCGTCTGCTGATAGGACAGCCTCCTTAGTGGTTAATCCAAGGTTCGGGTCCCTGACTATCAGGCGGATAATGTCAGCCCAGATAAAACGTTTACCTCCAGCACCCTTACTAGTGACATGGCCACAAGGATAGACAGAGACAGAAAAATTTCTGACATCTCAGACTACTATTCACCAAGTAGTACCAACCTTTAAAGCAGCTTTTTCGTCACCCTTTGTCAGAAAAATCACTCATTTGCATGAGAACTGAGGGACAAAAAAGGAGAAGCGAGAGTTACTGGAGCTGCCGATAACACATCCACTGTATTATCTACTCTCCATTTAAAAAAAAAAAAAAAAAAGGGGGGTCGGAGTACAAGGGACATTAATATCTACTTAGTATAAGTCCGGAGCTCAATTATCAATTCAGGACGCTTTTGAAGATAATCTCCCCTCCCATGTTAATGGGTGGATGTTTTTGGCATTATATATCTCGAGTTTGAATCATTTGAGCTTCACCTTATAATTAAAATCCAATAATTAACTTTTATTAATTTGTGAAGTCGGCTTAATATTAATTTACATTTGAGTTTAGATAATTATTCAAGATTTTGATTTGGGAGGTTCTCGTTTACATAGGTGACTTTTTGTTTTCTTTCCGTTTTACATGTAACAAGACGATATTGGTTAACAGCATATTTGACAAAGATTTCAGAACAAAACAGCAAGACAAGATAGGTAAAATTTAGTTACGAGCTTATAAGTCAAAGCTGTAATAAGAAAACAGCGGTAATTAGTACAAATTAGGTTCAAAAGTTGGAAACATTTTTTAACCTTAGCTGAAGAGTCTGAAAACAGCGACCTACACATTTTAGGGTCATATCGGAAGTGGGAACCTGGCAGACTTTCATTCTAGCTACATAAGGATATGGTGGACGTTGAGGTGGGGGAGGGGGTAATGCTTTTATTATTTTTTTATTTTATTTCTTTGTCTATTTTTATTTATTTATTTTTTTTTTTTGCTTTATCTATCGGGATTGAAATCTTCGAGCTTCACCTTATAATTAAAATCCAATAATTAACTTATCAATTTGTGAAGTCGGCTTAATATTAATTTACATTTGAGTTTAGATAATTATTCAAGATTTTAATTTGGGAAGTTCTCGTTTACATAGGTGACTTTTTGTTTTTCTTTCAAACTTTTCTAATGTAAATTAATACAAAATAGTGAGCCTGCTCCTCATGTTCATACAAAATTAAATTATTATATTTTATTGGAAGGGAGACTTACCCTTTTTTTTTTAAACTTTAGAACTGAGAAGAACTTTAAGTATGATACTTAATATCTGAATTCTATATCTGTCTGGATCAATGTTGTATATGTTTATATCTTTAATCTGTACCTAATTAACACATAAATATATTTATACTCTTTATTTGATGTTACATCAATACAGAAGGTACTCAAATCAGTTTATATTATTACCTGATACTCCTTACATTTTCCCTTTGGTGGACTAAAGGCTACAGAGTCCCTGCTTTAGAACTAAATATAAAATTCTAATATTTTGAATCTTACTAAAACAATTTTTCCATTACTACTAATGTTAACAATTTTTAACCATATCTTTATCTGGCTTTTAAATTGATATTACTAAAAAAAATTTTTTTTTTTTTTTTTTTTTTTTTACATATTCCATGCTATCTACCTATCAACTCGTTTAAAACACTTTTTTCTAGATTTCTGTCTCACATGTTATCTTATTTAAGTTACCTATATATATATATATATATATATATATATATATATATATATATCTGTTTTAAAATTGAAAACTTTTGCGAAATTGGCTTATGCAAATTGCTAAGTCTATTTAACAATTTTAGTAAAGGCTTTCCCCCCCCCTCTTCATCCTTATATAAATGAATTCTCTTTGGTCATTATAAACATTTTAAAAGTCGGATTATGTAGGTGCTAAGTCTGCAATAGGTTAATGTTAATATATTTTTCTATCCGGGAATTTAAACTGCATTCTTTATTTTTATTTTTGCATTTTTTTTATTCAAAGCTTCTTTAGACTATATATATATATATATATATATATATATATACACACACACACAATAGAGAAATTGGAAATGCACATCGATTTTCTAGCATTTATCACTTGTGGAAAATGAGTTTGTTTTTATATATGGATGCAGAAATCAAAAATTATACCGTTCCAATAAAATACAAGAAAAGTATTAAAACTACTTTGGAAAATGAGTTTGTATGTTTTAATATATGAATAAAATAATCAAACAATTTTACTATTTAAAACTGTAAGAGTTTTAATGGATAAAGACAAAAGTAGGAATTAACTGTGTGAAATTATAATTTTAAAAGGAGAGATGTAAGGATGGGCGAGGGTGGGGGTACATGTTTATATGGTATTGATAAGTGATTATTGATCATGATTGTTCTGATTCAACCACGTAAAACCTCTTTTGTCCACGTTTCAAGATTTATCTAGGAAAGAAAAATTAGGTCGAACTACAACACGAGACATTTTCTTTTTTTCTTTTAATAGTAGCATGTATAGATAGAAAGTGTGTGTTGAGACAGCAAAGTAATCTAGTAAAAATAAGCAAGTCCAAATATAGTAAAATAATCACCAAACAAAATCAAGTAGTCATTTCCGGTAAATGTAGTTAATAAGGTGGTTACTTTTGTCCAGGTGACTAGAAGTTCACAAACGCACACACATGAACTAGGCATGTATGTATGTATGTATGTATGAGGTGCCTTTAATAAGTTTCCAGACTATTTTTGTACAAGCATTTAAAATTGTCATAGAATCTTGAAAATTCAGTATGTTATTGCTATACATCTTATTAGATGACTGGCCAATTTTTATAATTTCAGCTTCAAATGAACAGCTACAGCAAGAATTGGAATACACTCTACTAAAGCATGATTGTCGCAGCTGGTGAATTTTAAAAATGCAATCTGGATGTGAGGACATTTTGGAAGAACGATATACAATAAATTTTGCTTTAAACTTGAAAAAATGCCACAGAAACGTATGGAATACTTCAGACTGCTTTTAGGCCATCTTGCATGAAACGAGCATCAGTTTTTGAGTGGTATAAGAGATTCAAGGAAGGCAGGAAGTCTATGAGGGATGATGAGAAGTGTGGGAGAATGAGAAAATCAAAAGACCAGAGTTGATTGGTGAAATAAAGAATTTGATAAGGACCATCATGTGTCTATAGAGACAATAAGTGCACAGTTTGATGTCAGTGTGAGAACTGCACACACAATTCTTCATGAGGAACTGAAGATGTGGAAGATTTGCATGAAAGCACCAGTCTACAACTCCATTCTTGTCACAAACTTTTTGACCAAGATGGGACTCCAGGCAGTTCCTTATCCTCCTTATAGCCCAAACCTTGCTCCCTGTGACTTTTGGTTATTCCCTAATCTCAAGGAAAACCTTAGAGGCTGTCATTATGAGACAATTGAGGAGATGAAAGAGGCTGTGACAAGGGTCATTAACACGCTCACACAAGCAGGCTTCCAAGAAGTTATTGTAATGGTACAAGTACATTGCAGCCGGGGGAGATTACTTTGAAGGAGACTAGAGTTTCATGAGTGTACTAATGTCTGGAAAGTTATTGAAGGCACCTCATGTGCATGTGTATACACATACACACAATAATTGCTTTGTCTTAACAGAGGCTAGCCATCTCAATGCTCATGACCATCCTAACCGCAGTTGTTGGGTGAACAGTTAGTGACACCAAAACCATGTCTGTGGGTCATAACTGCTGGCCTGAAAAGTCACCTTAACTTGAGACTTGTTTCACTTCTACCTGCGCTTTTCTGTCCTCTCTGCCCACAACATGTGCTTTTTTGTTTTTTGTATGTTAATGTAGGCAGCTTTCGAGAAGAGCATCTGATCACAAGCTTCACATTTCCAACTATTCAATGCATTAGGTAAAACTGACACATTGCCTTTCCTGAAGTTTCTCTTAAGCTCAGCATGATCGATTCTTTCCCTTTCAATAATTACAAAAAACCTTCTCTACCACCAATAGCAATGGCCACTGACTCTTTATCTGAAAGTACATCCTTTAAACTCCTCGGCCTAACGCTCTCAGGAAACATGAGTTGGAACAATTATATTGAGAGTATCGCCAGGACCGCTGTGAAGAAGGTAGGTTCTCTCTACCGTGCTAGAAAGATAATAACGCCCGAAAGTATCTTATACCTCTATAAGGCCACCATTCGCCCATGTGTGGAGTATTGTTGTCATATTTGGGCTGGTGCATCTACCACTAGTCTCTCGCTCCTAGGCAAGGTTCAAAAGAGAATCGCCAATCTGATAGGTCCTGAACTGTCATCTAAACTTCAGTCCCTGTCCCATCAATGAAATGTAGCATCCCTCTGCCTTTTCTACAAGTACTTTAACAGTGAATGCTCTAACGAACTGCAAGCACTTGTGCCCCCCCTCGATGTAAATACCCCCGACAAACCTGACAAGCAGCTAAATCCCACCCCTTCACAGTAGAGATCCCTAGATGTAAGAGAGCCTTCTACTCCAGTAGTTTCTTCCCAGGACAGCTAGACTTTGGAATTTCCTGCCGGGTCCCTCCTTCCCCATCTGTACTGACATGCAGAAGTTCAAGTGCAACGTGAACCGACATCTTGCTGCCCAACTCCCTACACAGTACCCCTGATGCCTATGTTCCTGATAGTAGCCCCTACAACAAAGTGGCAACATGCCTTGTTTGGGATGAAAATGTAATATATAAAAAAAAAAAAAAAAAAAAGATTTCAGATCTATCTCTAACTACTTTTCTCCATGAGAGTCAGCATTTCGCTAGAGTTTCCCCAGTTCTTAACAGGAATCTTGAAGGTTCTAAGATCGTCCTTTAAGCAATTCTTGAAGTACCTCTTTGGACCATGCTGAGGACGTTTCCTAGTCTTAAGCTCCCCGTAAAGCAACTGCTTAGGCAACCTCGCATCCTCCATCCAAGCAACATAACCTGCCCCCACACAACCGGTTCCTCATCACCATCGTTTCAATGCTCAAACACTCAGCTTTCTTGAGAAAGTACGTGTTAGGTGTCAGTGGCTGCCATTTTACATTCAGAATTTACCAGAGGCATTTCTGATGGAATCTCTCAAGTTGCTTTAAGTGCTGACGCTGTGTTGTCCAGCACTCTGATGAGTAAAGTAAAACAGAAAGAACACAGGTCGAATAAACACTAATCTTGGTTTTGACAGATCCCACAATCACACCACTGCTGCTTTTCTAGTGCTCCAAATGCTGTGCTGGCTTCCTGAATGCGAAGACGTATTTTCACATTCAGGGATTTTGAAGTCTAATGCTTCTCAGCAGAAGAAGAGAGTAGGTGCAGTGATAACTATTAATATATTAGGAACAAAATAATGAGGTGCCTAACAGAGGGTAAGCAGTATAATGTGGAGGGAGGAAAGTTGGAAAAGTAAAGTAGGTAAGGTGATATAGGACAAAATTGGGATTATCACATAATGGATGCACGTGGTATATAATGGGGTTAGAGGGTTTGCCATGGTACATTATATATATATATATATATATATATATATATATATAGCGCAGGTGCTAATGTGATTGCAAGAATTAGAAATGGATGGAGTAAGTTCAGGGGACTTCTGCCATTACTAACCAGCAGAGCGTTACCACTATCGACCAAGGAAGGATTCTATCCGGCATGTGTTTGCAGTGATGATGTATGCTTTAACTTAAATCTAATGTTTAGGAGTTCAACAATTTTGAAAAATTTTCTACTCTCGATGATTTTAAATAATTGAAAATTTAAAAAAAATGCCTTTTTGAAAGTTAAATTAATTAAAAGGGAGAGTGCAAATTTGAAACTTTTTGGATTATAAGTTTTAAGATAAAAAATTCAGCTTTCAATGTATTACCGTTTTGCTATCAGAGCTTTTGGCACTTGTGCACTACTAGGACAGAATCACTTTTTTGGTTTTCAGTGGGCACATGGGAGTCAGCATGGCAGTGGCAGATAAATGTAATTTTAGGACTGAATAAAAAATTAATGCATGTTTTTTTTGCTTTGTTTTTGAGGAAGTTTTTTTTTTTAAATAAATATGAGAAAGTTGTAACAGAAAATAGTTTTTTTTGTTGGTTTTTTTTTTTTTTTTTTTAAACAAAAAGATTTATTTTTAATGAAACATGAACAAAATTTTTGTAACACATTTCTGGAAGTAAAACATACAAGAAACCTATAACACAAAATAGCTTTTTATGTGTGTGTGTGTTTTTAACAGAATAGACATTTTATTTTTAATAAAATATTATCATGCATTATTGAAATGCGTGTGAATTCTGAGAAAAAATACTTTTTTTTTTCAAAAATTTCCATAAAATCAAAACATTTTTTGTAATGAATGAAAGGTGTTACAAAAAACTGTGTTCATATTTTATTAAAAATAAAAAAAATGTTAAAAAATATTTTATGTTATAAGTTTCTTATATTTATTAAAAAAAACTTTCTCAAGTAGAAAAAAAATCTTTCTCAAGAAAAAAAAAAAAAAAACATGTATTAATAATAATAATAAAAAGCATGCATTTATTTTCTGATTTGGTCCTGAAATTGCACTCTCCCCATGTCCCAACTGAAAACTCAAAAAGTGATTTCGTCTTCGTAGTGCCAAGCTATTTTTTTATTATTTTTTAATGTAGTGATTTTATTTTATCTTTAAATTAAGAAAATCCAAGTCATCGTTTTACAAAAACAAAAATAAAGTCAGTTTTTAAATTACCTTGTAAATATGATTGGTTTGAAAACAACATTAACTCATTTACCATTTTAAAATATGTCTTCAGTTTAATAAAACTTCATTATAAAATTGCCTGAACAAGAATCACCTCCCCCTCAACCTCTCTATGTTAAGGACGGCTTTCGGAATAAACACCCCCAACCTCCCCATGTTAAAAGCGGCTTTCGTTTTTTTTTGTTTTTTTGTTTTATTTTTTTGCAATTTTTCCAGTGAATTATTACTGATTGAACACTAATATATAGGGAGGGAGGGGATTCTCGTTCAGGTCCGTCAATTGCCTTTTACGTTTATACAGACTATTGTCGAGTAAAACGATTTATTTTACAATAATGTTTCTTTTTACTTGCTTTTAGATACAAGGTCGGTTTTTAAGTTGCGAACTCTGGGTGGGAACGAAGATAGCTATATAGTCTCGTTTGCACTCCCTCAAGAATAAGGGCTAAGGGTTTCAGAATATAAATCCACCACCTCTTCTGAAAGGAGGAGATAATACCTGGGTGGATTTGTTTACCAGCATTGTGGTTAGACACAAGATTAGTTTATAGTGGAAATCCAGTTTCCCCCCCAAAAGAGTAGACTGTAGTCGGTCAGCACGACATTACCTCATTAGTTCCAAAAGCCAAGCAAAAAATATCCCCTCTCTGAAAGAAGGAGGGGACGAAATACAATAAACCTTTTGCAAAGTATAAAAAGGAGGACGATTGCACAGTATACCCAGACAAAAGGGGACGAAAAAAAAAAAAAAAAAAAAGTCAACAAGCAACTGTTACCAAAAGCAATAAAAGCTTTTTTCTATATCCTTGACTAATATTTTTGCCAGCACTTTTTCAGATTAACATCCCCGGCAAAGTTAGAAAGCCATTTTTAACACAAGGAGGAGCTTTAACTTTTCTCTAACTCTAAAATGAAAACAATTTGCCAGGGATGTTGATATACAGAAGTACCTTTTTGTGTTTATTTCAATTAAAAAGTTCGGTTGAATATATTGTTTAACTTAAAAAAAAAAAAAAAAAAAAAAAAATGGCGTACAAACGCTTCGCTGAACATTTCCGAAGTCTGATTACTTTGTTGTCATTTTCTCATTTTAATTATGTAGAAAAGTAAGTCTTATTGCGTTTGGAACTATTCTATATTTGTTGATTCGATGATTGTACAGTATAGTCAAAATAATCAAACTTTAGAAATGTGAGAAATTACATGACTTCAATCGAGTCACTTCATTGGTTGATTGATTTAACATATTGTTTCAATTACAGCCTTTCTCATTCGTTGATCTGAATTTTTAACCCATAAGCGTGGTCGTGTTAAACTGAAAACTTCAGTCCAAGTAAATCTTTCATGCATGATGGACTCATTTTTAATATTCTTATAAATTTAAGGGTTTTAGCGCCTAACATTCTTATGGTATATTGGAGACAATTTAACCTACAAAGTTAGGTGTTCTTTTGACATAATATCATCTTTCGAATCGGTAAATGTTGGTTTTGGTTTTACCTCTTCGACAGAACTGTCCGCCTTTTTCTATTGGAACACTGTTTAAATGGACCAAAGCAATGGACTAATGATAATCTTCACAGAAGATTTTTCCCTACCACTTCTTACGAAATTATAACTACCAGACTCGGCTGAGCAGCAAAATGACACAATATAATTTTGCAATGGAGAAGATGAGATGACTTGTTTTAATCAACCAGGTTAATGTGCTTTTCGATTTCATGTCTATTTTTCACTCTGCCAGAGAATAAAATTCTCACATATTTTAAATTGCAAAATTATGACTTTACTTATTTCGAGTTTGACTTTAAATAATAAAATCATGTTAATTACTTTAAATTTGCCTTTTAAATTGCAAACTTGTGATTTTGATTGATTTCGATGTTGCTTAAAATTGTAAGAACGTAATTTTGTTTGATTTTAATTTTGCCTAAAGTTACAAAATAAGATAATTACTTTTAGAAATTTGCGCTATAACAAAAACAAACAAAAAAAGGGTTATACCTATTAGGTGCTTATTGGCCCATTTTAAAATAACTTTAATACTTTAATTATGACTATATTTACTTAACAAAGTTTGTCTTTAATTTAAAAAAAAAAAAAAATGCAAAAGCAATTTCCAGATTTAAAATTATAACACTCGCCACAGACTAAGGACATAAATTCCTACTGTGGTTAATTAATTTAATTATAATTTCTGGCGAAGCTTTAAAACTAAATTTAGGTTCAAGTTAACCGCGCATTTATTTTCCGCAAAGTGGAGGTTTGCACCAATTTGAAATAGTGATTTATTTTTCCTCTTTTTCGCATTTACTGCAAACCTGTATTTTTAATACTTCTCAGAGAATGGGATTATTTTCTATAAAAAAAAATTTTTTTTTGCTTTTTTTTTTTCTCTTCTATTATTAATTTAATTACCTTGTCTATTTAAATATAAATTTGTTGATAATTAGAGGGCGAATAGGTGTTATTCTCACCTTCATATTTTTTTATCATTTGTTCCATCTTGTGAATATTGCCTAGTCTTGTTTAGCAAAGGTCTTTTATAATTTCTTTTCTTCCTTTTCACGTTACGCTCATTCTCAGCCTACATGACATTTCTAATAATCATAATGGCAGCTTCTATAGATTTATTTGCCAAAATGGAAGCTAAAAAGTGCCGTATTACAACCATGGTGAAATGGCTGAATGATGATTCCTCCCTGATCACGATTGAGTCAAGATTAGCAGATGTGGAAAAATGGCTAAACGAATTGGACGACTTATATGACCAAATTATTTAAAAATCTTCCCAAGAGGAGAGGTTGGCACTTTGTCAAGATTCTGAAATATTTTCTTCCAATATTAGGGGAGAACTGCATGAATTAAAGTCTGGCTGTGAGGTTAAAAGCACAGTTTCTCTTCAGCCTTTGAGGTTGGATTTAGAATGTCCAAATTTTAGTGGGTCTACATCTGCTGACAAATTTGAATTTAGAACCTTCCTGAGAAGATTTGAATTTTGCATCACCAATTTTCAAAGGATGCAGATTAATTGTTTCTCCTTAAATCTAAGGAGAAGGGGGAACGCCTATGACTTAATCTCAAATATGGATGTTTCCTCTGATAATTATACAGTAGCCTTGGATTGTTTGAAAGAAAAATTCCTGACTCCTTATCAAGGACCGAATTTTGGAGGAAATTATTCCTCATACGATGCAGATAACAGAATCAGAAGAACTCAAAACCTTTCTAGAACAAGTTAAACTAAATTTGTCTGAATTGGACAAATTTTTCGGGACGGATTTTTTCACAGAAGGCTCTAAAGTGAATGCAAAATTGTGTATCTATAGGTTGCTCACATTCTATTCTGCAAGTTTACTATTAATATCAGAAGGGAATTAATATCAAGAATGAAGGTACATTATCCTTCGTTTATAACTATTATGTCCAACTTTTTTGACATAATAGAATTTCTACAGGCAGTGCCCTTGAATGTAAAGAAACGAGAAAGTTGCTAAAACCGCTATTTTATTCTTCTCCATTACAAGTTGAACCTAATATGGCAGCCAGCTCCGGTTATAAAACTGTTAATGGTAAAAAAGGCCTGGATTCCTTAAAACTTAATAATACTGGTGAACATTTGTAAATTGTGTAAATTGGCAGACCATACAGTTAAGGACTGCTCCAAATATTCTTCTTATGACTCAAAGGTTCTACGAGCCAAAGAACTTCAAATCTGTAGTAAATGTCTTGGTAATCACTTGGATCAAGAATGTAAGGGAAGGAAGGGATTTCGTTACCCATGCATTACTTGTGAGTTGAGGACTCACTTCTCTGTAATGTGCCCAAAGACATCAAAGTCTTTTGTAGGAAGGAGTACCGTATCTAATGAGGATAATTGTATATTTTCTTTTATCAGAGTGTGATAGAAAGGTGATGGACCTCCACTGTTTTTCCATTGCATTTTGGACACTAAGTCAAAAATCATTTTTCTCTCAGGCTATTTTACAGGAATTGAGATCTAGGGAAAAATTAATACCTAGACCTACAGTAATGCCTGTGAACTCCTTTATTGGAATGAGATCCGTGGACCTACTGTAGCTCAATGCCTCCCTAAAATTGGGATCTCAGAAACCCTTTCCTTTCGCTGCCCTAATCACAGTCTTAATTTAAAATTTCCAATTAACAAATTTGACGAGATTACATCTAATATATAAAAAAAGAAAATGCGAGTTAGTTTTTGTGTGTGTGTGTTTGTATGTCTGCCAAAAACTTTTGACAGACGCATTGGACCATGACAAAATCAATATAGTTAGAAAGATCGATCTCTCGGATGATAAATATCTAAAAACTGGCTAAAAAAGATTAATTCTGCCCTGGTTAACTGGGCCGTTTTTTTACAAGGAGGGCTCAGTATTTGCATCAACATTTTTGCAAGTCATACATCTACCATTCTCAACATACGTTTATAAAACGTTATTTCGAAGGTCCATGACGTCATAAGTCATCATGGCTGAGACAGCTAGCATGTTTGCTTTTTTCACTTCCATTTTATCTTTCACATTACAGGCTCGATCCTGCCTACTGTGGCCATTTTTTTTTTTGTGCTCGCACGGGTACTCGCTGCTATTTTGATTGAAAAGTTGTTTTTGTTTAGGGCTGGGGGTTGGCTGCTCAATAGCCTTAGTCTACCACATCTCTACACTTGGGCAACGCTGGGTAGCCATGCTAATCTAATATAACGGAGGCAGGTTTTCATCTGTTGTGACTATAAGGATTTAAATGGCACTGCTTTATAGCCTTGTCGGCTTGGAATTAGCAAGTAAAAAAAAAAATTCCATATAGTTAAATGTCTCAATGCAACAGCATGGAAAATTTGCTATAAAATTATCCCATTTGGTAACAGGCATAATTTTTTGAAGCCCGAATCTAATAGTGAAACTGACTGAGTTGCCTCTCATTGATCGAATTTGCCGATCATGACCTCAATATTTCTCCTGTTTGGTCAAAAGTGTGTTGAATCCTGTGCCCTCTTATTCTTACACACTTGGACCATTTTTCTTTTAAGAATCTTTCATCAAACACAGAATTAAAAACTTTCTCCCTCTCTCAATTCTGTCGGAATCAATGAGAGTGCTAAACTGTCTTTATACGATGAAGTGAAGATAGCTAAGTTAAAAAAAAAAACATTGTAGTAAAAAGATGTGAAATATGTGGGTCTGCTCTGGAACTTTGAAAAGTCTCAAGTAGATTCTAATTATGTGCCTTCCCTAATAACTATGTAAATGGTGGCAGATTCTTTAGAGAGACAAGGTTTATATAATGAATATTTACAAGTGTTCAAAGAATATGAACAAATTGGTATTATTGAACCTTTCTGTTACTCCTGGAGAGTATGAAAAATATTATTGGCCCTCTCATAAGTCCATTATTAAGGAGCGCCTTGGTGTCACCACAAAAATCCGTTCCATTTTTAGAGGTTTGAAAAGGTGGGGGTGGGGGTCCATTAATGATGCAGCGTATGCTAGAGTAAACTTAACTTCTTGACTTACTATTGCCCTTTAGGAAAAATAACTGTCCTTTTAGGGGATCTTCTTAAGGCTTTCCTGCAAATATCTGAACTGAGAAGGACAAAAACAGATTCTGTTTTTTCTCAAAGTGAATGCGAAATTGCATATCTATAGGTATAACTCGATCATTGTTAGCTTTAATGCCAGCCCCTCCATTTTGAGCTACGTATGCTAGATGATAATAACCTAGAAATCAAAATTCTTCCTTAGTTCACATATGTTCCTTTGTCCACAAATCCTAACAATTTGTTGGCTAGAGGCCTTTCCACCTAAGTTTGAGCAATTATACAATTTTTAGGTACACAGCCTGGTTAGTTAAATCAACTAACCATCGACTGGCCAGTCAATATCTAGCATTTTTTTATGTCCAGTACACGATTCTCCACAAAAATGTTTCTCTTAGTCCGTTTTCTGTTTAAAACCCAAGATAGGGCCACTTGGGCGTCAGATACAAAGAAAATGGAAAGAATATTGATAGACTTCAAAGCCTTCAGCACATTGTGAACAACTTTAAGAGCCAGATAGATGGCCATACTTGCCTTGTCTTAATTACAATAACAAAAAAATTATATCCTGTATGTTCTCTAATGATTCCTGTACTGACGAGAACAATTTACAATAAATATTTTTAATTTCTTATTGACTAGGGCAATCAATGTCCGTGAGAAAGTTTTGCAGTTCTGTGATAAGTTGAGATACCGACACAGATACCAACCATAGAGCTAAATTGTTGCTCTTTTCCTGTATGCGGAGGGACGAATTTCCCTATAAGTTGGAATATTTGAGCTGTGCCTCCAAGGGTATCAGCTCTTGGTTTGTTTACTGATAAGGATGGTCTGTTGTAAACTAAAGGACATATATAGAATTTCAATATCCACTTCTTTGAAGTTAAATTTCCTACACTTTTAGGAAAACATCATTTAACTGAACTGGTTATTAAAGAGGCACATTTAACTTGGTGCCATCTGAGAAACAATTCAACTCTTTCTAAATTTAAGTGATCTGGTTTCTGGATTCCCCAAGGGAGGCAATCAGTAGAGAAAATTCTTTGTAATTGTATTACTTGCAAAAAAATCAATTCGTTGCCATATAAAGCAACCTTGAGTTCTCAACTGCCCACTCATCGGGCAAATTTTGTTCACCTATTTCAACATGGGTATTGACTTTACCAGTCATTTTTTGGTAAAATACAACGATGAAGACATGAAAATGTATGTCTTATAGTTTACCTGCATGAGTTTACGAGCAGTACATCTGGAGCTATTACCGGATATGAGCACTAGATCCTTTATATTAGCATCTATTAGGTTTACCAATCTGTTTGGTATTCCTGTTTATTTGGACAATGCAAAGACTTTCTTAGCGTCCAGCATCATGTTATCTGAAATCTTAATTTCGGACGAAATCAAAAAAAAATTTAGGCCAAGTTCAATTAGGCATCTCACCATTCCTTTTTATTCAGTCTGGCAAGGAGGTGCATGATAGAGGATGATAAAAACAATCAAACAATGTATGGAAAAAAATTAATAAGTAGAAAGAAAGTCAACTATTTTCACTTAACTATCCTTTCCAATGTGGAGAAAGTAATCAATAATCGACCGCTTATATATATTACTGCTTCTGAAAGGGGTCTCAAAATTTTAACCCCAAATCATTTTTACAGACTTGATCAATAATTATGGATTGGACAATTTGTGACCTGATCCTCCCAATAGAGCAAAACTTTTGCAATCTCTGGAATTGAGACACAGGTATATTGAAAAATTTAGAAAGATATAGCACAATGATTACTTGTTGTCCTTGAGAGAGGTTGATGCTAATATATCGGCGATTACCCGCAGAAGGTGTCAGTGGGAGAAATCATATCAATTAAATTTCCAAATAAAACTAAACCGTTTTGGAGTCTTGGCAAGGTACTTATACTCATTAATAGAAATGGCAAAGTTTGCTCAGCCTGTGCATTAAGAGACAGTTGTGAACAGATTCATTCCTAAAAACATTTCCCCTGGATTTAAAGGCTCTTTCTGCATCGTCTTCAGCAGAATTCATAGAGGAAGGTAGTCCCTTCTTTTGTCCAACTTGTTCCATTGCAAATAACGGATCATCTCATATGGTGTGCTGTGATGCCTGTGATAGTTGGTATCATTTTGACTGTTGGGGTGAAATAACAGGATTCAGAAAAAGTATCACACTAAACTCTTAATTCAGAATCTATTGAGTTGTCATTTGACTTATGTTCAAGTTATTGTTCTTGATATTATTAAGATATTAGTAATCTAGATAAAACTAGCTTTATTGGCTATAAATTCATTTATCAGCAGACAGAAACAGTTCCTTAAAAAAAAAAAAAAAAAAAAAACTACAATAGTTAGTCAAGTTCTTGCGATTACCAGAATTATTTACTTGCCACCTAATTGACAGTCTAATACATATTTACCTTGTATTCAATAATTGGAAAAAAGTAATGGATATCCATTACTTTTTCTTTGCTCCTTTGACTGTGTGTGAGAAATTACATGACTCGAATCATGTTACTTCATTGGTTGATTGGTTTAAACATTGTTTTAATTACAACCTTTCTCATTGGTCGATTTGAATTTTTAACCCATAAGCGTGGTCATGTTTAAACTGAAAACTTCAGTCCAAGTAAATCTTTCATACATGATGGACTCATTTTTAATATTCTCATTAATTTAAGGATTTTGGCACCCAAGATTCTTTTGGTATCTTTGAGACAATTTAACCTACAAAGTTGGGTGTTCGTTTCTTGACATAATATCTTTCGAATCAGTAAAGAAAGACTGTTTTACCTCTTCAAGAGAATTGTCCACCTTTTTCTATTGGAATATTGTTTAAATGGACCCAAAACCATGGACTAATGATCTTCTTCACAGAAGATTTTTCTCTAACAGGCTCGGCTGAGCAACAAAATGACAACAATTTTGCCATCAAGAAGATGAGACAACCTGCCTTCATCAACCAGGTAAGTGCGCTTTTTGATGTCGTGTCTATTTTTTGCTCTGCCAGAGTTCTAAACTATGCAAGAATAAAATTCTCACCATGTTTGGTGAAGTATCTGTCTGCCATTTTGATTTTGAATAACTTAAAATATTTGACAAAAAAAAATGCTTTAACACAAAAAAACAGCGAAATAGGTTGAAAAATAGATTTATTGCCTTTGGTAACAGTTATTCGCTGGCCTTTTACACCCCTTTTTTCTGTTGACGATTGTACAATCACAAAAAAGAAAAGTTCAATGTGTGCTAGAGGGCCAACTAAAGACTTTTAGAAAGTTGCTTTTAGGGGTATTTGGCTCTCTTTTGAATGAATATCACATTTAAAATTATCGCCGGCAAGTAGTTTTCATAATATTAAAACCTTTATTATACAATGTATTCCTTATTGTTTTCACTGGTGGCTGTGTTGGTTTTGCGCGTGTGCACGCACGCCCAAAAAACATGTTTGTTGTACACATTTTGATCCTCGATAATCGCTCGAAAATTTAAAAAAAAAATATATACATATATATTGGTAGAATATTACATTTTCATACGATTGGTGACATTTATTGGATGGATTTTTTGTTTAATTTTCAGGTATTTAATCAGAATACGGAACGTGCTATTTTTAGATAATATTTTCAAATTGAATTCAATTTTTATGGTATATTTTGTTTATTAAATTGTTAGGTTACATTACAGAATAGTAAAATTTCTTGGCCTTCGGGACAAGATCAAAGTGTAGTATCTGTTCTTCAGATGCTGCACTTCTATTTCTTGTCCTCTTTCGGTGGAGGAGAAATCCTTCACGACTGAGACAATTTTTATTTTTGTACCTTTTCTCCACGTTAAAAAACGACCCTGGTGTCTAACTCTGTTCCGTGGGGAGGCATAGTAAATAGGTACATTACAGAATAGTTACAAAAAGCCCCCTTCTCTCACATGTTAAGGTGTTTCCACATAACGTTATTTCAGCACTATCCGTAAGTACCGATTTTCGAGCAATTATCGAGGGTTTAATTGGCTATAAAAACGCATTTTTTTTTTTCGTTTCAAATCCGATTTGACACTAATTTTGTTTCGATGTAAATAAACTTTTTTTTTTTTTTTTTTTTTTTTTACATGGGTGTCACCACTTATCAAAGCCCAGAGGCCACTCAAGGATAAGGGTTAATAGGTATACATTAGTCATTGTGATTTTAGCATAGTAAACAGTGGGAATTTTGTAACTTGGATTACTTAGGGGGACGATTCAATTAGAACTTGTTCACATTGGACTTTTTCTTTTTTTTTTCATAGGTATCACATTATCAAGGCCAAGAGGCCACTCAAGGATAAGGGTTAAAGAGTGTACAGTAGAAATTGGACAATATAATAATCATTAGTAATGAAAATTTGTTAAATTTGATAACTTATATGGAACGGCTCATCAAGAACTTATTTACGTTAGACTTGAAGACAACCATATTGTAGTCAGCCGGAAAGCAGGAAAACGGAAGACAATTCCACAGGCGTGCAGTTCTAATAAAAAAGCTTTGTTCATGGAATCTACGTTTAGGTTTAGGCACAGATAAAGAGTGGGGGGAATTATTGATAGTGTTTACAGCTAGACGAGTGTTTCTTGTGAAAGTTTTGCGAGGGGGGACCATAGATTGAAGCTCAGTCGAACACTTTCCATGAAAATAACGATACATCAGAGACAAACTCGCAACATCTCTTCTGTGAGATAGAGGTTGCAAGGAAGAGAAAAGGACATCTACGAGGCTACGAAGTCTATTTTGAACTCTATCAAGGCAGGACAAGTCCTTTCTAGCAGCTCCTGCCCAGATGTGGCAACAGTATTCCATCCTTGGACATACCTGGCTCTTATATAAATAGAGAATTGCATCAGCAGTGAGATATCTACTGGATCGATAGAAAGATCCCACCATTTTTCCAGCGGCCTTGGCAACAGATTTGATGTACGTGTTCCATTTAAGATCAGGAGTAATGGTCAAGCCCAGAAGCTTGTCAAAACTTGAGGCCTCCTGAAGACGAGAACCATTCATTTCAATTGATGCCAGATGGGGATCAGAATGTTGATGATGTAAAGAGAGAAGCTTGGTTTTAGATGCATTAAAAGTAACCAGCCACTCCTTTCCCCATTGTACTAAATAAAATAAGTTAAAACACAAAAACCTCCGGGTAGATAGAAGGGTATCTTGCCTTTGGTAATAATATTTATTTTTTCATTCTTTTTTGTTGGCTTATTGTAAAAACAAAAATGCGGATTTTTTTTTTTTTTTTTTTTTTTTAGCATTTATTAAATATCTAATGAAATCAAAAATGCATAACTACGGTTTTTTAAAACATATTTTAAGATAATTACGAAATGAATCTACCAAAATGTATTTTACAGTTTTAGTTTTATAACATTTTCATAATCTTATTTTAAAAATAATTTGCTTAAAAAAAATAAAAAGCATGATTAAAAAAAGGGATCGAAAATATACGATTTAAAGGATGTGACAAGTTCAATTTTGAGATAGGATCAAAGTGTAGTAATATTCCAATGAATTTTTGTATATAATTATAATTTTGAAAAAAATTTCAAACAAATTTGATATCTTAAGTAGGACAAAGAGTAACTGTGGTACTATTGTGGTGACTGGCAGGATTCTAGTTAAGACGTTTTTATCACTTTTGACCAAGAATTACGAGTGATCATCTTTTTACCTCACTTTTGATGACTTGATCCTGAGGCTGCAAATAAATATTTTAAATTGTATCGTCTGTTCTGTCAGGAGGAGAAATCCTTCTTGACTGGGACAATTTTTCTTATTCTACCCATGATGCTTCTTTGGGGGGAGTTGGATACCCTCTCACATAAAACATAATTCAAGTTTAACTTTGCCCTCGTGGGGGAGGTAAATAGAGATACAAGGTGTGTTTAACTGAGAAAATCCAGTCCCCACCCTCTAAAAATACCGTGATCAGCCCTGTTGGCATTCCTCGGTGAACATGCTTCAAACGACCGGCAATAAACCAATCCTTGGCGAATAAAGATATAATGCCTGGGAGGATAACTACTTCTAGAATCAAACCAGTCAAATACTTCATTGTGATCCAAGGGTGATTGCCAAATAATACAGGGCAAGAGCAATTTTGCCTAAATATGGAGGGGGTAAAAGCATAAATAAACCGCAATAGTTGATTTTATAATTTTTTGATCCCAAAAAGTTACTTTCTAATTAGCATTTTTAAGGTTCAAACTCACCAATCCAATTCACCGCGGCCATCGCCGTGCCAATCATTTTTGTATATTTAAAATAAAATGTTGGACATAATGTTTACGTTGTGGTCTTAGATATTCGAAAGTGATTTAAAGCCTTTAAATTGATTGATAGAGAATAATGTCTGGTTAGAATTAAAGTTTATATGACAGTATTGGGTGTTACGGTTCATTTGTGCTCCTTAATCAAAAAATAATACCTTTGAAAGATTTTGATTGAAGTTAAAAAGAAAAAATAATGGCTAAACAAAAAACCAACAAAATACTTGTAACGGTAAACCCACCCAATAAATGTTACCGTGACTTTTGGGTTTCTACCAGTATTTTGTTTTATTTCACAGTTATTATCGATACCTCAAAAGATGCAAGAATCACATCGCGGCAATTTTTTCTTGTTCTCACGTAACGCTGTACATTACTTGTTTTTCGAACCGAATAAATGTTTTAAAGTAAGTAAAAACACTAAAAACTTATTCAGTAAATTATCTTGCCTTTGATAACTTTTTTTTATGGTGCTAATGCAGAGAGTGGATCCGCGCTATTTTTTAAATCGTATTTCCACGTTTAATTAAAGTTTTATGGGTTTTTTTTTATTATTATTCAATTGTAAGGTTAAAGTACAGAATAGATACAAAACATCCCCCCCCATGTTAAGAATGGCTTTTTAAATAACATTATTTCAGCACGGGTCACTCTCTGCATGAGTACCTTTTTTATTTATATATTTGTCTTAAGACTACTTTTTCGTACGTGTGGTTATTGTGAAACGAACATTATAGCATGGTTTCATAAACTGCAGAAGTCTTAAAAATAATACGATGTTAGTTCAAAAATAAAATAAAAAATCACGTATCATAAATGCTGGAATCGGAAAATTTTACACCCACGGATTAAATAAAGGGATCAGTTTGTTCCCAAGTGCGACAAGAAGATTAAAGAAGTTAAAAAAAAAAAAGTTGGAAATTACATCGGCCGAAACGTTAAAGTTAGAAATAGTACAAATAAGGTTGAGCACTTGAGCAGTTAAAAAAAATCATTAATAATCAATCATGAAAGGAAATGACCCAACAAATATAAAATCGTTGGCTGTCAGGGACGCCATACGTCTTTATAATCTCAGTCTATTTGAGAAATTAAACTCAAATAATATTTCAAATAAATTAAAATAACTTAATTTTTTAAATATTAAACCTCGATATTAAATTAAAAAATATATATAAAATAACAAATTAGTTAGGTTAAACACTGATAATGTTAAAAATAGGTTAGGTAGGCTGATGGTAGGTGTTTTTATTTATTTTGGATGTGTGTAAATTCAAAAGTTCCTACAGAGATAATAGTAGACATTTAACAGATTTATAAAACTAATTTGTTTATAATTATTTAAGTTGTTAAGCATGTAATAATTATAATTTATATTGAAATAGTTACCTCTGTTTTAAGTGCTTAGTCTATGAAATAAATAAGTTTTAATTGTTTGGGATATACTTTTAACTTTTGTAACTTTTTTTGTATATTTACATTTCAATTTGAAGGTAAAAAACGAACAGAGTATTATCATCAAGTTGAAACTGGCCCTTGGGGGGAGGGAATTCTCATTATATATATATATATATATATATATATATATATATATATATAAATACATACATACACACACACACACACACACACACACACACACAGGAAACCTCATAAGAACATCACTTCCACTTCAGTTTTATGGCCATCAAAACAGTCATTAGTAAAAGTAGGTAAGAAATGAGTGTTTATATACATCAGACCTATTACGGACAATATTGGCTAGATAAAATTCGATAACGAGTTAGAAAAGTCGAAAGGCGACCATACAACATTAAACCCGGGTTCCTGAAATTAAATAAAATATATATCTACCGAATTTTACCTTTTTTTTTTTTCGTGATTATTTTCTAGAGTTGTTTTGTTTGCTTGTTTATTGTTTTCGATGACGTGAATAGTTTATTTTTGTAAACTGTCAAAAATAAAATGAAAAACAATGTAAAAGATAAACAAATAAACCAGTAATTGTTTTTGTACTTATGCAGAATAATACAGACCATGTTATTTTTTCTTTTTTTTAAACAGTATTTTCAAGTTAAATTCAATTTTTACAGTATCTTCTGTTCATTAAATTGTTAGGTGAAAGTTACAAAACGCCTTCCTTTCCTATGTTCAGAGAATGGGTTTCTGAATAGTAACGTAAATATTTCAGCACGGTCCGTATTCTACGTAAGTTTTCTTTTTTTTTTTTTTTTTTTTTTTTTACATTTCAAGTATCCAGGTTTAATTTCGGCTGTCGTAACTAGTTATCGGATTTTCCCCCAATCCAATACGTATTGACAGCCATGGGGTCCGGTGTGTACATGCACTGAAAATGAATTATGAAATAATTTTTTAAAATAATAATAATTTGAATGGTTTAACCAACTTACCTTATTATTTTCTAAGGCTTGGGCGGAATGAATATCCTTTGCGGCAAAACAATTTTGACATTTACTCTTATGAAAAATATTAGGGACAAATTTCCTGCATTTTGAAGCCATCTTTTTTTAAGGGTTTCTTTTTTATTTAACTACTGGAAAAAGTTGGGTTTAAAAAAAAAAAAAATCCGTAATATTAAATCCAGCTTTTCATTTTTTTTTTTTTTTTTTTTTTATATACAGCTTTAGTCGTCACTCAACGAAGTCATGTCGTGTTATTTGTATTGTGTAAAATGAAAATATATGAAAAAGATCCAATATTATGGAGAGTTACAATAAACGAAGGTAATTCAGAACGTGGGGTAGGATTCATTTCTTCTTTTTCTTGATAAATAAGAATACAGAAGTTTGCTTTGTTTAGGGGGTCTTTCCGTGTTTTAGGGTCTTTTTTTTTTCTTTTTGTTACTTATTCCATGTGTTTGTTAAACTCCTCTCTCAAAGTTAGACGATGAATTGGAGAGGGTGAGTAATGAAACCGTTAATTGAATACTAGTAGTAGTAGTGGTGACGGTGGTGGTAGTAGCAGGTACCCCGCGCGCCTGCACGTACATTAACAACGAGGCAATACGTAAAGTCGGTGCGACTTCGAGAGTCTGCTTCCTATCTCTATACATATTTAACATTGTCGCCACTTCTCATGTATGTGTGTGTGCGTGCTTCTCGCCTGTACGTGACTTACAAATTATAACTTTTTAAAAAATTACTATTTTATTTTTAATTACGATTATTTATCGAAATCAAAATACTGTAGTAGCGTAAAGTACTAAAAATAACTTTTTTTTCCAACTCCCATTTTAAATCCATTATAAAATTAAATCAAACAGAATGCATTTCTATTTCTTTTTAAACAAGTCATATTCTATATTTTTTAAAGGACTGAATTACATCGTGATCATTGGAAATTCGAAAAGAATTTGGTAGCATTTAAACTTGATTCCTGACTTTACAATTTGTGGCAAATCTTTCTGTGGGTGTGTGTGTGTGTGTGTTTTAAGTTATTTACGTCGAATTATTTTATATATAATGTTGTCGTAACAAAATTAGAGTTTGATAACAATTTGGTTATTACTACTTTAATGGCCAAACGTCGATACTAATAATTTAACTTTAAAAAATCTAAAGAAAAATAATACTTTCGGGGAAATGTATGAGCACATAAGAAAAGATTCTATTTTTTTAGTTGATTACATGTAAATATCCTTAAAAAAAAAAAAAAACTTGGAAATTGGTGACAGTGCAGTACTGCAGTACCTTTAGGAAATTGATTACGGGGAGGTTGGAAAATCAGAAAATGCCTTTCGGAATAAACACCCTCAACCTCTCCATGTTAAGAACGGCTTTCGGAATAAACACCCTTTGCAGGTTGGACAACCAGTGCAGTGCATATTGACCGTCTTCGGGTGATGGTCCGCAGTGGAGTGCAGTTGCAGTGCAGAGTGCACTTTCGCCAAAAATTAAATAAAAAGACAAAAAAAAACGATGAGATTAGAATTTAAGATGTTGAATCAGTTTCAAATATTTAGCGTGAAATGATCGCTTGTTTCTTAGTCATTCTAAAATCGGATAGCGTTTTAGGGCAGTTAATCAGATTGGAAGAATTTGCCACTCGCGCTTAGGTTTAATGGTAAGATTAAAGGCCAAGGGGAAAACTTTATTGCTCGGATTTAGGATTACTTAATAGAGTTTCTCTGAGAGAGAGAAACTTTCTCACTCACTCACACACGATAAATATTAATAATAAAAAAATTAAAAAGTAAAAGACCTCCAGGTAACTGCAGGCAGCACTGTTTTGTGTCGATTCGTACATGTAAAAAGTAGAAGAATTATTTCTTTCTAAACTTAAAAAAATAAAAATTTAAGGTAAACGAAAGATACGAAGGGTAATGTCTACAAGAATGTGAAGAACATTACTTCTTTGTATTTATATAGTTTTTATTTGTAATTATTTTATTTTATTATATTACTTTTTATCATTTTATGTTAATTATTTTTTCTTCTATTATTATTATGCATTAAGTCTTTATTATTTTATTTTTATTTATTTATTTCAAAAAAAAAAACTTTAGATTTGGAATTCCACTTGTACTTTAAAAAAAATACAGAAAATACGGAACGAAGGTGTCATATTCCAAAAATCACGAAAATGATCAAGTAGTTTCTTTTTAACTAAGAAAATAAAAATTTACGATTTTTAGCGATTAAAACATTTTAAGGTATTTCTGCATTTACCGACCCGCGATTTTCACGAAGTTACTAGGGTGTGCCCGGCAAATGACGAGAATAACCGGAAACGTCCGACAAATAGTTTTCTGGATATTAAGACATTTTTTCTAATGTATTAGTACTCAATGAATCTCAGTGGCTGTCGCCGTTCTTAAATATGGGAGAGGGGAGTGTAACAATTTGTGTGTTTTGTAATAAGGCTCGGCCAGCTGTTTCCAGTTATTTCCGTTATCTGCCGGGTAAGTAACTTCGTGAAAATCGTGGGTTGGTAAATGCAGAAGAACCCATTATTTCAAATACAAAAAAAAAAAAAAAATCTCGGTAGTCAAATTGAATTGTCGCCCTTGAATTTTAGCACATTCTAAATCGATATGGCGACTCCCGGTCATCGTCACGCTTCCTCATAAAATTTGATTTTCTTAGTTAAAAATTTTGGTAAATGTTTACTTTAATTACAACAGAACACCAACCAATAAAATTTGGGTTTTAAAAGGTTTTCGGGATCGCTGAGAACGAATCTGATATTCAAACTCGTCGCAAATTTACCGTTTGCATGGTATTAACCTCTGAACCCTCGCACTATTTTGTGGCAACTCACCGCCATCGTTTATGCTATTCTTACATTATGCGTTCGCCCATGGACACGCATAGTAAGGTGACTTGTCACATCGCGTAAAATTTTTGAAGCAAACATTTGAAATAACCAGAAAGTTTTCAAAAACAAGAAAATGTGGTTCATTTTTCTGTGTTAAGTAGTTTTTGATGCTTTTTAATTGATCTAAAAAAAAAAAAAATAAATTAGTTTTCACGAGCGGTTTACAAAAGAATTTTTATTTTTCGTTTTTTTTTTTTTAGGGGGATATTCAATTATAGAACTTGTACAACATTTAAGAAGTGCTTCTACAGTTTAATTTACCGTTTTTCCACCCCCACCGTTTTACCGTAAGTAACGCGAACGCGCCGACACACCCCGAGCAGAAGACTTCTGCTCAAACTGCAGAAGAAGCACCTTTAATGTACAAGTTTTATAATTGAATATCCCCCTGCAAAAAAAAAACAAAAAAAAAAACGAAAAATAAAAATGTTTTTGTAAATTGCTCGCGAAAACTTTTTTTTTTTTAAGCATCAAAAACTACGTAACACAGAAAAATGAACAACATTTTCTTGTTTTTGAAAACTTTCTTATTTCAAATATCTGCTTAAAAATTCTTCCGCGATGAGACAAGTCACTTTACTACGCACGTCCATGCGTGAACGCATCATGTAAGAATAGCATAAACGATGGCGAGTTGGCACAAAATAGTGCGAGGGTTCAGAGGTTAATACCATGCAAACGGTAAATTTGCGACGGGTTTGAATATCAGATTCGTTCTCAGCGACCCCGAAAACCTTACAACCCAAATTTTATTGGTTGGTGTTCTGTTGTAGTTAAAGTAAACATTTACCAATTTTTTTTTTTTTTTTTTAATACATCTACTTGATCAGTTTGTGATTTTTGGAATATGACATCTTCCGTGACGGGTACGTAGATCATAAAGATTTGCCTGTAGTGTTAATTTGATCAAGTATATATATATATATATATATATATATATATATATATATATATATATATATATATATATATATTTTTTTTTTTTTTTTTTGTTATAGAGGAAAATCAAATTTTAATGAGCTCGGTCGTATCGCGGCCATCTTGGCTATTTCCGCGGACGATGAGGGTGTGTGCCTTTAAACGATAAATAATAAAGAAATTTACAAAGGACAAAATGAAAAGAGGATTAAAAAAGGACAGAGAAACTCTGTAAAACAAGTGAAAAAAATAGTAATAATAATAATAATAATAATAATAATATATTCATCTAGATATATTTTCTGTTCATGTTTCCAAATAACCTCGTCACATTTTGACAAACTTTAAGCGGTGATGGAGTTATCTTCCCTGTCGCCTCTCTCATTGGCGGAAATAGCCAAGATGGCTGCGACGATCGATCTCATTAAAATTTGATTTTCCTCTATAAAAAAACTACTTGATCAAATTAAGCGATTTTTTTAATGAGAATTTATTCCATAACAAGTACGTACAATATATAATTTTTGTTTCAATATCTTCGTTTTTTTAACGTTTTCGGTAAACGGCACAAGCATCTTATTTATTTTGTTATTATTAATAGTAGTAGTAGTAGTAGTAGTAGCTGTTTTTATGGTGGGGTGTAGATTATGTCATTTTTTTCCTTTTCTCTGGTAGTTTCAGTTCCTTTGGTTTCGTGTAATGTTCTATTATTATTGTTTATAAAAAAATTTTTTTAAGTTATGTACTTCTATATATTGTTTGATTGTTTGTCCGAGCCGATTTTAAATTTGGATAAGATAGACATCGTCACTACCTTGTTTTTAAACACAAAACAAAAAAATACTGCCTTCCTTCTGATCAGACAAAAGTGTTTCTGGTAAATCTTTTCCTGAGTCTCATATCGTGGGCCCTGAAAATCAACAGAGATTAGAGCATTCCTGTAATTTTGCACTGGGAGTTTAGTTCTGTGCAGTTCTAGGAGGTCACCCACCCAGGCTTTGTCTTCTCTCTGTGAAAATGGGGTTAGTTTATTTCTGATCACCTTAGGCACCCTCACCGGAGAATTCCGATGAGGCTGCCCAGGCACCTTTTACAGTGTCCCTCCTCGAAGGTGCTACACTTCTCGATCTCACTTTCTGACCCTGGTGTTTAAATTCTTGCAGTGTTACTTGGGTAAAAAAAAAAATTTTTGAATGATAGATTTTAAGGATCAATTATACTTGAGGCACTCCAGATTTAAATTCTTGTTGATGTTGCTTTACACCAGAATCGTATCTCCTCACAATTCTCTGCTGCTCAGGTGATGCATAATCATCCAAAGATCAGCAATCAGACCCAAAACGTAGCCTTCCAATGATTAAGACAGAATAGAAAAGAGGAAGTAGTGATGATGTTCAATTTATTTGTAGGATTTGGATCATTCGGATTACGGTTCTCATCTTGAGTGTTCTTTTCACAACATTTCGGTTTATGTAACTTCTGACTTTCTTTAACTATATCTTGTTGAACTCAAGAATCTTTCTGCCAAACTCGAGAATCTGCATGGAACGGGACCCTTTATTTAATGCACGGGAGTAGTATGCTCTCATTTCATCAGCCATGACCAGGTAGAAGTTCCAAATAATTCTCAATTGTATTCTTGAATCGGAAAAGTCTGACAAGATGCACAACAAAGTTCACTCTACACAGGTTGTATCAAGAAATCCGACGAGTCGTACAACAAAGTTCACTATACACAGGTTTGAACCTTCTTGCCCACTCCCCTCAGCAACCTACTTTTATGGTGCCCAGGCACACCTCAAAGTCACGCGTGTGCCGTGATTTTTTGAGAATTGTGCGAGACCATGGGCATTGAAAGACCACGGTCGCCATTTTGGATCTTTTCGTTTTTCCTTCTCAGCCCACAGGACAAACAGACACAAGCACGTTTTTGTGGTAATCCTTCTCTATTTTCTCTCACAGTATTGTCTGCACTGAGGATTGACCTTTCAACCCCAGAAGATTCACTTACAACTGAATTTTACCAAGTACTTTATCCATTATGTCACAGGTCCTGTGGATAGTAGTTCAAATAATTCAAGTATTATGAATTATCAATTCTCAGCTCAAAAGTTTGGAAACATGATATCCAGTTTAGTTTTTGTGCCTTTTTGATTTTCACCCTGTGAATGTTGGAATGACTAAATCTACTATTTCACATGTTATTTTCCTCCTTGTTGACTATTACCATGTTAAGTCTTCTTGCTTGAATAAGTTTGTATTTTCATGTGTCATAGGATTTTATGTTTTTCATTTTCCAATACTGGCACTATTTATGCTTGTATCATTTGTTTACATCTTCAAAGTGAAGTTGTTTGCATAGTTTCCAGTGGACAATCTTCCCAAAACAGCCATGTCTGTTTTTGTGTTCCTTTTGAGTTAATTTGCTTGATTCACTTATGATGTGGTTTACCATTTCATCTCTTTGTCCATAAAGTCTACATTTACTATTCAAAGAGCATTTGTTGGCATAGTTCTTAGTGGATCACATACTTAACCCAGCCATGACTGTTTTTGTAATCGTTTTGGGTTAATTATTTTTCAGTCACTTATGATGTAGTTTAATATTTCACCTTTTTGTTCATACATTTGACATTTGCTATTTTCCTGGACTTTGTCTATGTTAATTTTTACGTAGGATATTCTCATCGTACAGGTGTCAATAGTGATTCCATTTCTTTCTTTAAGTGTGCTTGTCATAGTCAGGTTTATATCTTTTTGTTTGTTTTTTTATGAAAATCGCTCCAGACAAGGCCTGAAGACACTCGATGTAAGGAGCTAAAAAAAAAAAACTACTTCAAGGTAAAAAAAAACAAAAAACTAGCCAATGATTAGAGTTAGAAACTAAACCAGAAAACAGCAATTCTTCCCGTTTTATCAAAAACATCATTCATCGTTTATGGAATGTGAGGACTAAAAGAAACAAAATTTATAAGGTTGTCAAAAGTTTTTGTGCATCATTTCTTAAGTCAATTTTATAAATCATCAGTGTAACAGCTTTTATCATTTTTTTTTTTTTTTGTTCCTCGTGTTAATCTTTTTCCATATTCTTTACTTTCATGGCGCTTTTGGCAGCAGTAATCAGCCTTTCTGTTATGTATTTTCTACTTCTTTAATTGCATCGTCCACGCTCTCCCATATACTTGCCAGACCTCTTCCCCTTCTGTTCTTTTCACGTGTAGAGTACTGTGCATGGCCATTAGTTTCCTAGTTCTTTGATTGTTGGTATTATTATTATTATTTTTATTATCATTATTATCTACTCACACAAGGCAATCTCAGTGGTCGCTCACTGGCAATAACAAACAATTTCCTCTGGAGTGCATGATAGCAAGTCTCCTCTGATTTCCAACAATCTTCATCTTTTTCAATAATCACTACAAATCACATTGCATTATCGCAACGGCTGCTTACCATCTATTACTTGCTGATTAAAGCTGTTAGTTTTCTCTAAAATTTGAGTGTCAGTAAAATAAATCTCCCAAGATTTCAATACTCCCAGTGCCTTTCAAATAGAAATGCAGACGGTGCTCTCCATCTTTTATTTTTCCATCCTGCTTGACCATCCATAACCATTTTGTGTGATATGAATGGAAAATAGTGTCACACATTTTTCTGGGAATGAGATGTAAGTATTTCCAGTAACAAATTTTGCAAAGTGACAGCAAATCAGGAAACCCAGCTAGTTAATTATGAAGTTAATGGTAAAAAAATAACAAATTCAAAAGTAACTCTCACTATTCCATAAGATCTATAACAGATTTTTAATCAATAATAAGTTTAGTTGCTCAATTTTCACGGGAAATGCTAAACAAAAATTAAAATCTAAATATTATCGGGCAGCGCCGAGTCGGGACAACTAGTATATTAATAAGCACAAATCTTACTTAATGACACATAATTCAAAGCATAGTATCTGTTTTGTCCTTGGCCAGAGTATAGAAGGGAAGGCGATATGAAAAGAAAGAATGACAAAGCCTATCCATACAAAAATAATTATTTTTTACTAGCGGGACCAGTGGAAATTCCACGGCTACATCTTTCATATTTAATATATTGCTGCTGGGAATTCTGTAGACATTCAGCATGAATGCAGATCCCGTGATATTATTGTAGCCCTTTTGTTAAAGCTGTAAAAGCATTTATCTAAGTACTCCAATTAATGTAGTGTCAGAATATATCTGGTTATGGTTTATCTCCAATATTCCTGTAACATATTTACATTGTATGGATGCCCGGCACAAACGGAAACCCTAAAATATCATTATATACCATCCTTAGAGAGAACAAATACTACCCTTGGATCCTAACCAGAAAACTAAGAAGGTATATTTTAGTTCCACATACGCCCTAAAAGCAACATCATTTTATATATATTTTTTTTTCATCACATTTTTGGTGATCGGGAGATCCTATTTATTAAAAAGGAGGATAGAAGGTGATAGTATACTACGAACATTAAATCAACATCTCTAT
This sequence comes from Euprymna scolopes, assembly GCF_053919585.1. Classification (NCBI taxonomy): domain Eukaryota; kingdom Metazoa; phylum Mollusca; class Cephalopoda; order Sepiida; family Sepiolidae; genus Euprymna; species Euprymna scolopes. The sequence goes on from NC_136499.1 coordinate 33,050,462, forward strand.
ATACTAATTAAATCCTCCTTTGTAATAAATAAGATCTCCCGATCAAATAATTTATAATCTGGAAACCGTGACACATGTATGTACATGCGTTAAAGGTACCACAGTATTAATATATAGATTAACAACTTAAGATAAAGAAAATGAATGGTTAGTAAAGATTGATAGTGCAAAGAATCCAAGGAACGTTCTAGGTGAAAGAAGGTGTTTTGTCTATGTTCCCTTTGATAAGAAATTCATCGTTATCTAGCTCCAGTAATCACGATTGTGTGGATTGCCTGTGTCCATTTGCCACTGTTTACGGTCTTGTCTGATCTTTTTTCCCCATATATTGTTAGGGTTCCTGGCTTTATTTTTGCTCTCCAGTTTTAGGTTTCTACAAATGCTGATATACCCCCTTGCTTCTTTCAGTATGCCTGAACCTGCAAAGATGGTTTGTCCTTACTAGGAGATCAAGTTTTGGAATGGTCACTTTCTCAAAGAGAATGGCTAATAGCTAACCTAATGTATGGGTCTGGCAAGAAGAAATCAAGTACACATACAAGATTATGTTACAGTGTGTGTAAATGGAATAAACATGTAGATGTATGCGTATATTAGTGTGCATGTTTTATGAGTGAGACCGTGTATTTACAAACTTGTGTGCGAGAGAGTTTGGTTAGTGGTGTGTATATGTTGGTGCTATGTATAGTAGTTCATGAAAGTCTTCCATTATGTGTGTGCTACTTGATGAAGGGCTATTCAGACCCTAAGAAACTTTTGGCCTCAAAAGGGCCAAAGCAGTATGTCTCATGCACTCGTGTCATCTCTACAATAAAAAATATCAAAAAGAGAAAGAAATCCGGGTGCTTGGGTTTTTATAGTATGTGTACAGGAATTTGGAGTGAGCATGCTTGTTACTGATTGGTTAAAAGAAATTGCTTATTTAAGCTTTTGTCCAATTAAAACTAGATACATAAAACCAACATTCACTGCTGCTGTTGCTGTTGTTAAGTATGATTCATTTATGAATCAGATGATTATTAACATTTGTTTCTCTGTTATCTTTTTTGTTAGAATTCTTTCTAGAAAGACATCAGGTTCTTATAAGAGGGACCCCGTGAAGACTGTCAACATCCTTAAGTGAATTTCTATAGAATGAATTGGATTCGAACCTGCCACATCCAGGTTGTCAGTCTGTATCATTAACCACTTAACCACCATTACCTCCTTGTCACTGCAGCTTCCATCAAGAAAAGGAGGAAGAGAAATCTTCCTAAATTGACAGAATTTCTATTTTTGTTCCAATTAAAAATGTCTTCTTTGGAATGAGTGGCTGAATCCCTTTTCTACTCTCGTCCCCTACCATGCATTTAAAACCTACCTTGCACGTGGGGAGGAAAGCAGAACTAACAGATCAAGTTTTTTTTCTACTAAATATTTCTTCCGATAGACCACAAAATGGTTCCTGTGGATTTTTCTTTTTACCATTACTAGCATTTCGGCCCGGCGTTGCCCGGGTGTTTGGATGTGTATGTTGAGCAAAAAAAAAAAAAAAAAAAAAAAGTGGGAGTAGGAAGGCAGGCTCAAACCCCTACTGCAAAGGAGGAAAAGAACGGGGTAAAACCTATTGTTTATGCTGTTACAGCCACCACCAAACGACATTTTTTAAAAGTAAGACTAGACAATCTAAAGGAGAGGATAACTTTAAAAAATTCGGCAAAAAAAGTGACCCCCCCCCCTGTAGAAAAATGCCTAGATGAAGGGGAAGATATTAATGTTTTTAGCCAATTTTTCGATATATGTTGTATGAAAGGTCGAACTTTAAAATGATACTAATCTTGGTAAAATCCGTCGCCTCTATTGAAAGTTTAAGGCTGACATACATGCATAAATACATACATTTATATATTGTTAACTAAAAATTTTCGACCCAAACTGATGAAAAAGCTTGCTCTATCTCTGAATACCCTTTATGTAAAATTTCAAATATTTAGACCAGAAATTGTCTGAGTAATTTGGAAGAGACCGCAGAGGTCATTTTTTTTTAAACTTTGACCCCTATTATGATCCCTTAAAATTTATTGTTTTGGGCTCAAATCAAGTTATTAAGTTAGATCCATGTCCAAGGAACCCATATCTAAAATTTCACGTGTTTAGACCCAAAATTGTAGGAGGAGTTTGGTAGAGTTCTCAAAGGTCAAATCGTTGAATTTTGACCCCTTAATCGCCAAATTTCTGTCCGAAAACCAATCACATCGATTTTCCCAAATCTCAGTACTCTGTATATCAAATTTCGAATCTGTAGGCTTAAAATTGACAGAGTTATTGTGTAGGGAAATACACACAGACACTTTCATATATATATATATATATATATATATATATATATATATATATACTAGCATTTCAGCCCGGCATTGCCCAGGAGTTTGGATGTGTATGTTGAGCAAAAAAAAAAAAAAAAAAAGTGGTAGTAGTAAGGCAGGCTCGAACCCGTACCACAAAGGAGGAAAAGAACGGGGTAAAACCTAACGTTTATGCTGTTACGACAACCGCCAAACCGGATGCGACATTTTTTAAAAGTAAGGCAAGACAATATAAAGGAGAGGATAACTTTAAAAAATATCAGCGAAAAAAGTGACCCCCCCCCCTGTAGAAAAGTGCCTAGTTGAAGGGGAAGATATTAACGTTTTTAGCCAATTTTTCGATATTTGTTGTATGAAAGGTCGAACTTTAAAACGATACTAATCTTGGTAAAATCCGTCGCCTCTATTGAAAGTTCAAGGCAGACATGCAAACAGACATACATATTATGACCCCTTAAAATTTATTGTTTTGGGCTCAAATCAAGTTATTAAGTTAGATCCATGTCCAAGGAACCTATATCTAAAATTTCAAGTGCGTAGACCCAAAATTGTCGGAGGAGTTCTCAAAGGTAAAATCGTTGAACTTTGACCCCTTAATCGCCAAATTTCTGGCCAAAAACCGATCACATCGATTTTCCCAAATCTCAGTATCCTGTATATCAAATTTCGTGTCTGTACACTTAAAATTGAGAGAGTTATTGCGTAGAGAAATGTACACAGATACACACACAGACACTTTCACTTATATATATATATATATATATATTTTTTCAAATTCATCAAATTTATTCTTAAGATGTTTTATATTTTGAACTATTTTTAAACTGATTAGGTGATTTCTTTCAAAATCTTTTTGTTCCACTAGAAAATAGCTTGGCTTTCGGGCTGGGATCAAAGTGTAGTATCTGTTCCGGCAGATACTGCAAGCTATGACTAGCTATGACTAGCTATGACTAGCAAAGACCAGATGTGGGGGCAACCCCACATGCCTGACCATTAACCAGCTCCCATTTCCCACCTCTCGGGAGCTGGTCCCCTTTTTCCCTTCCCCCTCCCTTCACTCCTCACATTAAAAATCGGCCTTGTGCCTAATTTGCTCGGTGGGGGAGCAAATAAACACCATCTGTTCTGCAGATGCTGCACTTAAGGTAATTTGTCCCAGTCAATGGAGGGGAAATCGTCTATACTGGGACAATTACTATTTTTAGACCCAAGTGCCTCTTTTCCCTTTTTTTTGGAGGAGCTGGTTTAACCCCACTTTAAAAACGACCTCGTGTCACATTTTGCTTTGGTGGGAAAGCAAATAAATACTAATAGAAATCTAATTATATAGTAGATTTTTTAGTATTATGTCCAGTGTCGAATGAGTTTGTGTGTGTGTGTATAGTCTTGGAAATTTTTAACCTTTAAAAGTATACAAAAAAAAAATGTTTTTATCATTCGTTAGAAAACCATTTAGTCAGTAAGCCATTCAATCACCTGCAATCACTGCATCAATTTGCTCTCTCGAATTCACTATAGTACCAGTAATAATTTATTTTTAAGGGATCATCAGTTGTTTACCATGAAACACTGTTTCGGGGATTTAAAAACAAAACAGTATATAACATCATGGCTCCCCAGCAGTGTTGATCAAACATCACCTCCCTTAATCCTAGAAAAAAAAAAAAAAACGTGTTACAAATATTACATCTAGTTTCCTATTCATAATTACTTTATCTAACCTATTCATGCTATAAAAATGAATTTCTTACCTGTGAGATTCATCTGTTTCCAAATTCCAAATGGATATATTTTTTAATTTACCAGTCTTGTATTTATAAGATTAGGATTAATCCATTTGACTACTTATCACCCCTACTATGATTAGTACTTTGTATATTTACATTCTTATTTAATGAAAATTAAATATATATAAAGGTTAAAAATATTTATACATATATACATATATATATATATATATACATACATACATACATACATATATATATACATACATACATACACACACACACCATAAAATTTTATTTTTCCAATTTTGTATTCAAATATTTTTTTTTTTTTTTTACACAGTGATCACCACTTATCAAGGCCCGGAAGCCACTCAGGGATAAGGGTTATTGCAAGTACATTACGTTAGTGTGGAGATTTGATGAAGTGTTTAATTAGGGGGGGCGGTTCATTAGGAATTTGTTAACATTGGACTTGAAGACATCCAAGTTGTAGTCCGGAGGGAAGCAGGCAGATGGAACAGAGTTCCACAGGCGTGCAGTTCTAAGAAAGAAGCTTTGTTCATGGAATCCGTGTTTTGATTTAGGCACAGATATAGAGTGGGGGAAATTTTTCACAGTGGATTCAGCTAGACGGGTGTTTTTCGTGAAAGATTGGCGAGGAGGGACCAGGGATTGGAGTTCAGATGAGCACCTGCCATGAAAATAACGATAAAACAAGGATAGGCTCGCAACGTCTCTTCTGTGGGAGAGAGGTTGCAGGGTAGAGAAAAGGGCATCCCCCACTAAACCACGAAGTCTATTTTGTACTCTGTCAAGGCATGATAGGCTGTTTTTGGCAGCTTCTGCCCAGATATGGCAGCAGTATTCCATCCTTGGACGTACTTGGCTTTTATATAGATAGAGAATTGCATCAGTAGTGAGATATCTTCTGGAGCGGTAGAAGGATCCCACCATCTTTCCAGCGACCTTGGCAACAGACTTGATGTACGTGTTCCATTTCAGATCAGGAGTAAAGGTCAAACCCAGAAGCTTGTCAAAACACGGGGCCTCACCCAGACGAGAGCCATCCATCACAATTGATGCCAGCTGGGGATCAGAGCGTTGATGATGTAAGGATATGCAAAGGTGATAAGACTTAAACCCAATATATAGATATTAATAGCACAAAGTTCTTTAAAATAGCTCAATACTGCAATACTAGAGCTATAAATACTTCTATAATATACTGTTTTACCAGGAACAAACACATTTTTATGCTCATTTCAAAAAGAGGGACTATCTATAAATCGATGGGAATCTTGTTATTTTTGTTTTCTATGCCTATTTTGCACTGAGACCACTACTGGTATAAGAATAATATAAAACATATCTGCTGAGAACTACGATATATATAAATATCACTAATGGACCGAAAAAATCGCATGCATGTATAATTAATAAAACTGGATTTATATAAACTGATGATAATTCAAAGTTAAATAAACTTTGAGATTATCCAATCAATAAGAAAAAAGAAATGAACATGGTATTTCGAAGCTTAGTGCTTTTCATAAGAAGAGAAGAAAAGCGCAAGTGGCCTTCGGGCCAAGATCAAAGTGTAGTATCTGTTCCGGCAGATACTGCAAGCAAAGACCAGATGTGGGGGCAACCCCATATATAAGACCTTGGTCAATGTAGGGGAAACCCTTCATACCAATTGTCACTAACCAGCTCCCCTACTCCCGGGGGAGTTGGTCCCCATTTCCCCTTCACTCCTCACATTAAAAATCGGCCTTGTGCTTAATTTGCTTGGTGGGGGAGCAAATAAATACTATCTGTTCTTCAGATGCTGCACTTCAATTTCTTGTTCTCTGTCAGTGGAGGAGAAATCCTTCACGACTGAGACAATTTTTATTTTTGTTCCTTTTCTCCACGTTAAAAAACGACCCTGGTGTCTAACTCTGTCCCGTGGGGAGGCATTGTAAATAGGAACTGCAATTGTAACAACAAGCAAGACTGCTCACTCAGAAACAATTATATCTATAGAGATGTCATATATCCATGTTACTGAGTTACCACGAAACACCTCTACAACAGTTGGAAATAATCCTCTCATAACAGAAATCCCCCATCCATCAACTACTCAAAATACAGCTCCAATGAGTGAACTGACCATTCCACCAACCGTTTCACCCATAAGCAACCACTTCACGACTAATAACACATAAATAATAATATCACTATTGATGAATATAGTGATGATGATAATAATAAGAGCAATAATAACATTAATAATAGTAACCGCCTTACTTTTCTCAAAACACTTATAGTATTCAAAATTCCTGCTCGAAATACAGATTCCAATATCCCTGTACAGATTGAACCTACTATTGCTAATTATAACAACCCTGAATTAAACCATACCTCTACCCTAAACCCTAACAGAAATTCACAAACCATTAACACTATGTGAATACTAGGCAAGATATACACTTATAGTGGTGCAACTTCAACTTTAATAAAGGTTAAAATATCTAAACACATTTCTTCCTTTAATAATGAAAGCACCTATAATAGCCAGGGAATTTCTCTAACCACTTTAATTGAAAAAAAATCTAAAAACACTCCTTTCTCTATCAATTAGGCTATTCTTAAAAAGTCAAAGTTCTGGGTTTAAGTCTTGTCACCTTTGCATATCTGAAGCTATAAGTATAATTACTTACACAAAAGTATCAACATAATCAATTCCAAAAGTGAACTTATTTCCCAATGTAAACACAAGAAAAAATTTAAACACAGCTAATACAAAATTGTTTAGCTTGCTTTTTAACCCTTTGGCTACAAATTTACTTAATGAGATTTATTTTATTCCTCTTTATTATTTTTATGAGACTCGAGATATTATATACTAGCCCTGGCAGTATATCTGCATATATGTATGCGTTTATATATGTATATATATGTGCATGTATATGGATTATTATGCATTAAATTATTAAACTATAACTTATGACTTATTATTTATATACAGCATAATCACGATGACACACCGGTTCTCGTCAGATCACTGAAGTTAAGCAATGTTGAGCCTGGATAGTACCATATGGGTGACCATTTGGGAATTCTAGGTGCTGTATGTATTATCTCAGTGTTGTTTCCAGTCACTGGTATTTAACAATGTTGACTTAGAAGAAGTGTGGTTGGAGATTGCGCAACTCTTGCCACAAAAATTTCACGTGCAGGCACTCTGACAGTGGGTATCCATGGTCTGTCAAGACTGAAGCAAGCCATAATATATATATATATATATATATATATATATATATATAATGTGCGTGTATGTGTGTGCCCTTTGAGTGTGAGTGGGTTGACTTTTTTAGTGTCACTTCTTATCCTATACTATTTTGTATATGTGTGAATATGCATCTATACATTTGTATGTGTGTGTACGGACCATTATGCATTAAATTATTAAACTATAATTTATGACTTATTAATCTTTCTACTCATTTAAACTTCCCTCCCAATTTTAAATGAATAAATTTGAACTATTATTTTGTCATAATTATCTTTCTGTCTAGGTTACAATAACCTCATCTGACCTATATTTATCTGTTCTAAAAATAGATCGACGACGTTTGTTTCCTGTCTGCTTCTTTCCCACCTTTCCCCCTCTCTTATCTCCTCTATTTCCATTTTTCTTTCTCTCCTCTTTTTCAGCTTCTTATTCTTTGTTTCTCTTTTTTTCTTTTTCATTTTTTCTTCTTACTCTCTCTTTCCTAATATCAATCTTTATTGCTATTCCTTGAGTTTTAATTTCTCTCCTCTTTCCCTTGGCTGAAATTGTTTTGCTATGACTTGACTTACTTCCATTTTGCCTTTTTCTCTTATATTTTCAGGACTTGATTTTTATTTCTCCATGATCTGATGTATTTTCCGGAAGCATGAACTTACCCTGTACATTTGTAATTCTGTATTTAACCTGCCCTTCTTGGATTTTACATGTTTGTTCAATGGATTTTTACGATATCCTTTTATACTTCAACTTTTTTCCTTGTTTCTACTATCATACTCATTATGAAACTTTATAAATTTTAAAAACCTTTTTTTATGCAAATATGATACAATTCATCTTTGTAGTTTCTTTTAATGCATTGATCTGCAAAATTTATTGTATATTTTGAAAACCTTTTTTCTCTGAAGAGAAAAATGGCATTTCTCAAAACTCTGTGGAATATTGTCTTTAAATTTTATGTGTACTCCTTGTTGGATAATTAAAAATTCTGTATACTTTCTTTACAGGTTTTTAATGTTTTTTTTGTTGTTTTTTTTTGAGAATTTGAATTAATTTTCAATAAGATTTTTCTATAATATATATATATATATATATATATATATATAAACTCAGCAGAAGAACATTTATTTTCATTTATTTTTATTTTATTTTTTATTTATTTTTAGTTTATATTCCTAGGCTAATATTTTTATGCTTTTTTTTTTTAGGATAGTTTGCTGCATTCATTTATTATATGGTTTAACATTTTGTCTCTTTGTCCACAGAGTCTGTATTTGCTGTTTTCTTGTGTTTTGTCGATCTTTGCATTGATGTAGCTAGTTCTTATCACGTTATCTTGTGTGACTGTTATTAGGGATTCAGTTTCTCTATTTAAGTTTCCTTTTTGTAGTCATGTCCAAATGTTTTCATTAGTCTCATCTTTTGTCATCCTTATGAATCGTCTGTGCAGCTGTTCCTCTTACCATTTTTCTTTTCTCATCATTCCTTGTCTTCAAGAATCCACCATGGTGTTGCTTCACGACGGAAGGCAGACCAAAGTAAAAATATCATACATGACAGCAAGGTCACAACAATTTCGTCCACACGGCTCAACATGATCCAGAATAACCCTAACCCACATTTCCGACGATTTGGCATGACACAATCTCGAACAATTACATTGATGCAGACCTGAACACCTCCGACGATTCGACACAACACGATCCCAAACAACTCATCAATTCGACACAACATAGTCCCAAATAACATTGTCGATTTAGACACAACATAATCCCGAACACCATCCGATGATTCACTGCAACACGATCCTGAACAACTCTGTTGATTTGAATCCGAAAACCTCCAATAATTCGACACGATCCCAAATGCAATGACTCAACATAAAATGTTACCAGAGCAACCTTGGGAGTTACTCTCTGGATGACTGTAATTGGATTTTCTTATAGCCTTTGGACAAACTCATTTTCGCTGTAGGTAGGCCCGACTTAGATATTGGCATTCTTGAGCGCTTCCGCACTCGTCATACTCCTTACTGATTTCAAGATCCCACAAATGACAACGTTAGATGGCTGCTTTTTCCTGGTACTTCAGGCTTAGAAACTTCCTCAGTGATGCTTTCATTTGGCACATCATTGAACTCTTCCTGTTTTGGAGTTTTGGGTGCATCATCTTTTGAGGAGCTCTTTTTATGGCTGTTCATACAGCAGCGGAGCTTCATCATCTGATAAGGTAATTTCGTCATGGATTAAGCAATCATGTTGGCACACTAGGTGCACATCCTTTATGTGGCATGCTGTTCCATTAATGGAGACCAAGTTTGATTTTCTTCATCGTACTCGTGCTAAACTGTGTCGTATATCTTCCCCACGGATTCTTCACCCAAACAGCATCTCCTTCTTTGTACGGACTAGCAACTGCATTATCGAGCACCACTACTTGAAACAGAATTGCAGACTAGTGACTGCGTCCACATAAGCTGTACGTGTAAGTCCATTAATGTGAACAGTTACAACTGGCAATGTGCCATTTACAACAGTTTGGGAGATCAGATTGGCGCTGACATTGATAGCATGTGATATTTCTTCGGGGCTTTACACCAGCATCTCTGACTGTCTCACTATCCAGTAGACAATCACTTGCGCTATGATTGGGTCTATTACAATTATAACACCGCTGGAAAGGATCAGTCTCCTTAGGTGTGCTTTGTGCCAACTATGCAGCTACTGCAGCCTGCTTTGGAACTCCCGTGCAGTTCTTTAAAATGGCACAGGCACGTGCCAACACATGTAACAGGTCTAGGTTATCCACTTGGGAGGATGCTTGTAATAGTTCTGCATATTCAGGCAATCCAGCAATGAATGCACATTGCAGGCACTTATCTGATACACCACCAAACAGGACCGCAAACCGGCATAGTTCTACCAAAAATAGATTGAATGTTTCACCTGGTTGAAGACAACATGCTACAAATTGCTTCCATACAGTAAAGGGATCCAAAGCAAAGGCTGTGTACAGCGTTTTCTATACACAAAAAAAATCCACACGTTTTTCCTCACTTAATTGGTGGTACATAGCATATACGCCGTCTAACGTACTCAATGCGTTTCATGCCATTCAGCTGACATATCAGTTCAGCTTTCCTCAGCCACTCATCTATTGACTATCCAAATTCACTACTATCAATTAATGGTATGAGCTTTGGGTCATAGGCCATAGTGGCCAAAATAGCTTGTTGCTTAACGAGGGAAGAGGGACCCCCTCCCCCCCCCACATACCGCCAACGATTTGACACAACACAATCCTAAACAACATTGTCGATTTGACATAACACAATCCCGAACAACTCTGTCGATTCGAATCCAAACACCTCTGTCGATTCGACACAATCCCAAAAGCAATGACTCAACACGACACATTACCAGAGCAACCTTGGGAGTTACTCGCTGGATAACTGTTATCGATTTTTTTTATAGCCTTTGAACAAACTCATTTTTGCCTTAGGTAGGCCTGACTTAGACATTGTCACAGAAGCTTCACATGCCTTCACACAGTGACTTAGTCAACAATACATTGTAGTCTATATTGCACTATGAAGAATCTAATGTTTATTTTATAAAATTATTTTTTTATAATAATTTGAATTAAAGTGTCATGGTTCAATTCTGCTCTAAACAGAAAACTTTATTTTGAATGCGTCTGTTTTATCAAAGAAATTTGACAACTTTAGTTAAAATCTGACCTTCTGTAATCAGATTTTTTCGATTATCGTTATTTATTGGAAGCATTCCAATACAAAACCAATCTAAGATCATTTCCAAACACAAAGTATATTTGTTTGAAATTTCCAAAAAAAAAACAGCCTAGCCGTTTCAGAGTCCATAGGAACATACACACACAATCACACACTCAAAATGCCTTTTATATATAAGTAGAGATAATTTTGGTCTTTTCTTCTCTTGTAATGAGAAGCATTGAGCTTCGAAATACCATGATCGACAAAAGATTTTTCTTTTTCCTTATCGATTGAATGATCAAATAAAATTTATTAAAATTAGGCTTCGAAATACATGGCATAAAGAGCCCTCATAACCTTTACACACTGTACTGTATTTCCTTGTTTCTAGTATTTTCTTCTCTCTCTCTCTCTCTCTCTCTCTCTCTCTCTCTCTCTTTCATTATATATATATATATATATATATATATATATATATTAAGTAATGTGATTTATAATTTAAAAGTTTTAAAATTTTTAAAATTTAAAAATCAAAATTTAATTAAATTAAAAATCAGTTTCATAAGAAGGAACAACAACAAAGTCAATTATCTGTACGATCGTTTCGGAAATCCGTGCTTTTTATTTGTGGTATACATGAAGTCACGTAGAATAATTATACATAGTTTTTTTGGTAAGTACGGTCTCCTCATCAGCAAATTTAGGAGGATTTCTATTGAATTGAAAAGACACCAAAAATAAACCTATGAATTTGCTGATGAGGAGACCGTACTTACCAAAAAAACTATGTATAATTATTCTACGTGACTTCATGTATACCACAAATAAAAAGCACGGATTTCCGAAACGATCGTACAGATAATTGACTTTGTTGTTGTTCCTTCTTATGAAACTGATTTTTAATTTAATTAAATTTTGATTTTTAAATTTAAAAAATTTTAAAACTTTTAAATTATAAATCACATTACTTAATATTGAATTAGCTCTAGGACATTTAACTATCGAGCTTATTATATATCTAAATTACAACGAGCATTTCCTGTATTTTAATTAAACTAGTAATTTCACTATTACATTAAAATACACTTAGCTCTTTAGACTATTATTCTAATCTCCTTTAAATTATATATATATATATATATATATATATATATATATATATATACCTCGTTAGTAAGCAATTCCAATACCACAAGTATATTTATCAGTGTTGGGATGATTAGTCAGAATCGGAAAAATCGGAGCTTGTTGGGGTATCAGAATTGGAAAAGTTTGAGCCTATATTCTGATGCTAAAACCGATTCCTTAAATTATCTTTTTTTTATTTGATTTTGGTTTAAGAAATCTCTTCTACTGCTTGTAGTAATAATAAAATGAATATTTATTGATTTAAACTTCCATAAAGACTAAAATCTCTAGACCACCTGCTTACCAGTGTAAGGAACATTTAAGATGAGTTTTTCTAGTAATCGGGAGAAAATAACACATTTATAATTAAAAATTTAGACATTTATAAAGAATCAGAATCAGGAATTTAGTATGGAATTGGTAATTGGATCGGAATCGGAAAAAATATTGGAATCGTCCCGTCACTAATATTTATATCACATTCATATTATTTTATTGGTTGTATGGTACGTCTAACACGTGTTTCATTGAATAATATAAATTTAGGCACCGCCAAAAATGGCCGCAAAATCAAGTTGTTGTTGTTTTTTAAAACTAAATTACATTTATTAAAATCCATTATTTCTGAGTAACTTTTTTTTTCCAGAAAGATAAAACCCTGAATTTTATCATATAGAAAACAGAATAATGTAAAACTTTTTCTACTATTTTTAATTCAATTTTAAATGTTAAATTTTCCCAAAAAGTTAACAATTGATATTTTTTGTCTTGCACAAAAAACGTACTTAAATATTAAAAAAAAAAGGGTTTTTGAAATAATTTATTTATTCATTTATTGTCTAACTAAGATTTAGGATGATTTTCTAAGAGAATATGCAAAAATATTATAATATAAGTACCTGAATTTCAAATAATTCCACTTATTCATATAGGTAACCAGATATTTCGCGTCGCCGTAGAGTTCAGATCGACTCTGTTTACGTTTTCTTTTGATGAGACGAAAACTATGGAAGACCAAACAGGCCAAAAAAACTTATTTTTCAGTGACGAAAATTTCAATGTATTATTAAGCTGAGGCTGGCCAGTACCAGATGGGTGACCATTTGTATGAGTTTGGTTTTTAATGTGTATGTGTGTGGGGGCCAGGCTCCCCAAAATGGGGGGAGGGGGCAATTTAAAGCAGAATAAAAAAAAAAAATTATTTCAGCGCGTTTGGTCCACCGTAGTCGAAAGGCGGCAAACGTTTTCAAACGAGATCGAAAAAAATGATGCTATTTTTAACACAAAGAGCACAATATTTATCGAATTTTTTTTTTTGTATCGATTATTCAAAGCATGCTCTGTTTAATAATGGTCATGCATTATTCGGCTCGCTAAAAAAAATTGTTAATTTATTTATCAAAAATTTTAAAATGGCTTTTTTTCGTATAAATATTAAAAAAATTTTTTTTTTGTTTTGCTTAACTTAAATTAATTATTTTACTTAACATATTCACCGAATTTCACACTTCAAAACTCAAAAGCGGGATAATTAAACACAATCGAAGTTCTGATATTCAGACGTCAAAATAAGGTATGCAAACAATTTTTTTTTTTAATCTATAATTCTGTCCCTTACAAAAACACAATGTTTTGTTCAGTTTCAGATGATTATTTTAAGCATATTTGTTCCCACTTCAAAACAAGGGGGGGTTTTGTAAGCAAAAAAATATATATATATAAATATCGTTTATGAAAAATAAGTACACTGTTATAAAGTTCATTCTTCTCCTAATAATCGCTGAAAATTTCGTATTGATCGGATAATTACCTGATTTTTGGTAGATTTTTAAAAAGACGGTCCGTCAAAAAGTACTGACCTGCCCCCCCCCCAGTTTTGGCGGTGCCTAAAATTAACCGAACTCATCACAGACCCATATAAATCCATAAGAAAAATAGTTTTTTTGTTTATATATGCACGAGCGTGTGTGTGTATTTTTTCTTCTTGGCTAGCTTCAAAAGAGATGGGGGTGGATAATCTATTATTCTCTCTTTTTCTTATTTATATATGACTTACCTCAACCTGATAAATAGCTGTTGTTTTTTTTTCACCGAAGTTTTTACCTATATCTGATTTTGTTTTTCGCCCTAAACAAAAGTTGAACTTTAAAAAAAAATGATAAACATGCCTTCACTGTGACGATTTACCAGTTAACTCCGATTCATAGCAATGTATAAGAAATAAAAATTTGTGAATTCAACAGATTTTTTTACCTCTTCAAAGGAAAATTGACACAGCAGATAACTGTGAAAAAGTTTCACTTAGTGCTAAGTGATCACTTACTATCACTATGGTTGCTACTGCTACGACTACTACTACTAGAGGTTTGCGTAAAAAAGGAAAAATAGGTGAGCTTCAAGTTGGCGTCTTTTCTCTTGGCATTTAAAAATTGAAACTATTTCGTCAAGAGTTTTGTTCAATTGTACTATCGGGCCTGTTAGAGTATTTCGTCCGTTTTATTTGATATTCGCCCAAATATTGGACAACATAGATTCTTGGCGGGAGCGAAATGGTACTTTTGGGGTAGTTTATGATCGCTTTTTCCTATTTACTTGTCTCACCAGGAGGGAAAGTTGGACACAAGGTCGGTTTTTAATATGGGTAAATTCAGCTCCCCAAAAAGGACATTCTGGATCGGAATATATTTTTTTTAATTAGGTTGTTGTCCAGAATTTAATCTAGTTAAAAAAAAAAAAAAAAAGAGGAAAGGTGCATTGTGTAGTATCTTTCTTTCCACCCTCCTAAATATCCTTTAAAATTACCACTGTAAGAGGTTTTTGAAAGTGCTGAAAACGAAAATAACGTTTGAAATTCCAAGAAACGAATAGTTTCCAAGATATGAAGAAATTATAGTTAGAAGAAAAAAAAAAGATCACTTTCCTATATTCATTTAACGTAAAATGAATATATATATATATATATATATATATATATATATATATATATATATATATATATATATATATATATATATATAGCCACCTCTTTTTTTAGGAGGTGGGGGGCGTCTGTTATTTTTGGTGTTGTTGTTGTTGTTAGAGGCGGTGTTTATTTGGTAACTGTGACCTGGTAGACCAACACAAAACCTACCTTAAAAACTTGTTTCTGTGGTTTTCGGGTATGCTGGAAACGAATATCGCATTTAAATTTCCCGCAAATAAGTGTTTCTGGGTATTAAGCAATACAATTCTTTATGTTATAAGTGGTAGCTATTGCTGTACGCGCAAGCGCGCATATTTTTGCGGCGCGCTCGGCAAAAAGGTAAGGTAGATTTTGTGTTGGTCTACCAACCTGCAATAAACACTACCTTTAAAAAAATAAGATTTCCCCTCCTAAAGGGTGTCCATAAAATTAGGTGCTCATTTTACGTTAAATTAATATAGAAAAGTGATCCCACTATTTTTTTTTTTTTAACTATAATTTCTTCATATCTTGGAAACTACTCGTTTCTTGAAATTTTGAACATTATTTTCGTTTTTAGGACCCTCAAAAACCTGAAGTTTAATTTTAAAGAATTTTTTAAGGGTGGAAAGGTACTACACCTTTACAAAAAAAAAAAAATCTTTATGATGTCATTGAACGAAAATGTCATATTCCAAAAATTACGTATGAAGTAGTTCATATATATATATATATATATATATATATATATATATATATATATATAAATTGGTGGTTAAATTTTAAATTCTGAAAAAACAACATATAGACACATATATTCGATTTAAGAATTTATTGTTTGACAAAAGGAATATATAGAAGTGGTTATGTTAATTTCTTTAATCCATGGATTTTCATTATTGACTCATATCATCAGAGGAAATGAAATGCAAGTAGCAAAATGTTCAGCTGATAAAAGAGAAAATAAAATTCCCTCTCTGGCAATGCTCCCAAATTGTCCTCAAATGGTTCACTCAACTCAAAGATAAAAAAAGACTTAACTTTATAACTCTCGATATATGTAATTATTACCAATCTATATCTCCAATACTTCTTAATAAAGCCCTGATTTTCGCTAAGAACAATTCCACTATAACAGATCTAGAAAGGAAACTTATCCTCCTGGTTAGGCGTTCTCTGATTGACTTTGGTGGAAAGTACTGGACCAGGAAAGATACCCCATCTAATTTTGACATTTTAATGGGGCCGACCGACTCCGCACAAGTTACCGATTTGGTCGGTCTCTATTTGTTAAAGGAGCTCAGCTTAGAATTCAAAAACCTACAGGGAGGCCTATATAGAGATGATGCCCTCTTCATCACAAAAGACAGGCCCAGACAATACAATAATACCGTAAAGAAATTACATGAGTTCTTTAGAAACTATGGCCTTTCTATTGAAGTAGATCCTAATAAGAAGACATCCAACTTCTTGGACATATCCTTAAATCGAAATTCGGAAACCTACTCCCCCTACCATAAGCCTAATTTGAACCTTTTCTATGTGCATAAGCAATCGAATCATCCCAGATCTATTATCAACTCTATAGTACAATCCATCTCTAAAAGAATATCAAGCCTATCAGCTGATAAGAAAACATTTAGCCAAGCAGCAACCTTTTACAATAATGCCTTACACAATTCAGGATATACGGATAAGATAGAATACATAGGAAACAAACTGGAAAACAACAAAAATAAATCAATAATTACGCATAGCATGACCCAAAAGAAAAGCAATAACCCCATCCATAATTCCTCGAACAAGCATAATCCTAATCCAGAGCACACAAAGTCTAAGACTAAATCCAGTAGCAAACAAAATAAAAAGAATAGCAATAAATTGAGGCGAAAAAAATCCATATGGTTCAACCCACCATACAGCTCCAACGAAAAAACTAATATACCAAAGGAATTTTTAAAAATAATTGAACAATCCTTTCAAAAAACCCATAAATACAGCACTATATTAAATAAAAATTCAATAAAAATCTCTTATTCCACTATGCCTAACATAATACAAATGATAATAACATCAAACAACTCTAAAATAAGAAAAGCCCAGGCATATCCCCCGCAGATTCCACCCACACAAAATTGTAATTGCCAAATTACACAATCTTGCCCCTTAAGAAACGATTGCATGCACAAGGACGTCATCTATTCATGTACAGTCACTGAACTCCCTACCACAAAAAAAGTGCAACTGATAGAACACCCAAAAATCGTACTCAAAACACATTAACTACTGAACCAACAACACTAGAGAGCTCCACTGACTCCCACTATGCCAATCCCATAAATAAGACACATGATAACACCCAAGTGACTCAGGAACCCCATCCTGAAAATGATTCGAACCTAATCATCCCGTCCCCCTCTATAAGTTTATCCCACACCCATAGTAGAAATTCCGACAGCTTAAACACCATTAATGCAAATGTAAAATCCCACACGTATATCGGCACAATAGCAAATCTAATTAAACTGAGAATTTCCAACCATATAAGCTCCTTTAATAATGAAAATCCAAATAGCAATAGAGGCACCTCCCTAACAACTCTGATTAAAGACCTCCAACATAGGAATATTCCGTACTCGCTAAAATGGGATTTACTGAAAACATCAAATTCATACACCCCTAAATCCAAATTCTGCAATCTTTGCACTTCAGAAGCAGTTGCAATAATAATATATCCTAAAGCCACAATAAACACCAAAAATGAGCTTATTTCGTTATGCAAGCACAGGAAAAAATTCAAGTATAGCCAGCTCAAAACCACTTAAGTCGCCATGTCTGAACTAGTTTTAGCATATTGCCCCTATATGCATACGCATGGATTTATGCTTGTATGAGTGTATATGTATGTATGCATGAGTGGGTGGATGTTGCATGCGTTGTATCTATGTTAATATATATGTATGTCTATATGTGTACTTATACATGTGCGTATTTGAATAAGTATATGTTTGTACATGTCTATATATGTATGGCTGTACATGTGTATATGTATGTGTGTATATGTGTATATATGTATGTGTGTGTGTGTATATACATATATATATGCTTGATTTTATCTCTATTAATTTAATTTCCTTATATATGTAGATGTATATATATGTGTGAGCTTGTAGGTGTGCATTTTGTGTTGAATGTATATACATATGACTATGTGCTGGAGTATATATATGTGTGTATGCACGTGTGTGTATACGTGTATACGCATATGTATGTGTATTTATGTGTGCGTATATATATATATGTGTGTGTGTATAAATATATATGTGTGTTTGTGTGAACATGGACATTTAATGGAGTTACACACCTTAGCCGTATATTAGTACACTCTAGCTGTCTGTATCTCCCTGGACCATATAAATGTGCAGGCAAATGGGGATTATCCCCCTCTCTAAAATAGAATCATTAGATAAGCCCAATCATTTGTCAATGTATGTATATCTTTAACGGTAGGTGCACGCTCTCTGTATTTGTATATTAGATATATCAGTGTGCGCACCCTTATCTCTTTTTAGGCATAACACTTATGTAGATATGTTTACTTGCTGTATGTATACAATGGTGTGCATATAGGGGTGTGACTTGCATGCTTGCACTTGATTATAGCGATGTTCGGCCATGTATACATACACGCCCGGCTGTATAAGTAGTTCCCTTCTCTAATATGTGTGCTTGCGTGTATGTGTGAAGATATGTATATATATAATTGAATACACATGTGCATTAGTATAAGGATGCGTGTGTATATAAGTCTGTATTTATGTATGCATGGTATGGATCAGGGTTTGTACGTATGTGTATACTATGCATATGTATATATATGTACGTGTGTATGTGTGTATATATGTGCTTATATCTGCACTTATGTTTAGGTTTGACAGATGGATATACAAGTGATTATTATATAAATAGATAAATTCAACCACGTTTGGGCAACCCCATACCCAGCCCTGCATTTAAATCAATTCTCCCCATTATAAAAATAGCTAATTAATCGCATTATATAAAGCACTCACCCAAACATCAATTCCAACTCAACAAACTACAAAACAAACTCATCCATAGATCGCCTCCAAACAGAAATATATACATTTGAAATAAAATTTAAACAAACTTAATAAAACAAGACCACACTAAAACAACAAACGTAATGAACTGGCTATATCTCAACTAATCAAGTCACCTTTAAATATACACTCAAAATTAAAAGAACCCAAACTTAAACTCACTTAACCCTCCAAGCATTCCAAAATTTCAGACCATGATTCGTCTCTATCTCCACCTCACCCGCTCACCCATCTGCACAGCAAAAACAGCACACCCACCCCATATCATGCACACTCCCATTGAAAATCACAAGAATATCCATTTCCCATTTGAACTTGAAATCAAGAGGTCAACCCTTTTAAAGAATACTAAAATACAATTCCCCCCCCCCCGCCGAAAAATTCCATTAAGCACTTGCCCAATTTTAACCCCCCCCTCTCTTTCTTTACCCTCTCTACTTCACCCCACTCTCCTCTTTCCCTCATCTAAAAGGCTTCCCTCACCCACTATCAACAAGAAAACGAACTATCTTTCTAATGGGACTCACACCAGAAACAAATCGTCCAAAGCACCGTTCTGAATATCATCTCCCGGATTATTTTGCTATTTAGCTACCTATGCTATTGATTTCGAGGTCCATTGCATACATAACTCAATACTTAAATTCTATTACTCACGGGGATAATTACAATGGAATGGTATATCCACCCGGCATCGGATACACTTTATCAACACCGGGAAAGCTTTTGGACTACATCAACCAACACACACTTAACGCAACAACAAATAAGGCTGCCCTGTATACTTGTTGAAAAATCAATAAGGAGCAATACGCTTTTGCTATATGGGAATATTACCTTCTTCCCTGGACCTATTTTCTGCCCACCTGGATTTATAACCCCGAAGGAAATTGTACTCCTTCCGATAATGGATTGCCCAGATTGTATCAACTTCTCTTTTTGTATAATTTTTTCCATATAATCATCCACAACCACCCAAAAACTATTTTCAATAATTGTGCTGAAAAGCAAAATAGCGTCCATTCGAAGCTGAACATTTTGCTAACCGCATTTCATTTCCTCTTATATGAGCCAATATTAAAAATCCATGGATTAAGGAAATTAACATAACCCCTTCTATATATTCCTTTTGTCAAACAATAAATTCTTAAATAGAATATATGTGTCTATATGTTGTTTTTTCAGAATTTAAAATTTAACCACCAATTTTATATATTGCTCTATTCTTAAATATTGAGCTTTTCCATTTTTGGCTAGGATCACCTTGAAAGTATTACTTCAAGTAATATCTATCAGGATTTTTCATCTGAATTCTATCAGTGTCTTATCTCGCTTATATATAACTATTTTTTAAAGATTTGTAGCGATTTTAATATTAAATTTTATCCATTTCAAAGCTGATTTTGATCTCAGTAGTTCGAATTGAGTTGGATTCCTTTATTTCAAAGAACATGGCGGATCAAAACACTAACTCTCGTTTACTCATAAAATTTGATTTTTTAGTTAAAAAAAAACTACTTGAATTTACGTAATTTTTGGAACATGACATTTTCGTTTAGTGTCGATAAAGTACATCTTAAAGAGTTTTCTGTATTTTTTTTTTTTTTATTAGGTTGAATTCTAGTACTAAAAATTACCTCCGTTTAGAAGAACTTCTTTTTCACTGACCAAGGGAAGAATAGACTAAGTGTACACTCAATGGCATAGCAAGGGAGGGGAAGGGTGCCCCGGGCGGCACGTGCCAGGGAGCGGCATTTTGAGAGGGGAAAAATAGAAAAGGGGGAAAAAATAAAAGCTAACAAAAGGTCGGTACTTGAACAGTTTAATGAAGACATTAAAAAATGAAAATATCGAAAAAAAGTTATATTATACGTGTACTTAATTTGATCAAGTAGTTTTTTTTTTCTTTTCTTTTTTTTTTACAGCGAAAACAATTATTTAAGAGAGGGGAGGTGGGTGTTGGCGCCTTAGACGGATTTATCTCCCCGTAGCGTGTATAAAAATCCAAACATGGCTACCTTCAGCGCGCTGTCATAAAAAAGTGTTTTTCCACTTTAAAAAAAATACTCGATCAAATTAAGTGAAATTTTTTTTCAAACTTCAATCCAAAACGGATATGTACAATATAACTTCTTTTTTTTTTCTCTCGATATTTTCATTTTTTTTTAAATGTCTTAATTAAACTGTACCAGTACCAAAAGATCTAAAATTTTATAATAAAATGAGTCTTTAAGGTTGTAAAAATATTGGAATTTTTGGTGGTATCGGAATCGGAAAAATGTGTCCCTATTTTCCGATTCCAAAATTGATTCTTTTAAATTTTAAACAATTTTTCATTATTAATACTAATGATTAATATTTATTGTTTTTAAATTATTACTAAAACTAAAATAACATCAAAATACGATGTAAATTCATTTTTCTTGTAAAGCAAAAAAATTATTATTAGATTATTTTGAATTTCTGACTGCTCTTCCTGATGAGCAAAAGGCAATAAATGACAGACCCCTCACTTATATTGTTTCTGCCGACAAAGACTTTAGTATTTTAACTCCGAATCATTTTCTTCAAACAGGATATCAACCTCATTTGCTTATTAATAATTATGATGCTGAATTATGTCCTGACCCCCCCCCCCCAAATAGAACTGCCTTTACATTCCCTCGAAATGAGGAATAAATTTGTTGAAAAATTCAATTGTATCTGGTATAATGATTACCTCTTGTTAAGAGAAGTTGATGCCAAAATCGGGAGCAATTGTGCCCCCAAGTTATCTGTTGGAGAGATAGTACTTATTAAGACTCCCAACAAAACCAGACAATTCTGGAATCTTGGTAAAATAATCAAATCAATTACGGGAAACGACAATAATGTTCGTTCCGCGGTTGTTCTTAAGGATGGGTGTGAAAAGGTCCATTCCTTAAAAAACCTTGTGCCCTTGGAAATTAAGGGTAATGATGATATTGTATCAACTGAATTCATAGAAGGAGGTCCCTTTTTCTGTCCAACCTGTTCTGTTCCTAATGATGGAACATATGGTATGCTGCGATTCTTGTGACAGCTGGTACCATTTTAGCTGCGTAGGAGTTAATCATCAAGATACCTTAGGGGAGTGGTTTTGTTCTAATTGTAAGGATGAGGCTCCTCAGGTCGGTCCATATAGTAGAAATTAGCAAATGTCTGGATGCATGAAAAGTTGAAGTTTATACTGAAGATTGACAACAGACAATGGCACACATATATTAATATTAAAAAATTATTGAATTAAAGTTGTAATTAATTTGTATTGTGAAAAAAGTAATGATCATCCATTACTTTTTCCTCTCCTCCTTGACAGTGTAATATTAAGAAAATTTACTGAATTAAAGTTATAATTTTGAATCTCAATTTGAATTCTCAAAAATAACCATGTTAAGTTAATAAATTTAACTGAACTAAATATATTGAAATTATAAAATTGTCTAAGTTAAGACTTATTTTTATTGGATTAACTTGTTATTTGTCGTTTATCTGACCGTTTATTAATTAACTTGTATTAGGAAAAAAGTAATGATTATCCATTACTTTTTCCTCTCCTCCTTGGCAGTGTGTGAAAAATTTTCCACGTACAACCGCCATATTGTTTTTGGTCACCTACATGCTTTGTAAGCCGGTCTGTCATTGGTTTGATTTGAATGCGCCAAATCTTGTCCTGGCGCCAATTTGTATTCATGTATTATTTTTTCAGTCTGAGAATGAACACGGGAACAAGCAGACTCACAACAGCGGCGCTCCGTCTAGAGTGCCAGGATTTTACCTTCTTGGACACCAAACAGTGGGTGAACGAAGGACATTTCTCTAAATATAGAGACAACATAATTGCTGAACTTATTCTACCCAATGAGGATATTCTACTGTGTTCGGCATGATATATTTGATTATAGGAATTTATTTTTATTTCTTCCAGACACCACGAGATCCCAAAATAAGCCGTATTGGGCGCCAACATTCACATCGTGTTCACCATGTACAACATGGATCCTTCTAAAAGGAAACCCGAACTAACATTCCCACAGAGGAATCAGACTAAAGGCTCCATGCATATGGATAGCAAATTCAGCCACTGTTTTTGCAAAGGACTTACCGTGACCAAAGAACTTTAATTTCTGTTACAGTGTGAATAAAATTTGAGTTTTAAAGGTATGGCTTTGTTTGTAGAATTTCTTTTGCTATCTGCAGGGAGGAAATTGGGCGTGTGGGAAAGAAATTTCTTACAGTGGCTTTCTATTCGATAGTTTAAATACTGACGAATTCCATTTAAGTTTTGAACAGTCATGGAGTATGACGTTTTTTAATTTTTGAGATGAGGATTGGTTATTCGTATTATTTGGATTCCTTGGACTACTGTTCTCATCTTAAGTGTGATTTTCACAACGTTTTGGTTGATGTAACCTCCGACCTTCTTCTACATTGACCAAAACGTTGTGAAGATCACACTCAAGATGAGAACAGTAGTCCGATGAATCCAAATAATACTAATCACGGAGTAATTGATTTTTTTTTTTTTTTTTTTTAGACAAAATATAATCGCTGACGTATTTATGAATAAACTGAAATGTATTATGGTGAATTAAATCTGGTCATAGGATTTTCATTTATTACTTTTTTTTTTATTAATAATTGTAAAAGATAATACAAGTGTCCTTAGAACGTGCACCTAACTTAGAAAAATCAACTTATTTGCTTTCAAACTAGAGTGAATATTTCAAAATATGTACATTTCTGTGAGAGGCATTTGAATCATATTTACAACTATATACTCTTCAAGAACGGTGTTAAAATCTATCTTTAATTGACATTTATTCCATTGATGCTTAATTTTCATACCTTGCCAAAATTACTTCTCCGGCATCTAATTTTCCTAAATTCAATTAAATTAAAATATAAAAAGTGATTTTAAATGTTTTTGATTAATTTTGCATTTTGTCTCGTTTTGTTTTAATTAGATGGTGGGTTTTGTCCGGTGTCCTTTTGTCCGGTCTCCTAGCTAGCATTGAGAAAGTTTATAAGGAGTGTGCGAACCTTTTCTAGTCTCACACAAAAACACGCGTTCACATTTCAAGCCATATTACTTGTCATATACATACGCGCACACAAACATACGTGCGTACGTCCACACACATACATATATTCATGTGTATACACACACACACACACGCTAACGTACACACATGTACTCACACACACGCACAAGGGCAACGTCACTTCCTCTTTCAAAGGAAATCCACACATGCACAAAAGACCAGCGGAAACACCTATAAAAGCAAGAGCAATAAGCAGCTTCTCCCTTTTAGGACCAGCTTTCGAGCTGTACGGTCTATGGACCGACAGCGTGCCTTTTCGGCATGCATGCGCGTACCTCACACCACTTGCTACTATGTGGGACAAAAAGCCAACAAGCAGTACGTACACTTTATATGCTTTCTATCTCCATAACCTGGATTGACTTTCTCACTATCTCCCCTTCAGCCTTGGTCCATCAACAGACATGTGCGCGACTCTCTACTGAGCTTAATCCTCTCTTTCTACAGGCCGGCTTGCCACTTCGCGTTTCTCTATTGCATTCCCCTTTCCTTCCACGCGCGTAGTCGTCAACGGCTGAATGAACACGTGTACACCCAAGACTTTCATTTTTCAACAGAAAATAAACGACATGTTTATTTTATTCCAGCATTTGAGTTCTTTGTTTCCTTCATTCAATTCGTTTCATTATTTTTTCTTGTTGCGAATTTAGGGTATTTATATCCTAGTCTTCTACAGGAGTTATCAAAAAGTGTGCTTACACACAAAATCTGGCCTTTTTGTCAAAGTTGTAGATGCAAGAAACAAATCAGAATGTAATTTAAAGCGAACTGAAATATTTGAATTATTTGGATTTGAATAATCTATATATTAATACGATAGTGTTATTTTCTGTGTCACGCTTACATCTTTTTTCTTCTGAGTGACTGTCGTTTCATTGTTATGACCTTCCATTTTTTGTAATAAATAATTTTACCAAGAATTCTTTATAAGATTTGGTTTCGGTTTCGATTATAGCTGATGGCACCCAAATCATCTATTTTTTTGATAAATAATTTTATCAAGAATTCTTCATAAGTTTTGGTTTCGGTTTCAATTACAGCTGAAAGAACTCATACACATGTATTTTTTTTCCTCCATAAGTTTTGGTTTCGATTCAAGCTTATGTTCCCAGAGTCATATGGATATATTTTTTTTAATTTCTGAAATCAGAACTTTATAATATATAAGGATCAATAGAAAATTGACTATAATAATATATATAAAATTTGCATAAATTAAAATATCATATTTAAGTGTATTTTATGACCAAATATTTAAGTGTATTTTACGACCAAATATTTAAGTGTATTTTACGACCAAATATTTAAGTGTATTTTACGACCAAATATTTAAGTGTATTTTACGACCAGGCTACGCTGAGCGTTCCTGCTAGCTTAGATAAATACTTTTGCAGATTTAACAAAAAAGCTACAATAATATCTAGGCATCTTCATTTAGTTGAACATCCACAGAATGCCAACATCAATATATTACATATGAAAGAGCCAACTATGGAATTTCCACAGATCCCGCTAGTTCAAATAATTCAACTATCTCAGACTACTATTTTATCATTCTGGATGTTATTCTTACAACATTTAAAACAACATAACCTCCGATCTTGTTCAAGTCGATTATGTCAGATCATTCAAAGCAACTGAGATAATGGAATTATTTGGGTTATTCAGACTACTGTTCTTATCTTAGCTGTTTTTCTCACAACATTTTGTCCGATGTAACCTCTTCAGATGCATCTTGTCCTACTTGGAAATCTGTCAATCTCAGAAATCTGTATGGGAGTTTCAATGGAAACATTAATTTAGTCCATGAGTGTAGCTTGTATATATGACATAATCACGTTGACATACTAGTTCTTGTTAGACCAATGAAGTTTAGCAACATTGAGCCTGGCCAGTATCATATGCGTGATCATTTGGAAATGCTAGGTGCTGCGTGTAGTCGGGTATATGGATCTGTATATGATGTGTTGTTTCATAAGGGAAACGAGGCAAAAAAAAAAAAAGAAAAAGAAAAAAAAAGAAAAGAAAAAGAAAGAAAAAGAAAAAAAAGAAAAGAAAGAAAAAGAAAAAGAAGAAAAAGAAAAAGAAAGAAAAAGAAAAAAAAAAGAAAAAAAAAAAAGAAAAAGAAAAAAAAGAAAAAGAAAAAAAAAGAAAAAGAAAAAAAAAGAAAAAGAAAAAAAGAAAAAGAAAAAAAAAGAAAAAAAGAAAAGAAAAGAGAAATTGTTATCACATGCATCAGTATGACTGCTACACTTTTGGTGCGATCTATGGATTTTAATTTTACTGGCATTGTAAAATCAATGATATTGATCATTTTATCTTTAGAACGAGCAATGGAAAAAAAAAAGTTTTAAACAAAATAAAATAAAATAAATAAACAATTAAAAGAATCGTTTTGACATCGGAAAAAAACCATTAATTTTTTTGATTCCGATATTCCGAAAAGTTACAATTTTTCTGATTTCCAATTCTGATTTGGATTAATTGTCCCAGCACTAGTAGAAATCTTAAGTCTTTAAAAGAGTAGAAAGTGATCCTTGCCTTTACTTTCGGCAGCTCGCTTCCCTTATTTTGTCATTTAGTTGTCGCATTCCATGAGCTATGTTTCTGGCAAAGGAGGAAGAAATGCTGTTTTGTGGGTCGAATCTATCCATTTAACACTTATCGTTGGCTAAAGTTTGATTTTGAAGTTGTAATTTTTTATCTTCTTACATCAAGTAGCTTTATGCCTTGTCTGGAGCGATTTCTATTTAAAAAAAAAAAAAGAAAAAAGTAATTTGTAATTGCATCCTTAACGTGGCCTATACCGAGGATTAAAGACTGTAGTTAATGCCGATTATTTTAGATATTTTGGGTTCTTAATTTTGTTTTGAGAACTGACCCCCCCCACACACACACACACTTTTATTTCTATGTTCACATATAATTTCCAAAGCGTTAGTCAAAAAAGCTATTATCGTGCACGCTGGGTTTGTAATTAAACTAGGTTAGCGCTTTTAGGTTTTTTGTTTTTTTTTTGGTGGTGTTAGAATCACAAATAAGCAAGATGAAGGTGGTATAAATAACACAAACAAGCTGAATGCTTCAAGCTGTAGGTATTTAACTTCATCTTTTGAAAAAAAATGATGCTGAACAGATGGAATACAGATTCTTCATATGTTTTTGTTTGTTTGTGGCAACCTGTGAATCAACAGAATCCTAAATCTCCCCCCTCTTTTTTTTTAAATTTCTTGTCGAAAAGATTCGTATTACTTGGATTCATCTCACTGCTCATCTTGAGTGTTATCTTCATCTGCTCTCATCTTGAGTGTTATTTTAACAACGTTTTGCTCGATGTAACCTCTGACGACCTTTAGGTGTAATGTGCATTGAGTAGAGAGTACTTGGTAAAATTCAGTTGTAAAAAGTTACACTCTTCTGGAGGTTGAAGGTTCAATCATCAGTGTGAGCATCACCCAAAACACAATTGCGAATTACTTGGTACTTCTACCCAGTCAGGCTGATGGAACAAGAGCATACTACCCACGTGAATTAAATAAAGGGCTCCATTCAAAATTCCGTGTAGATTCCCGAGTTCAACAGACAGATTTCTGAGTTTGACAAAATACACCTGGAGAATGTCTGAGGTTACATCAATCGAAACGTTGTGAAAACACTCAAAATGAGAACAGTAGTCCGAAGAATCCAAAAAATACAAATAATCAATCCTCATTTCAAAAACTCTGTGGACCGTCCGCCCAAAACATGCTACTATGCGCATATATATATATATATATATATATATATATTCCCCTTTTATATATATATATATATATTTTATATGTATCTCCGTATTTCTTATCTGCTTTTTCCTCTATCCTCCTTCCTATTTTTCTTTTTTTTACCTTTTTCTTTTTTCTGTCTTTCCCCTTTTTTTTTTTAAATGATCACTATAATTTTTAATGATCCCTATTATCAATTTTGGTTTCGGTTTCGATTCTAGCTGATGGCACTTAAATCATATATATATCTTTTTTTTACTTTTGAAATCATGACTATATATTGGATACAATTAAATATGTAATAATCGATTGAGTGTAAACTCTATAATAATAAATACGAAACCTGTGTAAATTACAATATCATATTTAAGCATATTTTATGAGGGACAATGCCGTGCGCCCCTGCTAGTATATATATATTATTACTATAATTATTTTTTTTATACCTACAGACACTCGTGTTTCATCTTTTCGAGAATCATCAATGCAGGGTGTTACGATTACCATCAATCAGGAGATTCGAACTCGGCAACAAAGCCATCTCTGATTCCATTAGCAATGAACAAACCCACATGGCCAACGTGAACGGAAGAATACAGTTGAAATTTAAACATTTATTTTAAATGTCAAGACGGTGATAAGAATTTAAATGAGAATAAATTTAGAGGCAAAATAATCAAACCTGAAGCCGAAACCTTAACATGTCAATAATGGACCCAGTCATCTATGCCAGAAATACCTCAAGGGACACACAGATAGGCTCCAAAAAAGAGTTTTCAATCTAATAGGTCCCACTTTGTCAACTAAGCTCCAACCACTGTCCCATCGCCGCAATGTTGCATTTCTGTACCTGTTTTACAAATATTTTAATGGAATGTGCTTTGATGAACTCATTGCACTTGTGCCTCTTACACGTACATATCCCCGACAAACCTGCTTAGCAACAAAATCTAACCCCTTCACTGTTGAGGTCTGTAAATGCCAGAAAGCTTTCTATTTTAATAGTTTCTTCCCTCGAACAGTTAGACTTTGGAATTCCTTTCCTGCTACTGCTCTGATACGTATAAGTTTAAATGTAATGTAAACCAACATCTTGGTCCCAGATAGTAGCCCCTGACATCCAAGGGGCGATATACCTTTGTTAGGAGGTGAACGTGAGTAAAAAAAAAAACAAAAACAAAAAAAAATTAAAAAAAAACAAAACAAAAAAAACCCTCCATCAAAACTGATGGAAAAAATTATGCTTTACTATTAAATATTTAATATTCAACTAAAATCAGAATTATATTTGTAATCTGATTTTTCATATATGTTATAAACTATTATCATTTCAGATGACCTAAAGAAAAAAGAAACATCGTAGACTTTATTTATTTAGAGTGATTTCCAAATTCATTTCAGATGGCGAGGGTTGTCTGACTTTCTATTTGCTTTTTTGCTTCCTTTTAAACATTTAAAATAGTTCCGCTGCCACGCTTTTTACTCACTAACTTTCTTTATGACAGGATGGGAGTACATACATTTCTTTATAAGTATACAAATAAATACACATTGATCTTTACCACAGAGTAGTGGATATGTATGAATCTTAAAATTTTTAATAGAAATGTTTTGTAACGTGATAGTTACGCTCGATCGAACCGTGTTTGTTACAATTCAAACCTTTCTCGGACCCCATCCAGTACCGCCGTAAAGGAACAAACAAATAAAAATAAATAAATCCGACTCGGGGGGGAGGGGGGAAAGGTATTTATTACCGTCACTTTCCAAACAATGCATGTTTCTTGTTTTTCTTTTTGTTTTTTACTGTTCATTTTGTTTGCAATGAGGTTAATAAATCCTGCCGCCTCGACACCAGCTTAAAAACCTCTCGCTGTCACCACAAGACCACACGTCCATCTTGCTCGATACAGTTTTCTTTCTCCCAACCTCACGTTTTTGACTTTACATGTCTACCTTTGTGGCGCGCACTTTGTTTCGATTCTGCCATGTACTACCTTCTTTTTTTCTTATCACACAAACTCGCACACACTTGCTAATTTGTGTAGTGCTCAAACGGCTGCTGCTGCTAATAAATTCGCTAGCCATATATTCTTCAGCTGCTGATATTTTCACACGCGCTCATATGCGCTCTGTTACAGTTTATTAAAACTGTATTTACTGATGATATAGATGAAACTTGTACGTCTGTGTGTTTCTGCTTGTCCAGATAACTTTTTTTTTTTTAGTATCCATTCTAAACAGAAGTAGTTATGAGGAGGTGCGGGGGGGGTCGACATTTAGAGCGAATTTTTAATGTTATTATGTAATAATTCGTCAACGCTTTTGTTCCCCAGTTGCCAGCGAAAAGAGAGGATGTAGTAGAGAAGGAGTGTTGGTGGCGAATGATATGGAGTGTGGGGAGGGAAGAATAAAGAAATACGGGAGTGAATAGAGAGAGAGAGAGAGAGAGAGAGAGAGAGAGAGAGAGATGTTTTAAAAGGAAAATGTTATGTCCACTATTTAACTCTTCTGCTTTGCTGTCTATGCCCCTGGGCAACGCCAAGGTAACCATGCTAGTCTAACATATAAAGTTGTGTCAGTTTTTTAAGCTTGATAGCTTTCATAGCAAAAGCTAGAGATGGAGCAATTAAAATCAAATAGAAGTTACAAACGTTACGCATATTTTTGTTAACTTGTATAATTGTCCTCATCTTGGATGTTATTTCTATAACGTTTCGGCCGATGTAACATCTCCAGGTGCGTCTTGTCGAACTCGGGAATTTTCATATAAAACTCAGGAAATCTGTACAGAATTTCAAACGAACCCCTTTATTTGATTTACAAAAATAGCTTGCTCTCATTCAGTCATTTAAATACAAATCGCTCCAGACAGGACATGGAGCTACTTGATGTAAGGGGCTTAAAAAATCTACTTCAAGGTCAAAAGCCATCCAACAATAAGTGTTAGATAGATACATTCTGACCCAGAAAACAGCAATTCTTCTCCTCTTGTCAGAAATACCACTCATGTGATATGAGGACTAAAGGATAAAAAGCAAGTTACAAGGATGCTATATGAATTAAGAGTTCTACCCAATCATAGCTGACAGAACGAGAGTAAGCTATCCCCGTAAATTAAATGAAAACTCCCATTCAAAATTTCAATATAAAAATTCTTGAGTTCGATAAGACACACTTAAAGAAGGCCGAAGGTTACATCGATCAAAACGTTGTGAGAATAACATGGAATATGAGAACAGTCCAAATGATCTAAATAATACAAATTATCAATTCTCATCACAGAAATTCCGAACCATAATACTCCTGTTAACTTTTATTTAGATATAAAAAAAAATAAAATAAACGTTTCACTTTTTCGTCTCAAAAAAAGTTATAACGAAAAACTTTTGTTAATGGTAAATAACTTGAAACAGGTGTCATAGCGCGATGGTTCTAATTTATTTAACAAAATCATATACATCATACTCTAAAGTAAACATGTCCTTTATTTACTTAAATATATTATTTACTAGTAGTTCAGCCCGACTTTGCTCGGGCCCTATGTACTGTTCATAACTTTATGTGCATATATATATATATTAAAAAATTTGACTCCTTCTCAGGAAACTTACTTCTAAAATTTCAAGTGTTTCGACCCAAAATTGGCGTAGGAGTTTGGTAGCGTCTGCATAAGTCAACTCTTTCAACTTTAACCTCTTGGCAGCCAAATTTTCGCCCAAAAACTGATTAAAAGGCTTGATGCATGTCTGAATACCCTTTATCTAAAATTGCAAATGGTTAGACCAAAAATTGGCTGAGTAATTTTGTAGAGACCCCAATTTTGGCTCCTTAACATTTGTTTTGGGCTTAAATCAAAGTAAAAATTTTGATCCATGTCCAAGTAACCTACATCTAAAATTTCAAGTGTTTAGACCCAAAATTGGCGAAGGAGTTGGTAGAGTTTTCAAAGGTCTAATCGTTGAACATTAGCTCATTGACAGCCAAATTTCTGTCTGAAAACCGATTAAAAAGATTTTCCCAAATCTCAATACCCCTTATGTCAAATCTCTAGTCTGTAGACTGAAAATTGACAGAGTAGTTTGGTAGGGAAATGTACACACGCACACAGACAATTTCACTTTTATGGATATACTAGCATGGGTGCCTGGCGTTGCCCGGGTGTTTGGATGTGTATGTTGAGCAAAAAAAAAAAAAAAAAAGTGGGAGTAGGAAGGCAGCCTCGAACCCGTACCGCAAAGGAGGAAAAGAATGGGAAAAAAACATGACGTCTTTGCTGTTATGACCACCACCAAACCAGAAGTGATGTAGGTTTAAATAAAGGCTAGACAATCGAAAAGAGGGATGACTTTCGACAATATCGGCGAAAAAAGCGAAAAGTATCCAGTTGAACTTGAAGATAATGTTTTTAGCCAATTTTTTTATATTTGTCGTCTGAAAGGTCGAGCTTAAAAACGATACTGATCTTGTGAAAATCCGTCGCCTCTGTCAAAAGTTTTAGGCAGGCATGCAAACATACATACATACATTTATATATTGGTACCTCAAATTTTCAACCCAAACTGATTAAAAAGCTTGCCCTATCTCTGAATACCCTTTATGTAAAATTTCAAATGTTTAGATCAGAAATTCTCTAAGTAATTTGGTAGAGACCGCAGAAGTCAATTTTTTTTTTACTTTGACCCCTATAATGACCCCTTAACATTTATTGTTTTGGGCTCAAATTGAGTTATTAAGTTAGATCCATGTCCAAGGAACCTATATCTAAAATTTCAAGTGTTTAGACCCAAAATTGACGGAGGAGTTTAGTAGAGTACTCAAAGGTCAAATCGTTTAACTTTGACCCCTTAACAGCCAAATTTCTGGCCGAAAACGGATTACAAAGATTTTCCCAAATCTCAGTACCCTGTATATCAAATTTTGAGTCTGTAGACTTAAAATTAACAAAGATATTGTGTAGGGAAATGTACACACAGACAGACAGACAGACACTTTCACTTTTATAAACATATAGATTTATAATAATGACTCAAGTTCCATTAAGTAAAGACTCTTTGTTTGAGTGGAAAAAATAACTAATTTCCCACGGTTCCTGCAAGTCTTATTTAATGTGTATATGTTTATATATTTCTATGTATATGTTTATCTATCTTCTTTCTTCTATTATCATTATATATGTAAATTAGCATTTCAGCCTGGCGTTGCCCGGGTGTTTGGATGTGTATGTTGAGCAACCCCCCCCCTCAAAAAAAAAACAGTGGTTGGAGGAAGGCAGGCTTGAACCCGTACCGCGAAGGAGGAAAAGAACAGGGGGGGGGGGAACCAGACATCTTTGCTGTAACGACCACCGCCAAACCGGAAGTGACTTATGTTTAAATTAAGGCTAGACAATCGAAAGAAGAGGATGACTTTTAAAAAAAATCGTCGAAAAAAAATGCCCCCCCCCTGTAGAAAAGTGCCCAGTTGAAGGTGAAGATATTAATGTTTTTAGCCAATTTTTCGATATTTGTCGTCTGAAAGATCGAACTTAAAAACGATACTGATCTTGGTAAAATCCATCGCCTCTATAGAAAAATTTTAGGCAGACATGTAAACATACATACATTTATATATTGGTAACTAAAAATTGTCGACCCAAACCGATTAAAAAGCTTGCCCTATCTCTAAATACCCTTAATGTAAAATTTCAAATGTTTAGACCAGAAATTGTCCGAGTAATTTGTAGAGACCGCAGAGGTCAATTTTTTTTAAAACTTTGACCCCTATTATGACCCCTTAACATTTATTGTTTTGGGCTCAAATAAAGATATTAAGTTAGATCCAGGTTCATGTAGAACATCTGCATGAATATAATTACACGTAATAATTAACTGAAGATGATTATCTCATTAGAAAACCGAAGCAACTAATAGGGAATTAATTAAAATGAATGTTTAAAAGAATATGCAAATTAGCTAGATCTTTTGCTAGTGAATGCATTTCCACAACTCACATATAAGAAAATTGTATTTTCTTTTTCTATAAATACAAAAGAGGGATTTTAATATGAATATCAATACACACAAAAGAAAAACGAATTTATAGGAGTATAGATAGATAGACGATAGATATATAAAAGTGACCGTGTCTGTGTGTGTCTGTGTACATTTTCCAACACAATAACAGTCAATTTTAAGTCTACAGACTTGAAATTTGATATACAGGGTACTGAAATTTGGGAAAATCTTTGTAATTCGTTTTCGGCCAGAAATTTGGCTATTAAGGGGTCAAAGTTCAACGATTTTACCTTTGAAAACTCTACCAAACTGCTCCAACAATTTTGGATCTAAACACTTGAAATTTTAGATATAGGTGCCTTGGAGATGGATTTAACTTAACTTCATTTGAGCCCAAAACAATAAATGTTAAGGGGTCATAATAGGGGCCAAAGTTAAAAAATTGACCGCTTTTTTTTTTTTTTTTTTTTTTGCTCAACATTCACCTCCAAACATCCGGGCAATGCCGGGCTAAAATGCTAGTGTATATATATATATATATATATATATATATATATATATATATATATATATAAAGTGAACGTGTGTCTGTGTGTGTACATTTCCCTATGCAATAACTGTCAATTTTAAGTCTACAGACTCGAAATTTGATATACAGGGTACTGAGATTTGGGGAAATCTTTGTGATCGGTCTTCGGCCAGAAATTTGGCTGTTAAGGGGTCAAAGTTCAACCATTTGACCTTTGAGAACTGTACCAAACTCCTCCGCCAATTTGGGGTCTAAACACTTGAAATTTTAGATATAGATTCCTTGGACATGGATCTAACTTAATATCTTTGAGCCCAAAACAAATGTTAAGGGGTCATTATAGGGGTCAAAGTTTAAAAAATTTACCGCTTTTTTTTGTGCTCAATAATACACCTCAAAACACCCGGGCAACGCCGGGCTGAAATGCTAGTATAATATATATATATATATATCATAAATCCATATCCTTTCATTGTATCTACTCTTATTTCATCTATTTTCTTTATCTATGCCCTCTAAAAAGATGTAATTAATTTTTAAATATATTTTCTTAGTATGTGCTGAATAACAACATTATTTTGAATTAGATCTAATATTTGATAATGACTCAAGTAATCGCTCCAAACCAACACTAATCGCCAGTAACCTACTGTCCTGACAATGACAGCTAGTGGCTTTTGCTAGTTGCCACTGCCAGATAATGCGCAACAGTGGAAGCCAGATGATTTCATTTTGTCCTCAACTGCCAGTGCTCGCTATTTTTCAGGGCTGACTACCATAGTTTAATTTGGTTTTGAGGGGGAGGGGTCTTTACCGAATATGTTCTGACTGTGTCATATTTCCACTAGGAAACGCTGCTACATGGGTTTCGTTAATATGTTTATATATTCCTATGTATATGATTATATATTTATGTTTATATGTATATATGTACAAGTTTCACTTTTTTAGCAAGTTAACTGCTCATTATGAATTTTAGAATACAGCTGCGAGGCGTAAGGATGGGTAATGTAGGCTATATTTCGTTGGATTTAATTTTAGTTAAAGATTACAGAGAAAAAGTTTTAAAAGAAAGCTATTACACACACTTTTAACTCTTCTAATTTATTGTCCAGCCCCCCCCCCCACTCCACCCGGTAAACTCTTTATGAAAATTTAACAGATTTTGTGAAATTTTAACAATAGGAAATAAATATTCATCAAATTTCAGTTTCTCTGCTGTATTATAAAGGGTTTTATGTGGGGGGGGGGTGCATAATATTGGCACAACATCCCATTTGAAAATTCACTTATTTCAGATTTGTATTAAATTTGATCCATAGATATTAGATCCCAATTCAACAAGATTTCCTCAATTTCAGTTTCTTCTTAAGACCGCCTAAGCCTAAGCATTGAATTTTAGACATTTTTCAAGAACAAATATGATGTAATGGAGGTTAATAAAAATTGGAATATGGATTCTAGACATAAAGCTTAGTAGCATTATATCTTTATTTTAATCTCTGTAAGGGATATAAAAGTGGTGCAAAACTGTTTTGTTGGAGGACAATTTTTTTACCCGTCCTGGGACGGGTAATCTTGTTGTTGTTGTTTCCTCCAATGCCAGTAGACGCAGGTGAAACGTGAACAAATTCCGATGGCCAGAGTTTTCGGCCGGCCATTGCAGCAACCAGCTCAGTTTCTGCCAGACCAGTTTCCTCCTAAATAACGGATTGCAGTGTTACGTATGGACGTCCAACTCTCCTTTTTACGTCTGGAGTCCAAAGTAGGAGCTTTCTTGCCGGTTCATCATGCCGACTAATATGACCAGCAAGTGCTAGATGTTTCTGTCTCACAATATTGGAAACACGAGGTTAGGAGCCATACAATGACTTATTGTTATTTGGGTGACTTTTCCACGATATATTGTAGGCGAGGCATTCTTGTATATTTACTATTGAGATGTTTTCGGTGTGATACGCTTAGCGTCCATGATTCTGAGTCGTACAGAAGGAAACGTATTCTTCTAGTTTAATAATAAATGGAAAGTTTTGTTACAATTGAACATGTTTGGGAATATTTTTGTGTGCATACAAGAGTTGATTTCTTCTTTTAAATGACAATTGTCTAAATCATTTCCTGTTTTTAAAGTTACAAAAACTTAAGGTTTGCACACTTAGATCAACAATGAATTATCTCTTTTAAATATACTGATGAGTCTCCACTTACCGAGGTGAAAAGCTGCTCAAGGATAAGGGTTAATGAGATTGTCAATTTGATGATGACCAATACTTTGAGAGGATTGAAAATGATAAATGAAATAGACAATATTTTATTACTTAAAGGAGCTGTTTGCCAAGTATTTGTTGATATTGAACTTGAAGGACGACCATCTAGTGGTCTACAGGAAAGCAGTAATCTCATGGCAACGTATTCCAAAAATGAGAAGTTTTTGGAAAGAAACTCTTTTCGTGAAAATTGGTTTTATATACACACAGGAAGAATGGAAAATTCTTTTCAGTAGTGGTAAATAAACGAGTTTTTGCTGCGAATGTTTCACAAGGAGAAACCAGATATTGAAGCTCCATCAAACACTTTCTATGGAAATAAAAGTGTCTAGAATAACTAGCAATATCTCTTCTTTCTGTTGAGAAAGGAGCTGCAGGGGAAAAAAGGTCGCCCATTAGTCTATTTTGTACCTTGTCGAGGCAAGAAATGGTGCTCTCAGTGGCATCTCTCTAAATATGGCAGCAGTACTCCATCTTTGGACATATCTGATTCTTATACAGATAAAGAATTGCATCAGGAGGGAGGTACTTTCTGGAGCAGTAGAATGATCTGACCATTTTCCCAGCAACCTTAGCAACACATTGGTTGTAAGTTTTCTATTTCGGATCTGAAAGGAAAGCCGGTCCTAATCTAATACTTTAAAATAGATATATATATATATATATATATATATATATATATATATATATATATATATATGGGAAGAAGTGCTTATTCAATTATGTTTCACCCTTTATTTATACCAATCTTTTTATTTATGAAGCTCCATATATGTTAAATATAACTACAGAGCATATACAAATAATTGACAAAAATCTATATTGCAAATATCAGGATGTTGTTCATCTTACCGTTTATTTCTTTCAGTATGTTTAAATGTTCAATTCATGACAGCACCTGTTTCTTAGCACAGAATCATTCATATAATTATAATGTCAATTTTTTAATTTATTCCGCCCAGTTAATCATTGGAAGAATAAGCAGATTAACTTTAAAAGATAATAAACAGAATATGGGCATGGTTATACACATCCCCGTGTAAGAATAATTTTTAACGCTCACAAAATTCATACTAAAGGATGACCCATAAAAACGGGCCCCAACTCTAATTAGGCCCCATTTCTTAGTGTTTTGTCCGAATGAAATGAAACTTTGGCCATATCTAGTTTATTATATTCAAAACATCACATCAAAACACTAAGGTCTTTGGCCTTTTTTCCTCTGTTCTACATCATATGTTCTAGATGACCTCCATTTAGCTTTTGTTTTTTGGGGGTCACCCTGTAGAATTGTCTGCAAGAACATGTGGTGCAACGGATAAAGTACTAGGTAAAATTCAATTTTAAGTGACACTCTTTTTGAAGTTGAATGCTCAATCCTCAGTAATATTTATGCGGATTGTTTAAGATTTCTATCTGGTTATGGTTGACAGAACAGGAATATACTACCTTTTCAAAATTCTGTGGAGATTCACGAGTTCAATAAAAAAAAAATTCTACAGTATGACATATTACATCTGAAGAAGGTTAGAAGTTGTATCGGCCAAAACAGTGTGAAAAATAACACTCAAGATGAGAACAGTAGTCCAAATAATACAATAATTCTATGGTTTGTACGAGTTAATTGAGAAAATGATTATAAATCCAATGTACTTTTATAAATTTTGGTTTAGAGTCTATTTGTTGCAAAACTGTGTTTTTGAATTGAAAACCACATTTAATTTTCAGAGCGTTTTCGATAGGTAGCTATTCTGTATAAATCCTGTAGATGAAAAAGGAGTTTTCGGTGGGTAGCTATTCTGTATAAGTCTCTGACTTTAAAATTAAGATTTACAGGCAAAGAGCAAAGATCTTTCTCATGTGGACACGAAAAAAAATTATGTGCAGGAATGCTGAAAGATTCAATATTTTTATGGAGCAATTCCGGTTTCTGATTGGTTGCTCGCAGAACTTGTCTCCATTTGATTGGTTAGTTTCTATCGTCAGTGTCTATAAATAGAACCTTCCAATTTTCTTTTAAGCATACCCTTCACCTATATCAAAAATATTGCAACGTTATTGCTGTTCTTTATATGTTGTCGACTGTAAATAAATCTGTTAATCAAACTTACTCTTTGTTTCATCTATTATTGTTCTGATAATCATAGATATGTTTGGAATATACGGCACCGTAATCATGCTGACACACTGGTTCTCAGATCACCAAAATTAAGCGTCGTTGAGCTGGTCAGTACTAAAATGGGCGACCATTTGGAAATATCGTGTGCTGTATGTGATCTCTGCTTATCTCGGCAGTTTCCAATCATTGTGAAATTCTGGGATCAGGCAATGCTGACTCATGAGAAGTGTGGTTGGTGATTGTGCAACTTTTGCTTCACAGTTACATTCACAAGCACTCTTACAGAGGGTATCTGTTGTCTCTCAGGATAGAACAGAAGCCATCATCACATGGTTAATACATAAGCTGTGAAATAAATCAACTTATATTTCAATACTGATATATTTAATCTATACAGTGAGTTAACTCGGTGAGTAGCCTCTCATTCAGTTTTTTTTTTCCTTTTAAAGCTAAATAGGTCACCACTTATCAAGGCCAAAAGCTAATTGAGGATAAGGGTTAATAATTTGTTGTGATTATCAGGATCAAGTTCAAATGTTTGTAGGAACACTTCATGAGAGGAATCTTATTGACATCTGATTTGAGGCTAATCATGTTGTAATCAATAGGGAAACAGTCCAGTTGTAATGTGTTCCAACGTTTGTTCGGACATTTTTTTTCTCTTCTAGGCGCCACCACTCCATCAGCAGTAACAAAATAATAATAAAAAAAAAGGACGGAGAGAGAAAACAAAATTACAAAGTCTTCTATGATTAGGGTGTGTGCCACCGATAGGCTCATGAAAAAAATATAAACAGCAAACAAAAATGATTTTTCATTTAATAAAAAAAATTGTGCAGCATTACTCCTTTTCTTGAATTCAATTTTTTTTTTTTTTTTTTGTTGCAGAAAACTTAAATGTATCATTTTTGTTCGGTTCGAAAATACCATAACATAGTTTTCACAACTTTTTACTTGCATACCAATGAGTTTTAATTATTCTTGGTGTGAAAAAATGACCAAGAAAAACTCGATTATTGTTTTTGTTAAACAAATCAAATGAACGTGTACAAAAATCATTGAGCCACGTGATGCAGATATTTAATAAGTTTCTCAGGTTGCAACAGAAAAAGAGACATGGGCGTGAGTCTGTTGGACTCAATTTCTAAAAAGAAAAGAATGCACTCGTCATGCTCTACTACAGCTCATCATTGATATCTCTAAAATCTCAAATATTAGCAAGGTTACCGCAGCACGTGTCACCCCATGTTTATTGTATGTTGGAGGTTATGCTGATTATTATTGTGGTTTACATTAGTTATTTTTTTTACTTTTTTTATGAAAGTCTTCTTATTGTATTTTATGTTGTACGCCTATACTACTGATTTTATTTCCATACTAGCTGTCCTGATTGTGCTGTGCCTGGGATTATTCAAACTATACCAATATTCATGTAACACATATTTATTTTATTACTCGTTTTGATATTTGTTGTATTTTATGTTGTCGGCCTATACTACTAATTTTATTTCAGTACTAGTCCTAATCGGGCTGTGCCTGGGATTATTCAAATTAAACATATTCATATAACATATCTATTTTATTACTTGTTTTGATATTTGTTGTATTTTATGTCGTATGCCTTTACTACTCATTTTATTTCAGTACTAGCTATCCTGATTTGGCTGTGCCTGGGATTATTCAAACTTCAAATTTCTTCTCAATCTAATACATGCAGGGGTTCCTTATGTGGTCGGCAATAAACCAATTCCTTTTCAAAGAGGAAGTAATGCCTGAAAGAATGTTTTGAATTCAGGAGTTGATCAAGAATCACATGGATGCAGGTTTTATTTTAAAGAGTTTTATTTATGCCAGAACAAAGACAGAAAACAAATATATGTGAGAGAGATTCAGTAGGAATAAATTGGAAAAAGATATTATTTACATTAGTCAGACCAACCTCCAACTTTTAGCCACCTGTGTTCCTGTCGCCCCCCCCACACCTCCAACTAGCAAGGAGACCCTATGTCATGAGTCTGTTCGTGTCGATATCAAGGAACTGAGCAGTACACAGCAAGCTGCTCTTCTGGGCAAAAGTCACACTCTTAAGCTCTCCCTTTTCTTAGAGCACTCTCTCTCCCGAGCTCCCTTTTCACTCTCTAACAAATGCACTTTGCAAACTGAACCAGACCATACCTACATCATGCACCTTCTTCGACAGAAGAGGCACCAGTCTATTAGCTTGGTTGCCTAGATGGCCCTTGATTGTTATGAAGAAAATGCCATTTTCTAGCTATTGGACCCCTCCTGTCTGACAATATTCCACGGTTTCACAATCAGAAAGGAAAAGTGAAGATAAATAAACAATGTCCAGTTTATTATAGATGGAATAGTCGTTGTAAACAACCCATGACAATGTAATCACACTTGTGATTAACCGCCCTCCGTTTTTTGTAAAAGTTTTATTCACTCCAAGCCAGGCATATTTTCACTGATGCGTAAAAGCTACTGTGATAGGAGCCAGATTTATAGGAGGACTCTTGAGTAGGGAGTCGGGTAGCAGAGTGTTTTTTTTTGTTCACATTACATTTAAATTTCTACATGTGGGTATGGTCAGGGAAACTGGGAGCAGGACGGGTATTCCAAAGTCAAGCAGTCTGAGTAAAGATATCAGAATAGAAAATTTTACATCACCTAGGGACCTTTACATTGATAGGAGTGGATTTTTTTGTGCAGTAAGTTCATCAGAGCACATTCCGTGGGCGTTCTTGTAGAGCAATATATAGGGATGCAACACTGACGATAAAGCAAGAGCTGGAGTTTAACAGATAATGTGGGAGTCTATAAGATTAAAAAGTCTTCTTTTTTTGTGATTTAGCATAATTCTTCATCCTAAAAGAATTGATAAATGAAGAGTGCAAGGAAGTTAATTGATGGCGGCCATCTTCTCTTTAAATAATGGTCTCAATCATGAATAGAAGTCCTTGACCTGATTCAGAACTTTTTTTTTATGTGCATGGAATTGAATAATATTTTGGGGGTACCCAAGGGATCAAGTTTTATAATTGGTAGCACAGGATTCCCAGACGTGTTCATTCAGTATTTATGAATGTCTCACAGACTTATGCAGGTGTTGAAGGTATCAAATGCCTTCAAATAAGCTCGTTTTTCTTTCACGTTTAGCTAAAAAGATGACATTCCTAACGCTACATGGAAAAGAAGATGCACATCTGATAAAGTGATTCTTCTTTTTTTTTTAATACTTCGCCCAGCTGTTTACCTTGAAAGAATACTGCTAAAATATGACTGCAGATAAGGAGTTTATTTTTGTCTCACGGCCGTTGTCATTTTCAGATTCAAAAGAAGTGATTAAACAGTGATTAAAAAAGTATTTTTTAAGGTAAAAAGTAGTGTTTTCTTGTTTGTTTTATTTAGAGGCAGCGAACTTTAAATCAAGATAAATCACATAAGAATATTTTTATTTTACAAAAATGTGGTTTATTCCAAAAATTAATTTTACCATTTATAATTTAAGTTCAATTTTTGGCATATGCCTCCCACATATGTGGCATAATCTAGAGATATAATTTTCACAAACTCTATGCATTAAATTAGGCTGTCTTTTTCAATAACGTGTCGAATGTTGGCTTCCTAGGGGTCTATTGTATCTAGTTTATCAGCGTAGAATAGGCATTTACATATCCCAAAAGAAACTAATCTAATGAGGTTAAACCACATGAACAAGGTGGCCATTTGACAGGTTCATTTCATAAAATTATTGGTTTTTCAAATGTTTCTCTCAGTAAATTGATTGTATTTGCTGGAGAGTTAGTCTCTTCATGATAAATTGCTAAACGAAACTGAACTCCAAATAACCGATAGTCGCCAAATCTGCAATTCAAGAGTTGTCAATGTTAAAGTTTGCCGCCTCTAAAAAAAACAAAAAAAACAAAAAAAACAGCCTGTACATATTTATTTTAAAGGAAAAAGTGCTTGTGTATACAGGGAATCCCAAATTTTTGGCCGCGGAAAATTTAGATCATGTGGTTATTAACTGACTGGTATCACATCAAATGATATAGCTTTCTCTTCTTTGATTTGTGCGATTCACCCAACTGAAAATTTTTATCTTTTTTTTATTATATACTAGCAGTTCCGCCTGGCTTTGCTCAGGCCCTATGTACTGTTCGTAACTTTATGTGCATATGTATATATTAAAATGTGTGAATAAGTACGGTAATGCCTTTCTATATAATAGGCTTCCTTAACTACCATAGAGAAAAGTTGGTAGAGACCACAGAGGTCAAATTTTTTTTCAACTTTGACCCCTTAACATTTGTTTTGGGCTCAAATCAAGTTAAAATGCTTGACTCATGTCCAGGTAACCTACATTTAAAATTTCAAGTGTTTAGACCCAAAATTGTCGAAGGAGTTTGGTAGAGTCTGCAAAGATTAACTCTGTAAACTATGACATTTTGGCAGCGAAACGTTCGCCCAAAAACTGATTAAAAAGCTAGCTGCATGTCTGAATACCCTTTATGTATAATTTCAAATGTTTAGACCCAAAATTGTCTTAATAGTT
Organism: Euprymna scolopes; assembly: GCF_053919585.1. Classification (NCBI taxonomy): domain Eukaryota; kingdom Metazoa; phylum Mollusca; class Cephalopoda; order Sepiida; family Sepiolidae; genus Euprymna; species Euprymna scolopes. The sequence continues at coordinate 33,094,096 of NC_136499.1, forward strand.
TGCTGGAGATCGCAAATGTAAAATCTTTTGAACTTTGACCCCTTGGCAACCAAATTTTCGGCAAAAACCAATTAAAAAGCTTGTCCTATGTCTGAATACACTTTATGGAAAATTTCAAATATTTAGACCAAAAATTGGCTTAATAATTCGGAAGAGACCACTGAGGTCAATTTTTTAAAAACTTTGACCCCAATTTTGACCCCTTCACATTTATTGTTTTGGGTTCAAATCAAATTATAAAGTTAGATCCATGTTCAAGTAAACTATATCTAAAATTTCAAGTGTTTAGACCCAAAATTGTCGGAGGAGTTTAGTAGAGCTTTCAAAGGTCAAATCGTTGAACTTTGACCCCTTAACAGCAAAATTTCTGACCGAAAACCTATCAAAAAGATTTTCCCAAATCTCAAAACCCCTAATGTCAAATCTCGAGTCTCTAGACCGAAAATTGACAGTTATTGTGTAGGGAATTGTAGACAGACATTTTAACTTTTATAGATATATAGATTACTAGCAGTTTTGTCCGACTTTGCTCGGGGCCTATGTACTGTTCATAACTTTATGTGCATATGTATATATTAAAAAGTGATGCATTTCTATATAGTAGGCTTCCTTAACTGCCATTGTAAAAAGTTGGTAGAGACCACAGACGTCGAATTTTTGTTTTTTTAATTTGACCCCAATTTTGACCCCTTAACATTTATTTTTTGGGGCTCAAATTAAATAACTATGTTTGACCCATGTCCAAGTAACCTACATCTAAAATTTCAAGTGTTTCGACCCAAAATTGGCGGAGGAGTTTGGTAGAGTCTGCAAAGGTCAATTTTTTCACTTTGACTTCTTGGCAGCCAAATTTTCGCCAAAAAACTGATTAAAAAGCTTGCTGCATGTCTGAATACCCTATATGTAAAATTAAAAATGTTTCGACTCAAAACTGCCTTAATAGTTTGCTAGACACCGCAAAGGTCAAATCTTTTGAACTTTGACCCCTTGGAAGCAAATTTTTAGCAAAAATGATTAAAAAGTTTGCCCTATGTCTGAATACCTTTTATGTAGAATTTCAAATGTTTAAACCAAAAATTATTTGTTAGAGACTGCAGAGATCAAAATCTTTGGAACTTCGACCCCTTAAAATTTACTGTTTTGGGCTTAAATCAGATTATAAAGTTAGATCCATGTCCAAGTAAACTATATCTAAAATTTCAAGTGTTTATATCCAAAATTGGCGGAGGAGTTTGGTAGAGTTTTCAAAGGTCAGATCTTTGAACTTTGACCCCTTAACAGCAAAATTTCTGGCCGAAACCTGATCAAAGAGATTTTCCAAAATCTCAATACCCTGTATGTCAAATTTCGAGTGGGTAAACTGAAAGTTGACAGTTATTTGGTAGGGAAATGTACTCAGAGACAGACACAGACATTTTCACTTTTATAGATATACTAGCATGGGTGCCCGGCGTTTCCTGGGTGTTTGGATGTGTATGTTGAGCAAAAAAAAAGGAAAAGTGGTAGTAGGAAGGCAGGCTCAAACCATACCATAAAAGAGGAAAAGAGCGGGGAAAAACCTGATGTCTTTGCTGTTACAACCACCGCCAAACTGGAAGTGACGTAGGTTTTAATTAAGGCTAGACAATCGAAAGGAGAGGATGACTTACAAAAATATTGGCGAAACAAGTGACCCCTCCCTGTAGAGGCGTGTCCAGCTGAAGGTGAAGATATTAATGTTTTTAGCCAATTTTTCGGTATTTGTCGTCTGGAGGGTCGAACTTCAAAACGATACTGATCTTGTGAAAATCCGCCACCTCCGTCGAAAGTTTTAGGCAGACATGCAAGCATACATACATTTATATATTGGTAGCTCAAATTTTCGACCTAAACCGATTAAAAAGTTTGCCCTATGTCTGAATACCCTCTATGTAAAATTTCAAATGTTTAGACCAGAAATTGTCTGAGTAATTTGGTAGAGACCTCAGAGGTCAAATTTTTTTTTAACGTTGACCACTACTATGACCCCTTAACATTTATTCTTTTGGGCTCAAATCAAGTTATCAAGTTTGATCTATGTCCAAGGAATCTATATCTAAAATTTCAAGTGTTTGGACCCAAAATTGGCGGAGGTGTTTGGTAGAGTTCTCAAAGGTCAAATCGTTGAACTTTGACCCCTTAACAGCCAAATTCCTGGCCGAAAACTGATTACAAAGATTTTCCTAAATCTCAATACCCTGTATATCAAATTTCGAGTCTGTAGCCGGAAAATGACAGAGTTATTGCGTAGGGAAATGTACATAGACAGACAGACATACACTTTCAGATATACTAGCAGGAATATACTTACTATCTGTTGATGAACTCCAAATAGAAAAATCAGTTACTTTTTATGATACCAATGAATTAGCAATGATACTGCAACATGAAAAGTTGATCATACAACTGATCTCAAAAGTTGATCGCACAGCAATCAGAAATCGTGCTAAAACACACAATCACAAAAGTTAATTATTTAAATACTGGGTAGTTGCTTGAAAAGCGGGTAATTAATCAAATGGTAATTTATGTTTACAAACAATAATTCTTATAAAGTTTTGTTTTTTTTAACTGTTCTATTTCTAAGAGTAGCAGCTACGGCATGACTTTCTCATTTCAAAGTTGCAACAACATTATTGAACTGATGCTTTGTAATCATTGAAAAAAAAATCACTGACACAGGTAAACATTTTGTCAGTTCCCAAGTTAGATTTTCACTTTTGAAAAGAATAATCACCTGCCTTTGAAAGTTTGTAAGTTGTTTTCTGCAACCCCCTCCCCAGTCCATAATGCGAATATCAAATTTAAGTGAATAAGCCAGACGTAATCAAATCTAAGTAATAAAATTTCTAATCTCAAATTTCTCGCTTTTCTAGCGATCACACAGTATAAAACAGTAACTACGACTCAAGTTTAGATTTGTATTCACGCATAATAGATGGAAATAGATTGGTTGTCCCAGCTATATCGAATCACACATTTTAATATATAAGCAGAAGCACACAATATAAGCAGAAATTCAGCTTTGATCTTTCTTTTCTCACGAGTTTAATGAACCGGAACATCCTGGGTGTAATCGGTCGAAATTACAAACTCATTGACTCAGATTTCACTAAAGGTTACATAAAGAAATAATCACTGCAACCCTTTAGCTCCCTGCACAATTGAACATATATGCACTGCAAAGAAGGCACATAAAAGCCTCTAAAAATCTGATCATAAAAACACGTTGAAGGTGCTCGACTGTGATCCAAACTCTGACTTCTTGTAATACATTCACAACAAAAACTCACCTGCCTAGCAAAAAGAAAAAAACAATAATAAAAAACTTTCTTCATCCATGTTAGGAAGTAATTTCCATGTACAGAGCTTCTTTCTGAGGGCTTTCCGTCTGAAGAATATATTACCAGAGACTACTTCCCTATAGATTACAACATAGTGCAAGAGCACTAATCCAGTATTAGCAAATATGTGTCATAAATTGTTTCCATAAGTTATCAAACAGTTTTTTCCATACCATCTCATTAATGCTTATCCTCGAGTAGTTACTCATTAGTGGTGTGTGTATGTATATATATTTTTTACAAGAGAGTCACTACTTATCAAGGCTTGAAGGCAACTTGAGGATAAAGATTAATGAGTGTATGGTAGTCATCGAGAAAACAGCATAGTAATCGTTAGTAGTAGGAATTTAGTGTAATTTGATTATTTAAGAGGATGGTTCAAAAGAACTTGTTTACATTGGACTTGAAGACGACCATATTGCAGTCAGCTGGAAAGCAGGCCAGTGGAATAGTTCCACAGGCAGGCAGTTCTAGGGAAGAAACTTTGTTCATGGAATCCACATTTAGATTAAGACATATATAGAGTAGAGGAAATTGTTGATAGTGATTGTAGCTAGACAATTGTTTTTTTTGTGCCTTTAAAGTGTTACCATAGATTATTATTCATTTAGATATTCAATATTGGAAATTTATTTCCAATATTGAATAAATTTTTTAATGTCATGTATTAAGCTTCTTTTTTGTTGATGCCATTGTTTGTACTGATAATATTATTAAACAAGCGATTATTTAGTTCATGTGATATAAGCAAAGTGAAAAATGAGATTTATACAGACCAGTACCTCCTAACATTCACGTTATTTTAGGCCACTTGACTAATGAGCCATATGCCCAGCTGAAGATGAAGAGAGAGAGGGGAGAGAGAAGGGCTTCCTTCAGTTTTGACAGACTATGGGTACCCATGGTAAGGACGCCTGCACATGAAATATTTGTCACAAGAGTTGTGCAATCTCCAACCGCACCTCTCCTGAGTCGACATTGTTAAATACCGGTGGCAAGTGGAGGGTCAGGACGACTGGAAACAATGCAGAGATAAGCGGAAAGCACATACAGTGCCTAGAATTCCCAAATGGTCACCCATCTGGTACTAACCAGGCTCAACGTTGCTTAACTTTGGTGATCTGATGGGAACCGGTGTGTCAATGTGATTATGCTGTATAAGCTGAAATTATACAAATAACTAAACTTTTTAGGCCGTTAAAAATGGGCAAAAGTTATATCCCAATTGACTTAGAATAAGTGCTTTATGCCAAAATTCTAAAGTAAATATGGTATTGTGGTGACTAATCCCTATTAATCCCTGTGCATCGAACAGATACCATAATACTTAGTTCACTACACCTTATCATAACAAAAGTCCATACAAAATTTCTGCCAGATCAGCCCAGTAGTCTCCAAGAAAAAAATGGAATGGACAGACAGACAGACAATCAGATAGATAGACATGCTAAGAAAAATATTATGCAGTAATTTGCTTATATCAAACCGCTAAACTAAATAATCACTTGCTTAGTAATATTAAAAAAAAAAAAAAAAACAGAAAAAGTTGTTTAATACCTAATAGGATCTTTTTTGCCTTGGCAAAGTACAAAATCAAATTTGCAATCTCGTCCCTACAGTCCTTCTAACACAGAAAAGATATTGCTAGCCTCTCTCTACTGTATCGACATGTTCATGGTAAGTTAGCTACTCGACTGAGCTCCAATCTCTCATTCACCCATGTCAAACATTCAACCACAGCATAGAACATTCCTTTCTCTCTTCATATCTTTTTTTTTTTTTTTTTTTTTTTTTTTATTCAATTTTCACCCCAAACAAGGCACAGTGCCACTTTGAAGCAGGGGGCTACTATCAGGGACTTAATTAGCGGGGTCATTATCAAGGGAGATGAGTAGAAAGATGTTTGTTAACATTACACTTGAACTTGTGCATATCATTGCAGTTGGGAAAGCAGAATCCCGGAAGGGAGTTCCAAAGTCCCGCAGTTCTGGGGAAGAAACTATTGGAGTAAAAGGCTTTCTTGCACCTAGGGATCGCTACTGTAAAGGGATGAGACTTAGTAGCTTGACGGGTTTGTCGGGGGTAGTAACGTCGGGGAGGTACAAGTATCAGAGACAAAGCGGAACTTCTATGAACAAAGTTTCTTTTCTAGAGCATTCCATCTGTGGAACAAAATGCTGCAAGACTGCTTTTCAGCCGACTATAACATGGTTGTCTTCAAGTCTAATGTAAACAAATACTTGTTTAATCTTTTTTTTTTTTTTTTTTTTTTTTACTGGATAAACAATTTCTCTCAATAAATCTTCACAAATCATTCTTTCTTTCTTTTTTTTTTCTGCTAATCATCATTTGATTGTGCTCATCGGCCAACCAATAGCTGTAACCTTTTGTCCTTGAGTGACACTTGGATCATAATAAGCAGTGACCCGTTAGTAAGAAAAATTATATATAATTTTTTTTTTTTATAAATAAATATTTATTATCCACAGGCATGTTTCATGTTCACTAACTATTACCAGTGTGGCTCACATAAACTATCATGAGTCCAACAATTTGAACCGTGGGCCTAATTAAGTCCAATTCAACATTCTTACCCCACGATTGTCCACGATGACAGTAATATGAAATGTGAAAGATATGAATCCTATATTTTATTTTTGAGTATAGTTTCAGAAAGTCTTATCTGCCAAGAGAGAGAACTTTAATAAGAAACCTTTCCTCTTTCTTTCAAAGTGAAAGATTTGAATGGGACTTTAATAATTATTTTGTATAAATATTTATTATCCGCATACATGTTTCACATTTGCTAACAATCATCAGTGTGGCTTATATAACTGTACCGACAGTCAAACGATTTGAATCTTTTACGCACGTGTACCTCCAGTCAGAATTTTGCCCTCCAATAATAAACATAGATAAATAAAATAGGAAAACATTATCACTGTTAGAGGACAATACATGATAAAATCAGACACAGCTCTATCAGCAAACATCTAGGTACTCACAATAAATTGTATAAAGAAAGAAAGCAATGAAAAACAAATATTGGCCTTCATTAACAGAGTACCCTACTCTAGAATACTTTCTATATGCGGTTTATCAAACCAACACAAGACTACTATATCATTAAGACACTTCATATACTGAATAGAAAGTAGTATGCTTTACCCATTGCTAAAATACCTTTTTTTTTCTTTTTTTTTTTTACAAAGGAATAACCACTTATCAAGGCTCGGAGGCCACTCGAGGATAAAGGTTAATGAATGTATGGTAGTCAATGGGAAAATATCGTAGTAATCGTTAGTAGTGGAAATTTGGTAAATTGGATTACTTAAGGGGATGGCTCATCAAGAACTTGAAGACGACCATATTGTAATCAGTTGGAAAACAAGGAAACAGAGAGTTCCACAGTTGTGCAGTTCCAAGGAAGAAGCTTTGTTCATGGAATCTACGTTAAGGTTTAGGCACAGATAAAGAGTAGGGGGAAATTATTGATAGTCGTTTCAGCTAGACGAGTGTTTTTTGGGAAAGTTTGGCAAGGGGGATGGTAGATTAGAGCTCAGACGAGCACTTACTATGAAAATAATGATAGATAGGCTCGCAACGTCTCTTTTGTGGGAAGGAAGTTGCAGGGAAGAGAAAAAGGCATCACTAGGCTACAAAGTCTATTCTGAACTTTGTCAAGGCAGGATAAGATCTTTCTAGCAGCTCCTGCTCAAATGTGGCAACAGTACTCCATCAAAGGACATACTTGGCTCTTATACAGGTAGAAAATTGCATGGGCAATGAGATATCTACTGGAACAGTGGAATGATTCAACCATTTTTCCAGCGACCTTGGCAATGGATTTGATGTACATATTCCATTTCAGATCAGGAGTAAAGGTCAGACTCAGAAGCTTGTCAACATATGGAGCCTCCCCAAGACGAGAGCCATTCATTTCAATTGATGTCAGGCAGAGTTCATAGCATTGATGATGGAAAGGAAGAAGCTTGGTTTTAGATGCATTAAAATTAACCAGCCACCCTTTTTCTCATTGCACCACATGCTCAAGATCAGAGGAATGAATATCAGAGAGAACTTGGTCATTTATGGCCTTTAAAGTGTTACCATAGATGGTAGTGTCGTCAGCATAAATGTCTACGAATGATCTTAGAATGTGATTTGGGAGATCATTGATGTAGATCAGGAAGAGAGTTGGGTCCAGGATAGACCCCTGAATTATCTTCCTTTCATTATATCCAGATAATCTCCCTTAAATCATACTAGCCAACGGAGAGTACACTTTTTAATTTCAGAAACCAAAAAAATAATTCTGTCTTATATGAAAGGATTTAGAAACTCCTTCCTGACTGGCTTTCAAGTTAATCATTGTGTGTTAGACTAGCTCTCCATCCTAGAATTTTTTTTTCTTGTTTGATACTGTGTCCTATCAGATATCTTTCATATATATATATATATATATATATATATATATATATATACTAGCAGCGAGGCCTGACATTGCCCAGAAATGTAATGATGATAAACAAATGTTTCACACACCTATATTTTTATGGTCATCAAAATCAGTAAAATCGCCCATTTTTCGATCAAATCAATTGATTGCCTGCTCTAGTTGGGGACCTATCGTGGTGCACTGGAAGGAAGCTTCACATGCTTCCCCACAGTAACTTAATCCACAATATATTTTAGTCTACATTGCGCTGTAGAGAACCATACTTATAATTTTATAAACTTATTTATATCATTTATATATATATATATATATATATATATATATATTTAAAATGCAAAAGTCAAGTATTATAGTTCAATTATGCTCTAAACAGAAACATTTATTTCGAACACACCAATGTCATATTTTATATGTCTGGCCTTTCTGCTTGTGCAGTGATAATGGTTTGAATATAAGTTTAAAATGAAAAAGTCAAGTGTCATGGTTCAGTTGTTCTTTAAACAAAAACATTCATTTCGAACGCGTCCCTGTCATATCAAAGAACTTACTGTTGATTTTATATGCCGGGCCCTTCTGCTTGTGTAGTAATAAAACTTCTCAAGTGCACTTGTGATGTTAAACTTTATAAGATGTTAACTTCAGTCAAAATCGCCTGTTCCTTCTTACACCAGATTTTTTTTTCGATTATCAGTACTTATCAAAGACATTCTGACAGAAAACCTATCTAAGAACGCTGCCAGATACATAAAATACATTTGTGGGAAATGAAATTTCATAAAACCGGACCAGCCGGTTCCGAATCCATAGGAAACAAACTCACCCCCACCTCCCCCCACCACACACACAGTTCCTTTATATAATAATAGATGGGTACTATTGCATTTCTTAGATTTCAGGTAAGATTGGCTTAATAATAGAAAATGTGTAAATCACATAGGGACGAGAAACACAAACAGTTTTAATGGTTGTCATTTCTGATAATCACAATGATTGTTTTGTCACTACTTTATCAGATAAGTGATACATATGCATGTTTCGCCTTGTCTTTCCTTTATATCAAGATAGGGTTTGCAATACATATGCACTTCAACTTACTGGAACAGTTTGCAGAAACAAACCAGATGATGCAGCTTTGCCCCGGATGTTACAGAGTTTTCCTTCTCCTAGATAAGTTGTCCATGGATATATATGCCTACAAAGATAATTGTTTGTATATCAGTTAGACTTAATAACCTTTCGATCAAGTTTTTTTAGTTTGTCACTATGTTTCTTTACTTCTAGCATCCACATTGCTTGACCAATCGTCACCAAACTTGGTCAAAACATCGGTCATGGTCTAACTTAGATATGGTTTATTTATGGGATATATATGTCAAGCTCAAGGTTATAGAAAAGGCAAATGTCACATTTTTTGTTGAAAAATTTGATCCTGTTCATTGTAGAGTCTCACTGCTTGACCCATATTGTAACCAATGAGGTTGTATATTTTATATGACCTTGAAATTTGACCTTGAAAAATCGATTATGTTCGAAACTTTTTTTCCAAATTTGATGTACGAATCTGATGAACTTTGATAACAATAACCACCATACAAAATGTCAACCTTATCAAATAAATAGCTTTTAATGTTATCAACGCTTTCATGGCATAACTTCTTCAGGAATACTTTATGCAATATCGAGAAACATTAACAATGTAGTTATCGCTAGACGTCACATCTCTAATATGTTATCTAGCACCTTCTCTCCTCTTCTGATGAGAAGCATTAGGCTTTGAAATACCTAGGTATAAAAAGCATATTTATCCCGCAACCCTAATTGATGTAATCTCTCTATTGAATCAATAATTAAATTTATATGCATTAATATATATTTTTAGGTTTTTTTTTTTTAAATTTTTTTCTGTTTTATATATGCTCCACCTCAATTGTTGAGCTTTGTATTATCTAGATAAGTTCCCTTTTAAAGAATTTCTCTAATTATTTTTGGCTTCCCTCATATATCTATATATCTATAAAAGTGAACGTGTCTGTGTGTACATTTCCCTACGCAATAACTTTGTCAATTTGAAGCCTACAGACTCGAAATTTGATATATAGGGTACTGAGATTTGGAAAAATCTTTGTAATCTATTTTCGGCCAGAAATTTGGTTGTTAAGGGGTCAAAGTTCAACGATTTGACCTTTGAAAACTCTACCAAACTCCTCCACCAATTTTAGGTATAAACACTTGAAATTATAGATATAGGTTCCTGACACATGGATCTAACTTAATAACTTGATTTGAGCCCCAAACAATAAATGTTAAGGGGTCATAATAGGGGACAATTTTTTTTAAAATTTGACTTCTGCGGTTTCTACCAAATTACTCAGACAATTTCTGGTCAAAACATTTGAAATTTTATATAAAGGGTATTCAGAGATAGGACAAGCTTTTTAATCAGTTTGAAGCTTCTGAGAGGTCAAAGTTCAAAAGATTTGACTGTTGCGGTGTCTAGCAAAGTACTCACCGAATTTTGGGTCTAATCATTTATAATTTACACACAACCGGTATTTAGACAGGCGGCAGATCGTGATCGGTTTTTCGGCCAGAAATTTGGCTGTTAAGGGGTCAAAGTTCAACGATTTGACCTTTGAGAACTCTACCAAACTCCTCCGACAATTTGGGGTCTAAATACTTGAAATTTTTGATATAGGTTCCTTGGACATGGATCTAACTTAATAACTCAATTTGAGTCCAAAACAATAAATGTTAAGGGGTCATAATAGGGGCCAAAGTTAAATTGACCGGTTTTGTTTTTTTGTTTTTGCTCAGCATACACCTCCAAACATCCGGGCAACGCCGGGCACCCATGCAGTATATCTATAAAAGTGAACGTGTCTGTGTATCTGTCTGTGTACATTTCCCTATGCAATAACTCTGCCAATTTTTAGTCTGCAGGCTAGAAATTTGATATACAGGGTACTGAGATTAGGGAGAATCTATGTGATCGAGTTTCGGCCAGAAATTTGGCTGTTAAGGGGTCAAAGTACAACGATTTGACCTTTGAGAACTCTACTAAACTTCTCCGACAATTTGGGGTCTGAACACTTGAAATTTTAGATATAGTTACTTGGACATGGATCTAACTTAATAACTTGATTTGAGCCCAAAACAATAAATATTAAGGGGTCATAATAGGGGTCAAATTAAAAACAATTGACGTTTTTTTTTTTTGTTTTGCTCAGCATACACCTCCAAACAACCGGGCAACGCCGGGCACCCATGCTAGTATATATATAAATATATATATGCATACAAATATCTATAAAGATGAAAGTGTGTGTGTGTGTGTGTGTGTGTACATTTCCCTACGCAATAACTGTCAATTTTCAGTCTACAGATTCGAAATTTGATATACAGGGTACTAAGATTTGGAAAATCTTTGTAATCAGTTTTCGGCCAGAAATTTGCCTTAAGGGGTCAAAGTTCAACGATTTGTCCTTTGAAAACTCAACCAAACTCCTCTGCCAGTTTTGGGTCTAAACACTTGAAATTTTAGATATTGGTTCATTGGGTATGGATCTAATTTAATAACTTGATTTGAGCCTAAAACAAATGTTATGGAGTCATAATAGGGGTCAAAGTTTTTTTTTTTAAAAATTGCCCTCTGTGGTCTCTACCAAATTACTTAGAAAATTTCTGGTCTAAACATTTGAAATTTTACATAAAGAGTATTCAGAGATAGGGAAAGCTTTTTAATCGGTTTGGGTTAAAAATTTGAGCTACCAATTTATAAATGTATATAAGTTTTTTTGCATGTCTGCCTAAAACTTTCGACAGAGGCGACAGATTTTCACGAGATTGGTATCGTTTTGAAGTTCGACACTTCAGACGACAAATAACGAAAAATTGGCTAAAAACATTAATTTCTTCACCCTTAATTGGGCACTTTTCTACAGGGAGGGGTCGCTTTTTTCACCGATATTTTCGAAAGTTATCCGTTCTTTTCAATTGTCTAGTCTTAATTGATATCTACGTCACTTCCGGTTTGGTGGTGGTCATAACAGCAAAGACGTCACTTTTTTCCCCCCCGTTCTTTTCCTCCTTCGCGGTACATGTTCGAGCCTGCCTTCCTACTACCATTCTTTTTCATTTTGTTCAACACACCCCTCCAAACACTCGGGCAATGCCAGGGCACCCATGCTAGTATATATATGTATATATTGTAGGTATTTAACAAATTATTATAATAATTATATATATATATATATATATATATATATATATATATATATATATATATATATATATTGCAGGTATTTAACAAATTATTATAATAATTATATATATATATATATATATATTGCAGGTATTTAACAAATTATTATAATAATTATATATATATATATATATATATATATATATATATTGCAGGTATTTAACAAATTATTATAATAATTATATATATATATATATATATATTGCAGGTATTTAACAAATTATTATAATAATTATATATATATATATATATATATATAGCAGGTATTTAACAAATTATTATAATAATTATATATATATATATATATATATATATATAGCAGGTATTTAACAAATTATTATAATAATTATATATATATATATATATATATATATATATATATATATATATAGCAGGTATTTAACAAATTATTATAATAATTATATATATATATATATATATATATATATAGCAGGTATTTAACAAATTATTATAATAATTATATATATATATATATATATATATATATATATATTGCAGGTATTTAACAAATTATTATAATAATTATATATATATATATATATATATATATATATATATATATATATATATATATATATATATATATATATATATATATATTAGTGTTGGTATGATTAATCGAACAGTTCTTTTTATCTCCTGGCTTTTGTTTAAAACTTAATTTTCACAGCTCATATTAATGATGAAATAAAAAATATTTATCGATTTTAAGCTACCAGTAAAACTTAACCTCTATAGGTCACACCCATAATTGTATTTTTATATTTGTAAAAATATATACACATTTTACATGGGCCTTTGCGGTAACCCAACCCCTTCCAAGAAAAACAACTCTATATTTAGAAATTTAAATAGAATTGGAATCGGTAATTGTATCGGAATCAGATACTTAGAACAGAATCAGTAGTTGTATCAGAATCGAGAGAAATATTGAAACTGTCCTATCACTAATATATATTGTGTGTTTGTCTGTCTGTGTACATTTCCCTACCAAATAACTGTCAATTTTCGGTCTACAGACTCGAAATTTGACGTACGGGGTATTGAGATTTGGGAAAATGTTTTTAATAAAGTTTCAGCCAGAAATTTATCTGTTAAGGCGTCAAAGTTCAACAATTTGACTTTTGAAAACTCTACGAAACTCCTCTGCCAATTTTGGGTGTAAGCACTTGAAATTTTAGATATAGGTTATTTGGACATGGATCTAACTAGAAAGGCATTGCGGTACATATGCACATTTTTTAATATATACATATGCATATAAAGTTATGAACAGTACGTAGAGACCGAGCAAAGCCAGGCTGAACTGCTAGTATATCTATAAAAGTCAAAATGTGTGTGTGTGTGTGTGTGTGTGCGTGTGTACATTTTCCAACCAAATAACTGTCAATTTTTGGTCTAGAGACTCGAGATTTGACATAAGTATTAAGATTTGTGAAAATGTTTTTCATCGGTTTTCGGCCAGAAATTTGGCTGTCAAGGGGTCAAAGTTCAACGATTTGACCTTTGAAAACTCTACCAAACTCCTGACAATTTTGGGTCTAAACACTTGAAATTTTAAATGTAGGTTTCTTGGACATGGATCAAACTTTTATTTTGATTTGAGCCCCAAAAGTAAATGCTAAGGAGTCAAAATTGGGGTCAAAGTTAAAAAAAAAAATGATCTTTGCGGTCTCTACCAAATTACTCAGCCAATTTCTGGTCGAAACATTTGAAATTTTACATAAAGGGTATTCAGAGATAGGGTAAGCTTTTTAATCGGTTTGGGTCGAAAATTTGAGCTGCCAAAAGGTCAAAGTTCAAAAGATTTGACATTTGCTGTGTCTAGTAAACTACTCAGCCAATTTTGGGTCTAAACATTCGAAATTTATACATAACGGATATTCAGACATGCAGCAAGCATTTTAATCAGTTTTGGGACGAAAAGTTGGCTGCAAAAAGGTCAAAGTTCAGAAAATTGACCTTCGCAGATTCTACCAAATTCCTCCGCCAATTTTGGGTCTAAAGACTTGAAATTTTAGATGTAGGTAACTTGGATATGGGTAAAACTTTGTATTTTGATTTGAAACCAAGATAATAAATGTTAAGGGGTTAAAGTTTTAAAAAATTGACCTCTGTGGTCTCTACCAAATTACTCAGACAAATTTTGGTCTAAATATTTGAAATCTTACATAAAGTGTATTCACACGTAGGGTAAGTTTTGAACAGTACATAGAGCCTGAGCAAAGCCGGGCTGAACTGCTAGTATATATATATATATATATATATATATATATATAAGCATTAAAAGAAAAAAATCTAACAAACTATTTCTGTACAGGATTGAAATAAATTTATGAGATTAGGCTAAATTTGTGTTGGATTTTTTCTTTTTACCTATTATGCTGTTTCCCATTGAACTTTCATACTCGAGATTTTCTATAACAACTACCTGGTCCTTTTGGAAAATCACACACACACACACACTCTCACTCTCTCTCTCTCTCTCTCTCTCTCTCATATATATCGATAGATAGATAGATAAATCCTTAGAAATGTGAAGCAACTGATATTTAAAGAACAGTTATGTTATTGTCTTGCAAAATTATAGGAAACAATGATTTTATTGCAAACAAAACTCTTCTTCAGTCAGAATTTTAGAAAAAGAAAAAGAAATGATTTAAAAATAGTATTCTCTGACACAGGAGAAAATCTGTCTTAAGGTAAAGATGGGGCTACAATAAATAACAAAAGAAAAAATAAAGTAAAATAAAACAAAAATGTTACCTGCCCACTCATGAGATTGGTGCTGACATTAACGCCACTCTATGAATTGGAAATCAGGTGATTTATCAAAACTCGTTGTTTGAGGGTTCATTTTTCATTTTTTTTCTTTTATTTTATTTTGACAGCTTGTTTTCTTATTTGTCTATATTTCCTTTTACTATTTTTTCGATTTTTTTCTTTCTTTTTTGTTTGTCTTTATTTTTTTCTTTATTTTCCCCCATTCCTTCCTTCTCTCTTCTTTTTTTTAATATTGTGTCAGCACTTATTAAGACCAAGAGCTATTCAAGGATAATAATCAATGAGACGGAAATGATTGTCAACCAAAGGCTGATTGACACTCCTTTTGTATTTCTTTCTCTTCAAAATTCTTTTGCAGCAAGTGTAGGAGGGGGGGGGGGCTTATTTTTTTGTATTTCTTTTCTTGTTTTGTTTTTGTTTTTCTTTTTAATCTTTCACCATTATTCGCCTTTCTTCTCTTTCCTTTCAGTCGCGTTTCTTCTTTTTCTTTTTATCATTTTTATTTTCTTTCTCTTTCCTTTATTCTTTCTTTTTGTTCTTTTTCTTTCTATTTTCTTTTTCCTACTTTCTTTTATTTTCTCTTTCGTTTTTCTTCATTATCTTTCCCTTTACTTCTTTTTTTTATTTCTTCCCGTTCTTTCTCTTCTTCCCTAAATGTTCTCTTTCTCCCCTTTTTTTATCATTCCGTTATTTTTCACCTGTTATTTTTCTTTTACTCCTGCTTCTTTCTTTTTTTGTCTTTCTTCACTCTTTGCGCCTCTATCCTGTTTACCTATGAATAATCTCCAATCCATTCAGCTCATCTTATAAATGGGTCTATTCAGATATGTAACAGAAAAAAATAATTGAAAAGACAGAATTTTTTAAAAATGCCAAAAAAGGTGTGCAGACGATCAAATGAAAAAATGAAAAAGAGAAATACTTCAATTCTTTGATGCGCGGAATCAAAAGTAGAACCTCCTGGAAGAATGAACGATAATGTTTGAGTTTTCAGGTACGAATGATGTCATGCTATATTCTAACACAAATAATATTCGTCTTTTCTTTACTTATATATTTTTAATTTTCCCCCTTTTAATTTCTCTTTTCCTTCTCTCTATATGTGTGTGTGTGTGTGTGTGTGTGTGTGTGTGTGGGTGAGGGGTACAAAATAATGTGTATTTTTAGAGACGCACACACATATATATATATATATATACACACACAATTATTGTGTAAATATATTTATATATGTATATTAGCAACATTTAATGAATTTGTAGCCGATTGTACATTGGATAAGAACCCGGGGGTTTATTTTTGCCAGGTTTTATCTACAGACTCATCAAAATGGATCATGTTTCTTTTGGTACGAATTTCGAAAGTTCTATTTTACCGTTTCCAAGATTATTTTTGGACGCCAAGATTTTCATTCCTATTACATGCATACATGGAAAGTTTTCCGCTGCCCCCACCCACCCAAAAACACTCATTTAAACTAGGAAAAAAAAAAAAAACTTAAAATATTTTTTCAACTACAACATGGCATTTACTACCCCCCCCCCGAGAATCGTAAGAAGCTACTGTGATAGGAGCCAGGTTTATAAAAGAGAGGCCAAGTAGAATGATGAGTTGAGCAGCAAGATATTTTTTCACATTACATTTAAAGTTTTCCGTACTGGTACAGTCGGGAAAAGGAATTTCAAATGCAAATGGTCTGAATAAAGAAGTAATCAGAGTTAAAAAGAAATCTTCTGGCATCTAAAAACCTGTACAGTGAAGAGACTGGATTTTTTTCTTGGTAATCAGGTGTGTCAGGGGTATTTACGTTGAGAGGGTACAATGGAGCACATTCCATGGAAGAACTTATAGAACAAGCAGTTTACAATTTACATTTTTTTTATTATTGCTCCCATCATTTATGTTCGCGTTTTTTTTTAATCTTGTATTTTAAAATAATGTACTTATCTCTATAGATAAGTAGCAGAATGATGGCCCTTTCTGTTGATAAATAATAAAATGAATTCGCTGAAGTGAATAGTTTTGCACCACTTTTATGCTCTCTTATAAAATATTAATACATGCATATGATAGCAAGGAGACCCGACGTTGCCCGGGATTGAATGGGGGCCCATTCTTCCATATTTTATTGTTATCGAAATCGCTCTCTTTCCCAGAAGTTAAGGAAACTCGCTTTGCTTACATGCAGAATTTAGAATGAAATATTACCCTCTTTCTGGATCATTGTTCAAAGCTGTTGAATGTGTTGTGGCTAGGGCTAAGACAACAGCATATTCTTTACATTGCTTTGACTCTCGGGTGTGTATCCGTTGATATCTTATATGCTTTTATACAGAGTGATATGGTTTTCGGTTGATTAACTGTATCTAACTGTGTCGGATGTGTTATGGCTAGGACTATGACAAGAGAATATTCTTTTCATTATTTTAACTCTAGTATATATCAGTTAATATCCTATGTTTTTATATAGAGTGATATGGTTCTTGATTGATTAACTGTGTTTAACTGTGTCGGATATATACTCGAGAGGCAAAACAATGATAGGAATATTCTCTTGTTAAAGCCCCAGTTATGACCAGTTGTTCATATTTGCATTGTCTTTACAAACTCTGATACTGTGCCTGTCAGGTCTCTTACTGGTAGCAGTCGTATATGTTAATGTAGACATTGGTTACCTCCCTTGCTTCAGTTACATGGTTACCTCCCTTGCTTGTGGTGATATAAATAGGAGTCGGCCATCTTGGTTTAGTCAGTTCGTTCGTACAGTTTAGACAGACTACAAGTGTCTCAACAAATGGTAGCAGAGATATCCCTCTGTGTGCGACAAAACGAAAAAAAAAAAAAAAAAAAAAAAATTTTTTTTTTTTTGTACAGCTTGTCTGTAGCACTAGACAGATCGGATATCGGATATGGCAACTTCGAACAAACAACCTCCATTGTTGGAGGGGGAGGATGTTTACGAGAACTGGAAACAAGACGTTGAAATGTGGTCGTTGTTCACGGATCTTTCTGAGGAAAAAAAAGGGCCAGCAGTGTTTTTGACGCTACCACCGAATATTAGAGAATGTGTCCGTGAATTGCCAACAAGTGACATCGGCGGACGAGATGGCTTGAAGATCTTAATAAAGAAACTGGATGACATATATTTAAAGGATGAACACACGCGCGCTTACATGACTTTTAAGGAATTTTACACTTATAAAAGATCGTCAGGTACCAGTATAAATGACTTTCTTGTTCGTTATGAGTTTTTGTACCAAAGATTACAAAAATTCTACATTATTCTACCGGAAGGAGTGCAAGCTTTTCTTGTTTTGAACGCGGTTAACATATCGGAAGAGAACGAAAAATTAGCGCGGACAACGTGTTCTGTTTTGACGTATCAAAACATGAAGGAATCGATAAAGAAAGTATTTGGTGACATTTATCGTGATGAAAATGTACCGGCAGTGAAATCAGAGCCCGAAATCGTCAACTATAATTATTCTAAACCGGGTAACAACAAAAGGCGTTTTCATCGAGGACAATCTAATCCATGTGACCGAAGTGGAAACGTGTTGTGTTACAAATGTCAGTCTCCGAACCATCTAATTAGAGAGTGTCCTAGAAATACGCCCAGGTTTACGGAAGCGACAGAACAAATACACATTACGTTGTTCATTCAAGAAAATATTTATTTGAACAGTACAAATGAAAAAATCTCAAATCTTGTAAAGGAAACATTTGGAATGGCAGTCTTGGATTCTGCTTGTACTCGCACACTGGCTGGCGAAGTGTGGCTTGATGTTTATTTAGATACTTTAAATGAAAGTGACCTGCAACTAGTGAAGTATACGAACTCAGACCGGAGTTTTTGTTTTGGTGATGGAGTGGCTGTCACAGCAATTAAAGTTGCTAAATTTCCGGTTACACTCGGAGGTATAAGAGTTTATATCGAAGCAGATATTGTGAAAAACGACTTGCCTCTTCTATTAAGTCACAAATCAATGAAGACAGCAGGAATAGTGCTAGATTTCCGGAAAGATATGTGCTGGATTTTTGATAAATGTATTGAACTAAAGACCACAACTTCAGGGCACTATTGTCTCCCCTTAACAAATAAGTTGTTGGATCATAGTGGTACTAAGAACATTGTATTACATGTTCAGAATTTTGGTCAGTGTTCTTTCACAGAAAAAAAAAAAAGCAGAAAAACTTCATCGACAGTTTGCTCATGCCTCGAAGGAAAAACTTGTTTCCTTGGTTAAAAAAAGTGGCAAATTCAATGACAAGGAATTTATAAAGGCGATTGAGGAGGTTTGTGAAAACTGTCAAATTTGCCTTAGATTTAAAAAAACTCCACTGCGACCGGTTGTGGGATTGCCTCTTGGCAATAGATTTAATCACACAGTTTGCATGGATTTGAAAGAGTTCATCCACAATGAGGTGTGGATACTACATCTCATTGATGCCGCTACCAGGTATTCAGCGGCAACATTGATCAAAACAAAGAAGAAGGAGGAGATCATCAAAAACATCTTTATGATGTGGATTACCTATTTCGGATCTCCTGTTCGTTTTCTGAGTGATAATGGGGGTGAATTCAACAACGAACACTATAGACAGATGAATGAAAAACTCAACATAGAGACCTGTACTACTGCCGCAGAAAGTCTATTCAGCAACGGTACTGTAGAACGTCATAATTTGATAGTTGCTGAGGCAATGAAAAAAACAATTGACGATGAGAAGTGTGAACCTGAAATTGCCTTGGCATGGGCTATTTGTGCAAAAAATGCCCTCCTCAATTACTCTGGACACAGTCCAAATGAACTTGTATTCGGTTTCAATGTAAATACACCCTCAATTCTGACAGACCAGTTACCTGCTATGGAGTCCTCTACTACAAGTGACATGGTGAGAAAAAATTTAAATGCTCTCCATAGTGCAAGGAGAAACTTTTTGGAAGCTGAGTCCAGTGAGAGAATTAGGAGAGCTCTCAGGTCTAATGTCAGAACTTATGCTGATGAAGATTATGCTACCGGAGACCAAATCTATTATCGGAGGCAGGGTTTTAAAGGATGGCGTGGTCCAGCAAAAGTGTTAGGCAGAGAAGGCCAGTTTGTCTTAATCAGACATGGCGGAGCATTTTATAGGATGCATCCGTGCCAATTGATGAAAGTGAATAAAAACAACGAAAAAAGAACAAAAAAAGCTGAAATGCTGGGAAGCACTACAGAAGGGAAGAATGAATACCTTTCAGTTGAGGAGGAGGAGTTGCAGAATCAAGTGGTAGAAAGTGAAGATATAGACAGAGAAGAAGTTGTTGATAGTTCTACCAGTTTAAGAGATAAGACTGAAAAACCTGGCCGAAATAAGACCATAACTTATAAAATAAATGGAAGTGGGGAGTGGAAGAAAGGAAAGGTTATGTCAGTACAGCCTAAATCAACTGGCAAATATAGTCATTGGATCAATATAGAACCTGAGGATGAAAACGAGGATCAAGTTTGTATCAACTGGAATCATATTGATCATTGGAGAGAAGTGCCCCAATATACTGAACAGGAAAATGTAGTCCTGCTCACCGCTGAACAAGAGCAGTCGAAAGCTGTAATGGATGCCAAGCATAAAGAAATAAAAAACATGAACACCTATGAAGTATTTGAATGTGTGCCATACACAGGTCAAAAAACAATATCCACAAGATGGGTGATTACTGAAAAATTCAAGGATAATCAGAAAACAATGAAAGCTCGCCTTGTAGCACGAGGCTATGAAGAAAATAGTAATCTGAAAACGGACTCCCCAACATGTAGCCGTGAAGCTATGCGAATGGTCATGCTAACCGCATCAATAAAGAATTGGATGCTGCAGACCATAGATTTTACCTCAGCCTTTTTGCAAGGTGGTATTTTAGAGAGAGATGTGTACCTGAGGCCACCATCTGATGTTTGTCCTAAATCTCAAGTGTGGAAATTAAAAAGATGCATCTATGGATTGAATGATGCTCCACGGGCATGGTACAAGAGAGTTACTCAGGCTTTGATTGAATTAAAAGGAGTAGCAAGTGCTTATGATAATGCATTGTTTTTGTGGCATGATATTAAAGGAAATTTGACTGGAATTCTTGCTATGCACGTGGATGATTTTGTTTTCTGTGGAAACACAGAGTTTGAAAGGGATGTGATTGCAACATTGAAAGAAAAATTTAAGGTGGGATCTCATGAAAGTGGAACATTCAAATATGTTGGACTGAATGTTAATCAACAGGAAAATGGGATCACTGTAGAACAAGATCTATATGTATCTTCCATATCTCCAATAGAAATAAGCAAAGGGAGGATACTGAGGAAAAATGATGAACTGAATGAAGAAGAAAAGCATGAGTTGAAGAGACTTGCAGGTCAGATGATGTGGGTTTCAACTCAAACACGCCCTGATATAGCTTTTGATGTGTGTAAAATGAGCAACACTGGAAAGCATCCCAAAGTAAAAGCCTTATTTGAGGCGAATAAAGCCTTATCAAAATTGAAATCCAAGAAGGGTTCTATAACATTTCCAAAATTGGGAAAGCCCTCAGATTTACACATTTTGTGTTATACTGATGCCTCTTATGCCAGTCTGGAAGATGGATCTTCACAGGGTGGTTTTGTTGTCTTTATTGGAGGAAGTACTGACAAAATGGCCCCCATGTGTTGGGCGTCAAAGAAATTGGACAGAGTGACAAAAAGCCCATTGGCCTCAGAGACTCTTGCTCTGAATGAGGGAGCTGATGCTGGTGTTTTGACTGCGGTTATGATACAAGAGGTATTTCAGTTATCTAAATTGCCAGACGTTCTCTGCAAGACAGATAATGCATCACTTGTGGAGACATTGAATTCCAACAATCTGGTAAGCGATCGACGATTGAGAATAGATGTAGCAAGGCTGAAGGAAATGAAGAGTAGAGGAGAGATACAGATAGAATGGATCAGGGGTTGTGATCAGGTCTCTGATTGTTTGACCAAGGCAGGAGCTTCGTCTGAGCTTCTAAGGGACTTGTTAAATCAGAAATAAATTATTCACTTGAGGACAGCAGCAATGTTAATGTAGACATTGGTTACCTCCCTTGCTTCAGTTACATGGTTACCTCCCTTGCTTGTGGTGATATAAATAGGAGTCGGCCATCTTGGTTTAGTCAGTTCGTTCGTACAGTTTAGACAGACTACAAGTGTCTCAACAGTATAAACTACCAGAGCATAAACACAAAGTAAGTAGCATCGACTTATTTCATTGCTCATACATAGTTTTTTTTTTTTTTTTAAATCAGAGAGGCGGTAGCACTCTCTATATAGGGATGGCCCGTACACGCCTATATACGCCTACAAAACAAAACTATCCAAATCTCAACTAAAATCAACTTATAAGTTTCAAAAAGCACATATTCTTACAGAGAAGTGTCTTACGAATCCAGCAAGTGCCAGAACGTCGGTTAAAATATCAAAAGAGAGCAACAAAAAAAAGGGTACAAAAATGGCCAATTGTTCTTCTTTCTTCTGAGACGATGTATCTCGGTGTACGAACGGTCTCTGACAACAGTTCAAGCATCAATCGACTGCTCTTTACACGGAGAAGTGCAGTGACCCATCGCTTTTTAGCTAACTCCATAATTAAATAAGATTATGTGTAATAACAAGTTTTAAACACTATATACCCAATGTAGACAGACCACTTCGAACACGGAACTTCTCTCAAAAGGGACAGCTCCAAATAATATACCGGATGCTCACAGACG
Source organism: Euprymna scolopes (assembly GCF_053919585.1). NCBI lineage: Eukaryota > Metazoa > Mollusca > Cephalopoda > Sepiida > Sepiolidae > Euprymna > Euprymna scolopes. The sequence continues at coordinate 33,116,739 of NC_136499.1, forward strand.
TTCCAGTTTGCCAGTGGCCTATATTTCTTGGACGCTGAATATTTGAGGTGAACGTTAAGGTTTTTTCTTTAAACAGTAACCCACCAGCGTTAATGAAACCACGAAATCTTTATCTCAGTTGATCAAAATTGTTATAAGAGTAACCTATCAGCAAGTACGACGTCAAAAAACAATGTTATAAAAACAAATAATTTTTCGGATTTTGGACTGTAAAATATGTACAAAATGTCAATGCTGTGACCAGGATTCGAACCTAAGTTAGCACGGCCACAACGTGGGGTCCTAACCTCTAGACGATCACGGCTAACACTGACGTCTGTCGCTCTTGGCAGAAAGACACATGACTACTGTCAAACTATTGAAAAATAAGAAGGAAACTTGAAATTCTCACGCATGCGCAAAAATACACTATAGCAACCATTGTTAAATGCAGCTGAATCTCTTCGCTCGCTAAGAAAAGTAAATCAGACCAGTTCTTCTAAGAACTCACCAAACGCCAAAGGAAATAAGTTAAATTAACCGCAAAAGAAACTGCAAGAAAGTCAAGAGAAATTTAATAGTGAAGGTATGAACATTTTAGAACTTTATAATACTCTAACTGTTTTATCAGAGAGGCGGTAGCACTCTATGTAATATAGAACCGATGGAGGACCAAGAGGCAACTCCTAAGGCCCAAAACCCAAAGACCTAAAACCCAGCAGGAAGCGACCTGCTACTAATGGAGGCGGCAATGAGCCGCCTCCTAAAAAAGACAATACTATCATGAATGTAAGTTTAAAAATAAGACTGTAAGTCAAAATACTAATAAACAAGAATAAAAAAGCATTGGAAATGCAAAAGGATATAGGGATGGTATGCCAAAAAGTATACAAACAAGATAGCTATGAATGGCTAGGCACATGGAAATAGAATTGCATCCAAAGTATAGCCCTATAGCTTTTTACAACTGTAATGATGGCACGGAATGAAGATTGGAGAAAAGCTATAGGGCTATACTTTGGATGCAATTCTATTTCCATGTGCCTAGCCATTCATAGCTATCTTGTTTGTATACTTTTTGGCATATCATCCCTATATCCTTTTGCATTTCCAATGCTTTTTTATTCTTGTTATTATTTCAGATCCCGGCAACATGAGAGAAATAAAGAGTGGATCACCTCAACTTTAAGCAGGCGACAACTTACAAATTAAAGAAAGTCACTTTTTAATGTATTTATTTGCTTCCCCACCAAATCAAATTAGGCACAAGGCCGTTTTTAATGTGGGGTAAAAACCAGCTCCCCTAAAAGTAGGCAAAAAGGGGGCACTCTGGTTACCAAAAATAATAATTGTCCCAGTATAGAGGGTTTCCCCTCCATTGACTGGTACAAATTATCTTAAGTGCAGCATCTGCAGAACAGATGGTATTTATTTGCTCCCCCACCGAGCAAATTAGGCACAAGGCCAATTTTTAATGTGAGGAGTGAAGGGAGGGGGAAGGGAAAAGGGGACCAGCTCCCGAGAGGTGGGAAATGGGAGCTGGTTAAAGGTCAGGCATGTGGGGTTGCCCCCACATCTGGTCTTTGCTAGTCATAGCTAGTCATAGCTTGCAGTATCTGCCGGAACAGATGGTATTTATTTGCTCCCCCACCGAGCAAATTAGGCACAAGGCCGATTTTTAATGTGAGGAGTGAAGGGAGGGGGAAGGGAAAAAAGGGACCAGCTCCCGAGAGGTGGGAAATGGGAGCTGGTTAAAGGTCAGGGATGTGGGGGCAACCCCACATCTGGTCTTTGCTAGTCATAGCTTGCAGTATCTGCCGGAACAGATGGTATTTATTTGCTCCCCCACCGAGCAAATTAGGCACAAGGCCGATTTTTAATGTGAGGAGTGAAGAGGAAATGGGGACCAACTCCCCGGGGAGTAGGGGAGTTGGATAGTGACAATTGGTATGAAGGGTTGCCCCTACATTGACCAAGGTCTTATATGTGAGGTTGCCCACACATATGGTCTTTGCTTGCAGTATCTGCCGGAACAGATGGTATTTATTTGCTCCCCCACCGAGCAAATTAGGCACAAGGCCGATTTTTAATGTGAGGAGTGAAGGGAGGGGGAAGGGAAAAAGGGGACCAGCTCCTGAGAGGTGGGAAATGGGAGCTGGTTAATGGTCAGGTATGTGGGGTTGCCCCCACATCTGGTCTTTGCTAGTCATAGCCTGCAGCATCTGCCGGAACAGATGGTATTTATTTGCTCCCCCACTGAGCAAATTAGGCACAAGGCCGTTTTTAATGTGAGGTAAAAACCAGCTCCCCTAAAAGTAGGCAAAAAGGGGGCACTCTGGTTACCAAAAATAATAATTGTCCCAGTATAGAGGGTTTCCCCTCCATTGACTGGTACAAATTATCTTAAGTGCAGCATCTGCCGGAACAGATACTACACTTTGATGGTATTTATTTGCTCCCCCACCAAGCAAATTAGGCACAAGGCCGATTTTTAATGTGAGGAGTGAAGGGAGGGGGAAGGGAAAAAGGGGACCAGCTCCCGAGAGGTGGGAAATGGGAGCTGGTTAATGGTCAGGCATGTGGGGTTGCCCCCACATCTGGTCTTTGCTAGTCATAGCTAGTCATAGCTTGCAGCATCTGCCGGAACAGATGGTATTTATTTGCTCCCCCACTGAGCAAATTAGGCACAAGGCCGTTTTTAATGTGAGGTAAAAACCAGCTCCCCTAAAAGTAGGCAAAAAGGGGGCACTCTGGTTACCAAAAATAATAATTGTCCCAGTATAGAGGGTTTCCCCTCCATTGACTGGTACAAATTATCTTAAGTGCAGCATCTGCCGGAACAGATGGTATTTATTTGCTCCCCCACCGAGCAAATTAGGCACAAGGCCGATTTTTAATGTGAGGAGTGAAGGGAGGGGGAAGGGAAAAAGGGGACCAGCTCCCGAGAGGTGGGAAATGGGAGCTGGTTAAAGGTCAGGCATGTGGGGTTGCCCCCACATCTGGTCTTTGCTAGTCATAGCTAGTCATAGCTTGCAGTATCTGCCGGAACAGATACTACACTTTGATCCCGGCCCGAAGGCCAGGAACAACAGAAAAAAGGCAAGCCTCTTTTCTATTTTTTTTTTTTTACATCCACTTTCGCATAAATCTGATCACTGTTGATACTCAGCATATGAGTATTAAAGTAATTTTAAGTAGTTTCTGACACCTTACCGTACATCTACACACAGGCAGGCAGACTTTTTTTTTTCTTTTATGGAAATCGCTCCAGACAAGGCATGAAGCCACTTGCTGTAAGGAACTGTAACAATTGTACTTCAAGGTCAAAAACTTGCCAGCGATAAGTGTTAGATGGAATAGATTCTGACTTAGAAAACAGCAATTCTTCCTTCTTTGTCGGAAACATCGCTCATGGAATGTGAGGACTAAAGGACACAATAAGGGAAGTAAGAGTTACATGGCTGCCGAAAGTAAACCCAAGATCCACTTCCTACTTTTCTTACATACAGCAACTCCAACTTTCATTTATGTAACAGGCCTGTTCAAATTTTAGCAGTTAATTTTATTTATTTATTTATTTATTTTTTGAAAGGCATGAAACTTCTTCCCCTTGTACCCGGTCAGACAAGCATGTTATAATGCAACCTCGAAAACTATACTACATACTAAAACATACTATAAAAATTATGGGGTGGGGTGAGGGTGATTCGCGTTCAGGTCCGCCCCATTTTTACATGCAAGAGTCAAAATGTAAATTAACGTATGTCTTGAAATATGAATGAATTCCTCAAAGTTACTGTCCTTGTCTAAGAAAATTGCTTAAAAAAAAAAAAAAAAAAAAAAAAACATAAGTGAAGTTGAAAAGAAAGGTCAGGCAAAAAAAAAAATGAATTAAATAAGAAAAAAATTCAATGACAATTTGCTGCGTAAATGAGATAATTAAATAACTGCAGAGAATAAATATTCAGAGAAGTGCAAAAATATTTTGACAACTAATTGCTTCCATGTGGTTCTTTCATGTGTGTAAGTTGTGGTTGCGAGTCGACACCAATGGTGGCGTGCAACACTTATCAAAGCTACTGAGTAAATCATAGAACTACAATCAACAAAAGATATGAAGTTATATTTTATTTTTTGGAATCCTTTGAGATAAAGCTTAATAATTTGCGTATTCATTTTTTTTTTTTGCGGACTGTTATCCTCATCTTCATAGTTGTTTCACCACGTTTCGGCCGACTCATCCTCTGCCCTTCTTCAGGTTGTTAACCGCAAAGGTTAACCACCTGGTTAAATGCTGAATCTTGTAACTGTATCCCCAGTAATTACTGCCTTCCATAGTTGTTGTCTCACCACGTTTTGGCTAACTTATCCTCTGGCCTGCTTTGGGTAGGATTGAAACTTATCTCCAGACAATACTCACCTAGGACCGTAGAGACTCAATGCTCCTATCCACTGTGCCACAGAAAGACGATAATTACTAGGGATACTGTCGGGATTATTTCACCAACAAGAAGAGGGGGGTAAGAAAAGGAAGTAAGGGCTTGCAACGAAATGGTGACGTTGCTTATAAGCAGTCTTTTCTTTCCTTGTAAAGGTAACAATTAACTGGTAACGTTTGCCGAATAACAGTAACGTGGTAATCAGTCTAAGAGACGCCAACCGACTAGCAAGCTAGGTAACTAGCTTCTTAACTAATCCGTAGTGAGACAACTCCTTTTATACATCCTAACTCTCAGTGGCGAGAATTCCAACGTGATTTCCAACGAGATTAGAATGTCTATTTAACTTAGTAGGAAATAGATAGTTTCTCCGTAATGGCAAAACAGCAGTTCAGTGTCTTTTCTTTCCTCCGACCCACCCCCGGTAAGTCAAATCAATTTAAATTCTTACAAATACAGTTACAAGACTCGGCATTCTCATTTCATCGAAGGCCAGAGAAGGAGTTGTCCAAAACGTGATGAAACAATAACTATGAAGATGAAGATAACAATCTGCAAAAAATATGAATACACAGATATAAAGTTGCTTAACGTTTTATGATTTAAGACACTTACATAGTCGTGAAGAAATTTTTTCTGTTTAACAAAATATATTGAATTATTCAAACGATAATTTTTTGTTACATGTTACATTATAGATTTTTTATTGGTGATTTTCAATAATCGATATAATGAAATGTCAAACATGATATCCTCTTCATATGTGAGTAACTATTTAAATTAAGTTTCAATTTTGAACAATTTTATTTAAATAAAATAAAATATGCACCAGGTGCACTTGAAAGCCAAATCACAACGCAATATTACGAAAATAAGCATATCATATAATATTATATATAATATATTTTCGTAATAATGCGTTGTGATTTGGCTTTCAAGCACACCTGATGCGTATTTTATTTTATTCAAATTAAATCAACGCCTCTATAACGGAACTCACACTCCTGACATTAATCTCGCGTAGCCAACGCACCGTTTCGAAATACAACTGCTAAGAGACAACGCGCGGATCTTTACCAACTGACTTTCCTTTCTTCAACTATACAACATGCTAAGAAAGAAAAAGAAAAAAAGAAACAAACAAAAGATGTACAAAATACTAAGGACGGAGTTTGACTCCGAAAATATTTAAATTATAAATTTCAAACAAGTAAAATATTTGTTTATTTTCGCAATATTGCGTTGTAATTTGGCTTTCAAGCACACCTGGTCCGTATTTTATTTTATTCAAATTAAATCAACGCCTCTATAACGGAACTCATACCCCTCACGTCAATTTTATTTAATTAATTTAATGACCAAAAGATACCGTCATAAAAATTAATTTAAATTTCGCAACTGGAACCTCCCCCCCCCCAAAAAAAAACCCCAAAAAAACAACAACAACAAAAAAAACTGGAAAAAGGTATCTTATTCCCGACGCAAACCTCTACCTGTATAAGAGCGAAATACGGCCTAAGATGGAATATGTTGTCACATATGGGGAGGAGCTACTCAGATCAACATTGATAGGGAACAAAACCGGCTTTGAAATCTAGTGGACAAAGACTTTTTATCCCTTTTTACAGCCTTTTTTCTCACAGAGGAGACATTGCTATTTTTTCTCATTTCTATCGTTATTTTTATGGCAGGTGCTCGACTGAGCTTCAATCTTTCATATTCCTCCTGTAAAACATTCACAACAAACACTCGTCCAACTACAACTATTTTCTATTTGTACCTAAAACTAAACAAAAATTTCATCAGCAGTTTCTTTCCTAAAATCACCCGTTTGTGGAATACAATACCGTGGGGCTGCTTCCTGGCTGACTATGACATGATCGCTTTGAAGTCCAATACAAGCATGTTCTTGTTGAGCAATCCTTTTAAATAATCAAATTCTACCCTATTTCCACCATTAGCAATCATCCTGACTACTTGACACTCATCAACCCTTATCCTTGAGTGACTTTTGGGCCTTAATAAATGGTAGCTCTCTGGTAGAAATAAAATAAGAAAATAAAAATGAAATAAAAATGTTTTTCATCTCTTGGTTTATTTTTAAGATTTAAGTGTAAAAAAAAAGACAGAAAGTTGTCATTGTTTTAAACTAATTTGTTTAGCCAAATAAAAATCACGGTAACTTGTGCATTTATGAACCCACGATTTTCACAAAGTTACTCGGGTGTGCCCGGCAGATGACGGGAATAACCGGAAACGGCCGAGCGAGTCTTATTACAAAAAACACAAATTGTAACAACCCCCTTTCCTCCATGTTAAGAATGGCGACGACCACTGAAATTCATAAAGTAATACATTGGAAAATAATTTCTTAATATCCAGAAAACTACGTGTCGACCGTTTCCGGTTCTTCTCGTCATTCACTCGGCACACCCGAGTAACTTTGTGGAAATCGTGGGTTTATAAATGCAAAAGTACTAAAATTACAAAATCTTCCATTCAACCTAGGTATAGATCTCTATTTGCGGTGCTAATGCACTTATTGATCCGCACTATTTTTTTTAAAATAGTATTTTTAAGTTTAATTAAAGTTTTCTGATATCTGTTTTTATTAAATTGTAAGGTTAAAATACAGAATAGGTACAAAACACCCTCCCTCCCCATGTTACGAATGGCTTTCTAAATAACGTTAGTATTTCAGCACGGATCAATTAGTACCTTATTTGCTTCTGTGGTATGGAGGGGGGGTCATTCTTTTTGACAAACAAACTTAGCTAGATACTTTCACTAAAATATTGCATTCACTCTATGGAGTTAAAACTACTCAAAAGATCCCTAATTGTTTTAATGATTTTACTTATCGATGAAAATATGTATAAAATTGATGATTAATGGGAAGTAGAAGATCTACAAATACACAAAAAAAAAAAAAGAAAAAACAAAGAACCAAACAAAATGCCAATGAAGCAAGTTAATAAGGCCGTCCGAACCTTTTGTTAAGTGTGAGACGGCTCGCTGTTTTCCTGATCAATCGAAAACAAACAGGTCGGTCTCTAAATGGGGGTGAGAGCTAAGTGGAAGCTTAAAAAAAAAGATCGGGATGGAATATGAGGATGGATGATATCATCGTTGTTTTAAGCTAAGCAACATACTTTTCCTGGACTTGTACTTAAATTTCTAGTTGTTTCTACTTTGTGTGGGTACTAGTGCAGTTATTGATCCGCGCTGAAATAACGTTATTATTTAAAAAGCCATTATTAACATGGGGAGGGGAAGGTGTTTTGTACCTATTTTGTACTTTAACCTTACAATTGACTAAAAAAACATAAAACTTTAATTAAACTTAGAAATACGATTTAAAAAATAGCGCGGATCAGTAAGTGCACTAGCACATTTGTGTGTAATTCTATCATGGACACAGTACTTTTGTAGCCTTATTGTTGCATGGGGTGTGTGTATTTTTGTATGTTCGCACCTTGGGGACATCTCTAGAAAGGCTCTTATCCCAGCATCAACCACGAGCTCCCGGGAAAGTACAATAGTTACATTCCGAGGTTCAAATATCATTAATACATGCTTATACATTCAAGCCACGTTGCCAAAGATCCTTAAACGCAATAGTCTTGTGCCATCCGAATGGGTGATTCTATCGTTGGTGGTGTTGTATGGTGTGATGCACTGATGCGTTGAGGTGTTATTAATTTCTCACACTATAGAACTATCTTGATGTATTTGGAATGTCACGCTGGAAACTGGGTCCTCGTAATAAGGAAACGAATAACCATTTTTTTTTTTTTTTAAATAAAAATATATGCTTAGAAATGATTCTTTCCGAGAGAGAGAAAAAAAAAGAAGAAAAAAAAACTTGAAAAGTCGGCAGACTTGATTTGCACGTCCGTCGTGTATAAAGAAGAAATATCAGACTGCTAAATTCTCCCTCCTCATAGTGAGAAAACTAAAGAGAGGGTAGAACGTCTGGAAAAGAAAGAAAAAGACATGAACACACATAAAAAAAGAAAGCGAGAGAGTAGAGAGAATAAGATTGGAGTCACTGATGTTTTCAGATCAACAGTTGATTTGGCCTTTAGCTCAAACCTAACCGTCAACCTCAGTTGTTGATATTTAGAATGTTACTCGTATCTGATTAACACCTGACAGCTCACCAGGTGAAGTCGGATCGCACAATATTTTCTATATATCTAGAAAAGTGAGAATGTGTGTGAGGATAAATCTCAACCTATATACTCAACGAATTTTTGAGCAACAGACTTGAACTTTGGTATATGGGTTATGTGGGAAACCTTTTTTATCGGTTTTCATCCGGGCGGGGGGGGGAGGCTGCTAAGAGGTTAAAACTGAAAAATTGTGGCTTTGAGGTCATCATCAGATATTTGTCTGTTTGTCAACTGTTTGACGAGGTTTGAAAACACTTTTTAAATATTTTGGCAAGCTCGTCTAATGGTTATTGTACTTGACTCACTGTCTTTAGGTTTTGGTTTCGATCTCTGCTCGAGTAGGTTTTTTTTTTTTTTTTTTTTTTTTACTTACAGAAGTGAATTGTTTAGAAAAAAACATAATACTCGCACGCACATGTGTCAGTTTCTTTCCGATTTATTTATTTATTTATTTTTTTTTTGCTTCATTTTTTTGGTACTCATGCAGAGAGTGATCCGTGCTGAAATAACGTTATTATTTAAAAAGCCATTCTTAACATGGGGAGGGTGTTTTGTACCTATTCTGTACTTTAACCTTACAATTGAATAAAAAAAACATAATAAAACTTTAATTAAACGTGGAAATACGATTTAAAAAATAGCGCGGATCACTCTCTGCATTAGCACCCTTTTTCTTAAGCAATTTAGCGTTATGTTTAATACCGGGCAACGCTGGGCACATCTTCTAGTAATACAATATAGTTGTCTCAATTGTCTTGCCTCCTCATGAGAGCAAAGAAATACAGGTAAAAGTCTTTCAATGTAGGTAAATCCAGTTCCAACAAAGGGGGCAAGGGGGCGTGTAGCGGAAATGAACAACAAAATTAAAAAAAAAAAAAAAAAAAAATAGAATGAACAAAAGAAACAAAGAATGGCTTACCTAAGGATTCGGAACTGGCCGGAAGTCAAGGATAGAAGCGCGAACCTGCTCGGATAGTACAATTTATAGTCTCTGTCACGAGTTCTATATGCAAATTTACCAGCTGAGTCAGGTGTATATATTGAGTGATTTTAGCTTGTTTTCTTTTCTTACCGTTGTAGTCAGGTAGCGATGTGGTGCAAGAGATTACCAATTTGCAACCGCACACCCCCATCCTTGCACCACACGTTAAATACTTTTTTCTGCTTACTTTACCAGCACAAATGAACTGTAATACTTGACCTTTGCCTTAAGTCTTCCGTTTTCATTGGGCAGTTTAAAGATTTCTAAATCATTTTGAATTCTTTTCATGATCACCGTGACAACCGATCTTTCCAGTTGAAAACTTCTTCTGGGGGTGGCTGTTATACTAGTATATCAAAAGTAAAATCTTTTTTTTTTTTTTTTTTTTAATCAAAAAATTGAAGAGCTACGAAGATGGGAGTGGTATCATTAAAATGAGCAACCTTTTGTGTTCCAGAATTTATTTTTCATATATAGTCACCACCATGGCTTTTGCCATGAATTCAATTATGCATTTCTGCTTCTGACGCGCGTCCATGACAGGAGTTGCTTTCCTAGAGTGTCACACCGTCAATATATGCAACAGAGAGATGAAACTTTCAGGACATGAATGCATACGTTCAGTCCTCATAACAATGCAATTTGCATCCCCCTCTGATCCATTCGGGCGGAATAAAAATAGGAGGCATTACTTTAGTACTCGTACAATGCAGCATAATGGAGTGTGTAAATATCCCCATTGGACCGTTTGTAAAAAGTTAAATATCGAGTGTAATAGCAAATCCTGGGGAAATATACCAGCAAGTCCAGTTGAAAATAAGTCGCACAACATCTACTATGACTATGCAATTCCTACAGGTATGTATCTAGAAAACTGAGCTATTAAGCCTGATAGTGATATGGAACAAGGAGAAAGAAGCAACCCTAGTAGAAGTTAGTGTCCTCTAATGGTAGATTAAACAGAACTGAGAGGGAAAAAATAACAAAATACCTTATGTACAACGTGAAAAAAATCTGGAACTTTAGTAAGATCTCAATCATTCCAGTAATTACGTTAGCAACCAGACTCAAGAAAAAGAATTTCAAAGAAAACGAACAAGCTTAGCAAGATACAATCAGCTGAAGTGAAAGCTGTCTTCCAGGCAGGCTTGCAGTCGAAGCTCAAAAATGACAGCAGCCAAGAAGAAGTTCCCTCACCTGAGTGGGATCAACTGAAAACAGCGATCCTGCAGACATCTGAGGAGGTCTTGGGGTTTTCCACTAGGAAGAATCAGAACTGGTTTGATGAAAAGAAGAGATACAGGAATTGTTGGCGAGGAAGAGATCGGCCCACTGGGCCCACCTGGCTTGGACGTTCTGTCCACCGAGGGGAGCAGCCTTCTGTCACATCTGCAGCAACCTCCAGTGCAAGCTTAGAGTGATACAGAACGAGTGGTGGTCCAACCTCGCAGTAAGAACTCAGCAGTATGTGGACACTGGTGACTACAGAGGCTTTTATGAACCCTCAAGACAGTGTATGGCCCACCAAACCATGTTCAGAGTCTTCTGTGTAGTGTGGACGGTCAAACACTCCTCATGGATGAAGCGTCTATCCTGAACCATTGGTCTGAACATTTCCAGGCTCTCTTTGGAGCTGGCCTGGTCATTCAGGACTCGGCAATCCTCCGCATCCTTCAGCTGCCAGCAAAAGTGGAATTGGATGAACCTACCTCCCTGGAAGAACTCACTGAGGCCATAAAACAGTTGAAGAATGACAAGACTGCAGGAATCAATGGGATCCCACCAGAGATCTGGAAATACGGACGCCCAGCATTGCATGGCAGCTCCATGAGCTCCTTGTCTGTTGTTTGGAGCAACGAGAACTCCCACGGGACCTCCATGACACAGTCATTGTTGCCGTGTACAGGAACAAAGGGGAAAAGTCTGTCTACTTTAACTACTGGGGAATCACCCTGCTCTCCATCACAGGTAAAATCCTTGCCTATGTGCTCCTGAACAGACTTATACCTTCCATCGCAGAAAACCACCTCCCAGAAATACAATGTGGCTTCAGAGCAAACAGGGGCACCATGGACATGGGCTTCATCCTCAGACAACTCCAAGAGAAGTGCCGAGAACAAAAGAGGGGACAAATTCACTACTGCCTTGATGACAGTCTGTTGAACAGAAGGCTGTAAGCCCACACAAAGACTCTCAAGCAACTGATCCATGACCTCCTCTTTGCAGACGATGCTGCCCTCGTTGCCCACACTAAAAGAGCCTTGCAGCACCTCACACCCTGCTTTGCAGAGGTTTGCTAGCTTTTCAGACTCTTGGTCAGCTTGAAAAAGATAGAAGTCCTCCACCAGCCCACGCCTCGGTAGTGTACCCCCCTCCAAATGACTATTGGCGAGACTAAGCTGAAGACCATTCACCAGTTTACCTACCTGGGGTGTACCATCACATTAGATGCCAAGCTTGATAGAGAAATCAACAACAGACTACCAAGGCAAACTGTTCTTTTGGCAAACTGTACAACAGAGTCTGAAAAAATAAACACTTGAAGAAGAGCACAAAAATCAGTGTATACAGAGCCGTATACTCCTGTACGGCTCTGAGATGTGCACAACTGTCACCAACTACTACTTCTCGAGTGTTTCCATCAGCACTGTCTCTGAACCATCCTCAACGTTCACTGAAGTGACTATGTCACCAATGTTGAAGTCATTGAGCAGACAGAGATCATCAGCATCGAAGCCATGCTGCTGAAGTCGCAGGTACACTGGGTGCACAGAGAATCTATGGAAGAAATGCTGCAGGAGGAAGATCCGGGAAGCCTCAGCAGCTGCACCTTAAGTGACTTTTGACTGCAGCTGTTGCGGCCAAACTGCTTGTCTTGCATTGGGCCCGTCAGCCACAAGCATGCCTATGGTCGACGTGGACAGCCTTCATAGGATCTTCATTCACGAAATCATGCCAAGATATGGGACAAGGAGAAAGAAGCAACCCTAGTAGAAGTTAGTATCCTCTGGTGGTGGATTAAACAGAACTGAGAGGGAAAAAATAACAAAATACCAAGGTTTTATGTACAACGTGAAAAGAATCTGGAATCTTAGTAAGAAAAAGAATTTGAAAGATTACCTGGTGAATATACTCGGTGAACCAAGTGCAAGACAAATAATTACACTTAAAGGAATAGTTAGAATCTTTAAAAGATATCTCAGTTGGAATATCTGAGATAATGAGTGAATGTCTAGCATCTAGTAGGATGCCCCATCCCCAGCTAGAACAAAATTATAAGAAAATTGAGAACAAAAACAAAACAAAAAAATAAATGCAAGAAACTTCATGCATAAAAGTAACTGTTTAAAATAAGAACTTATTTGAAACCATTCCATTAATTGGGAGGTGACGGTAGTTCAGTAGTTAATGACACTGACTGATGACTTGAGTGCTCAAAGTTCAAATCCAATTCATTTTACAAAAATCACTTTCACCCAGGATGTTGGCAGCCTTGACATGGTCCCTCCAGTAAGTATCTGATATATTTCCAGAAATGATTCTCACTAGAAAAATATCGGGGAAACCAATGGCACCAATAGAATCTCCAGATTCATACAATATTATGATGTTTATTAAATTCAACCACAAAAAGATTATTTCATATCATGAGTTTCTACTCACTTCTAAGGAGTTGTTGGTACATTATGCTAATTTATATCTTTATATCTACTATTTATATTTATATTATTATATTATATTTATATTGATATCATTGTATTATATTTATATTAATATTATTGTATTTATTATTTTATATTTATATTTACATTATTTATATTATTTTATATTTATATTATTATATTATTTCATACTTATCTTATATTAAGATTATTACATTATATTATTTTATATTAATATCATATTATTTTATATTTATATTATTATATTATATTATATCAGTATATTATATTTATATGAATATTATTATATAATATTTCATCTTTATATTATTATATTATATTATTTTATATTTTTTATTATTATATTATATCATATTTATATTATATTATATTTTTATATCAATATTAATATACTATATCATTTTATATTTATGTTTATATTATATTATTTTATATTTATATTATGGTATTATATTATTTTGCACCAATCCTCTTTTATTATACTATATTTATTTTAATATTGTTATATTATATTATTTTATACTTAAATTATTATATCATATTATATTATATTTATATTAACATTATCATGCTACATTATTTTATTTTTGTATTATTTTATTATTTAATATTTATATTAGTATATTATATACATATTAATATATTATATTAATAATATTACAATATTTTATATTATTTTATATTTGTATTATTATATTATATTGTTTTATGTTTATATTATTATAATTTATTAAATTTAAATTAATATTATTATATTATATTGTAATATTAATATTATTATATTTTATAATATATTTATATTATTATGTTATATTTTTTATATTTATATTATATTATTTCGTATTTATATTACAATATTAAAATCTATTTATATGAATATTATTATATTTTTATATTAATATTATGTTTTATTATTTCATATTTATATTATTTAACTATATCATTTTAATTTTATACTACAACATTAAACTATATTAATATTTATATTTATATTATTATATTGTGGTATATTTATATATTTAGTATTCCCAAAATTTCACGAAATAAACATGCTGATCAATGTTTGCATTTAACAGTAAGTAACTATGATGAATGTATTTACATATTGAAATTATCTTTTAAAAAATAATTTGCTTCGAATTAATGATGAATACATTTTATACATTTTTGTGAATTATCAAAAGTTAAAAGAAAGTATTTATGTATTTTCTGTCAATTTATAAAACACGAATTTTAAAATTTATAAAACACGAATTTTAAAATTTATAAAACACGAATTTTAAAATTTATAAAACACGAATTTTAAAATTTATAAAACACGGATTTTAAAATTGATATAACATGGATTTTCAAATTCATAAAGTATGGATTTAATAAATTTATAAAACAAGGATTTTAAAATTTATAAAACAAGGATTTTAAAATTTATAGAGCACGGATTTGAAATATTATAAAAGACAGATTTTAAAATTTATGAACATAGATCTAAAATTAATAAAACAAGGATTTTAAAATTTATAAAGCATCGATCTAAAATTTTTAAAACCTGGATTTTAAAATTTAAAAAAAAAACAATAAAATTTAATAAAACACAGATCTAAAATTTATAAAACACGGATATTAAAATTTATAAAACACAGATCCAAAATTTATAAAACACTGATCAAAAAATTTTTAAACAATGGTTTTAAAATTTATAAAACACCTATTTTAAAATTTATAAAACATGGATCTAAAATTTATTAAACATGGATTTTAAAATTTATAAAACACGAATTTTTAAATTTGTAAAACACGCATTTGTAAATTTATAAAGCACAGATTATAAAATTTATAAAATATGAATTGGAAATTTATAAAACACGGATTTTAAATATTATAAAACACGAATTTTAAAACTTATAAAACACGGATCTAAAATTTATGAAACACGGATTTTAAAATTATAAAACACGGGTTTTAGATTGATAAAACACGAATTTTAAAATTGACAAAACACGTATTAAAATTTATAAAACACAGATATTTAAATGTATAAAACATGGATTTTCAAATTTATAAAACACTGATTTTTAAATTTATAAAACGCAGATCTTAAATTTATAGAACACGTATTTTAAAATTCATAAAACTCGGATTTTAAAACGGATAAACACGGATCTAAAATTTATAAAACACGGATTTTAAAATTTATTAAACACTGATTTTAAAATTCATAAAACACGGATTTTAATATTCATAAAACACGGATTTTAATATTCATAAAACACGGATTTTAATATTTATAAAACACGGATTTTAAAATTGATAAAACGCGGATCTAAAATTGATAAAACACGAATATTTAAATGTATAAAACATTTTCAAATTTTTAAAACACGGATTAAAAGAAAAATGTACACTTATGCGAAGTTTAAACTTCGGTATTGACATCGCAAAAACTACTACATGTACTGTACACTCTGCTTATTTCCTTTTCGTGTACCAATCACATTTTTATTCATGTAAGGACAAATGCCCAAAATACCATAACTTTTTAATAGTATATAGATTTAATCTAGATTTAAATTTCAAAAAGCTCCTAGTTAAAAAAAATTATTATTCAATAAAATAATTCTAAAGTTTTCATTGTTTTAAGTTAAATAACATACTTTTTATTAAAAATTCCTTATTTTGTTCTTTAGTCCTCATATTGCATGAGCGATGTTTCTTACAAACAGGGAAGAATTACTGTTTTCTAGGTCAGAATCTATTCCATCTAACATTAATCGTTGGCAAATTTTGGACCTTAAAGTAGTAATTTTTTCAGCTCCTTACATCAAGTGGCTTCATTCCTTGTCTAGAGCGATTTTCATTTAAAAAAAAAATCACATTTAGTTCAATTTCAGTTATTTAATTTTGTGATACAAAATTAAAAGTAAGAATGTTTCGCGGGCAACACTAAATAAACGCAGCTAGTAATGAATACAGAAGAATGTTCTTATCTTTTTGGGTGGGTTGGGGTGTAGTGGCATAAAGGTTATCAATAGATATGGCAAACCTTCTTCTGTTGGCAAGTAGAATAAGCTAATACGCAGTTATTTTTGCTGGTGGTTCCATTCTTCTACATTTTTTACGGTTTTAATTTGTTATGAAGAATTAGAATATTTGATATTTTACTTCATCAAGTTTAGCAACACGTGAGTTGAGAAATTAAATTAATTCTTGGTGTAAATGAGAGTTGTGAAGATATCTAATATTTTCAATAGCAAAATAAAGTCTTTATACATACGTACGGGGTGGGGTGGAGTAACTCTGATGATCTTTTATCGCCTTGTCTGGAAGGCAACAGAGGTCAATTACATGGACTGACGACCTGGATATTCCAAGTTTGAGTCCAGTTCATCCACAAAAATCACTTTCACTTAAAATGCTAACAAACTTCACATAATTCCTCCCATAAATATCTGATATCTTTCTAAAAAGAATTCTGACGAGAAAAATATTGGGGAAACCAAAGCCAACAACAGAATATTCGGATTCATACAATATGTCATCATGGCATTGCCTGACATCGCTGTTTCTTTTTGTCGTATTTCATGAGTGATGATCAATTGTTTTGTTTATTTAACTAAGATGAATAAAGCTTTTTTCATGAAAGGAAGGCACAAGGAGACGTTCGCTGAGTTTTCTTGAAGGTTTTATATGGAGAAAATTTACTTAGGAGACTAATGTCATTGTAGCTAGTTATTTACTTCTTAAACTTAACTTTCTAACTTAACTTCCCTATGTTTTGTCTACCATGTTTGACCTTTGCTCCCTGCCTCAACTTTACGTCCCCCCGTCCTTCATTCAATCTTTATCATACACTCAGTGTGATCCTTGTCAAAATTCACACAAAATCGGCAATGATGTAGGGTCCTTAATATGTAGCAGATAGACTGTGCATTGGTTGTAAACACAGCCATACATCAAAAAGTAAAAGACAATTAAAAGGCTGTAGAGAGAGAAAGGCATTTCATTTATTAATAGTTGGTCTACGAAAAACTATAAAGACAGTAAATGAGACATGATAGATGTAGATTAAACATACAAAATGTATTGCTCGCATGCAACAGAATGCACAAACTATTCTTTTAAAAGATAAAACGAAAAAGAGTTGCATTAAGCACAAAGCAAAGACTTTCATTTTCTTGTAATGTCGTTTCTGTTAATAAAACTGCTGAAACTTGTATTTTCTGTTGTCCAGAAATTAAAAAAAAGGAAAGACGAATTCAGTCTTATGACTTAACTGCATGGTAATACAATAATTCCCAACAAAATCTTGTGTATTCATATTATTTGGAATTTTCGGATTACTGTTCTCACAATTTCGGTCAATATAACATCTGACATCCTTCAAGTATATCTTACCAAACTCAGGAATTTTTCTGCTGAATTCTAGAATCTGCATGGATTTCTAATGGAAACCGTTATTTAATCCATGGGGGTAGCATGTTCTCGCTCTGTCAACCATGACTGAGTAGAAGTCTTAAATAATTTGCAATTGTATTTTAAGTGTTCTCCATACTCAGGATTGAACCTTCAATCTCCAAAAGAGTGTAACTTACAACTGAATTTTACCAAGTACTTTATGCACTATTCCATGGGTCTTTGCAGTTCATGACTGACGAAACAAAAGCATGTTATCCACATAGATTAAATAAAAGGGTCACGTTCTCACTTCCAATCAGATTCTCCAGTTAAACAGAAAGATTCCCAAGTTCGACAGAAAAATTCCCAAATTCAAGCAAAATATTCCTGAGTTCAACCAGATACACCTAAAGAAGGCCGGAGGTTACATCAATCGAAACATTTTGAAAAAGAACACTCAAGATGAGAACAGTAGGTCCAAGAATCCAAATAATGCGAATAATCAGTCCTCATCTCAAAAATTCAGAAACATAAAATCTTGTGTTCACAACAAGATTTAGGATCTAAGCGTTTTTTACTGGCCTTTTATATTTCAAGAAATATATATTTCGTCTATATTTCAAGAAATCAGAAAGCAGCTACGCAATTAAATAAAACATAGTTTTTTGTCTTAGATGTGTGCATAATTTATTTTTCATAGATTAAAACTAACCAAATAGTACTCCTGGGAAAGGTATAAACTCATAACTCACCCCGCCCAATGATAAAACTGTTCTTCTTCAATGTGGGAATTTACTTTAATTTAATATTGCTTTGAAATGGAGACATTTGTTTCATGAGAATTTGTAAATTGAATTGCATAAGGTTTACTGTTATTTTCAGGATAAACTGATGAGCCTGTTTGTAATGCTGACAGTTGCAATATATATAACCGTGCCGATGTTGTGTGAGAACATTTGTTGTATTTCACGTTCTATGTAGGATTTTTGTATCATAATGCCGTGAAGAGTTTCAGAACGAACATGATGTATTATTGCCAGACAGAAGAATTAGACTCTTGTGGCATATGTGTTGAATCCCTAGAGAACCTTTTTCTATTTGAGAAAATGGCTTTTTGTAAATACATACATACATATATATATATATATATATATATATATATATATATATATATATATATTTAGACAAATATTATTGAATAGCACGGAATTATTCTGTTTTACAATTTTCTTTTTTATCTTCTCCAATCTCTGAATAGTCCTTTTTGTGTTTTTCTCGAAATTATATATGTTGGATCCATAATCGCAAGCGCTTTTGACAGAAGTACTTCTATCATCCTCAGGCATATTGTAGAAATAAATGTCATGAAGATTGACTCTCCACCTCTCTGACTCTAGCTCCATATCACAACATTTGAAGGGACATGGCTGCCAACATTCGGAATTTCGAAGAATTATGGTAGAAAATACAAGAGTATTGCAGAGTGAGAGAAATGTAAAGTACTAAGAATACTTGAAGCATTGTACATTAAAACAAAGAAGCCTCAAATAAATGTTAATTATGAGTGCAGCCGGAACATTTTGAAATGTTTGGGATAAATGTTTAATAATGTATATATGTGTTTGTATATATAAATCTGTTTAATATATGCAAAAAAAAAAAAAAAAAATTCGTTCACTTAACTTGTAACAAATTACCACGTGACTAGGAAAAAATATGTATATATAAGTAAATTAAAAAAACAATCCCTACATTTATTCCTACAATATGCCTGAGGATGATAGAAGTACTTCTGTCGAAAGCGCTTGCGATTTCGAGAAAAACACAAAAAGGACTATTCGTAGATTGGAGAAGATAAAAAGGAAAATTGTAAAACAGAATAATTCCGTGCTATTCAATAATATTTGTCTAAATGAGAAAATGCTGCCTAAATATACACAATATATATATATATATATATATATATATATATATATATATATATATATATATATTGAAAAGAAACTGCAACTGCACTCATATAATATGGTGAAATCTGCAAAATAAAGAATATCTTCTTGCAAGCAACTGCCTTTTGAGACAGCAACTTCATTAATACTAGCAAGTCTACCCTCTTCTTCTTCACCCAGCCCATTCTTCTCTCTGGATATGTACATTCATACAACTCGATTCAACATAAGGGAAATAACTCTGTGAAAAAAAAATCAAATTTACTTCCCTTTAATTAATTGCTGGAAAACAAACTACATGATAACATTAAAAGATGTGTGTACGTTTTGATAACATTAAAGGATATAAATGGCAATTTGACCCTCAAATCATACCTTTTTTTTAGATAGCATATACATCTGGGGTTACACCTATGAAAAAAAAAAAACAACTTTGTGGGTTTTTTTTAATTTTGTTCAAGCTTGTCATTTTAACTTCTACCCAGAAGGAAATTTTTTATTTCAACGAGAATTCGCCCATGCAAAAAAATTCTCATTTGCATAAGTGAAATCTTGTCATTGCACAAAAATAACAAGATTTTATTCTTGTAAGCTGAATGATCTGGGTTCAATCCCTAATGAATGACACATGCCGTGACCCTCACTCTTTTTCCTTCATCATAGCTGCTGCAATATATTTTCGTTTTATTTTTTTATAATTTTTGTTACTATGCAGATCAGCTAAACCTGTAGTCAAATACCTTTTTTGTTTCTATTAATCTTACTAGGTTAATAGAAACGTTCGTACAAGAGCTCAAGATTTGTGAACAAATTTGAGGTTCCTGGTGTGTCGCAATGTGGATCATCCACGACTAGGTATATTTTATTTGAGAAACAGATCATTTCGCGTCACTTGATTGCTCCCATCTACTCACATTTGGTACCGTCAGTTACCATATGTCACCACCCTATCCCTATCTTCCCTATCTTCAGCCATCAATGAGGATAGTTACCACTCTGGCTCTGGATCTGGACAAAAATCTCTCTTGGAGTTCCTGGCATGCTCGTTGCAGAACTGTTTGTTTCACAAACGTGTCTTGACCATTGCCCACTCCTTTTCTTCACGTATTTCTTTCCATTGTTTCTGTATTTGATATTTATTCTGTAGGACAGGAAGGTGATTCAACCGTATAGCTTTATGGCTGGGAGCAGGTCAATATCCTAAAAAGGAGTATTGCAATGAGTTTTTAATAGCATAGACATCCAAACCTGCACATGTTGTCTGCTAATATACATTTTGCAGTTTGACTTTGGCTAACTTTGTGCAGCTTTTGCTTTGAACATACTAGGATGATGAATAGACACCAGTTCTTCAAATAGGAGTCATACTCCAGGGACTCAAACAGTGTGTCGAAATTATTATCATCACTTTTAATGAAAGTCACTTCGACGTATAAAAAATAAAAATAGAAAGACAAAGAAAACCGCAAGAAAAAATGAGAAGAGAAAAGACTTGGTGGATAGAAACAAACAAACAATTTTATTAAAAAAAAACAAAAAAACTTTGAGCCAAAAGAAAAGTTCACAAGCTGTCTGCTCCTAAGATTTTGCTCTCAGCTACAAAGAAAATTCTATGTGTGGCAAAAATTACGAAAGATAAAGGGATTGAGAAGCCTTTTTTACTCTTTTACTTATTGCCATGATATGAGCTTTCAACCAGTGCAGGATTTTTTTTTTTTTTTTAAAAGGTCGAAATACTTTAGCAAGGTCGAAAAGGGTTTGCTCCCTTTGGTTGCAATTTATGCTTACATTTGGTAATATCGTCCATTTTAAAACAAAAGTCCGCTTGTGTAGATCAGTTGAAATATCTGCAGACATATCCATTTTCTTCAGGCCTTAGAAGGAAATATCTAGTTATAGTGATAGACACTTCCACTGCATATTCAATCTTTCCTAGTGAGAATTTTTCCCATATGTGCCTCCTCTCCTGCAGCCTTGTAGTTCTCTGGCGTATTTAACAGTCTAAGTCCTCGACAGATTCCTTGGATTTACTTGAAGTAAAATACGAATTCGTTAGGTAACTTAAATGAAATCACTTCAACATAATAAACTTCACCAAGTAACTTAGACAAGTTCACTTCACACATTTTAACGTCCTGTTTAAATTGAGAAAAGATTGCACGTCAACACATTTCCAGTGTCAAGCTCCAACTGCCAACCTCAGCTTGAATTTTATCACAAAACACGGGAATGCGCAGTTCAGTCAATCAAAAGGCAGAAATTAGTAATAACATCAGCAGCAGGTAAGCAAACTCAAGAGAAAGGAAGAAGAGGGGGAAAAAGAAGAAATATACCCCCCCTCCCCGAAAAATATTTCTACAAGTGGTTCTCTGTCCGAAGATATAAGTTCTTAAGGTGTCACATATGATTTTGGTTTTCCCTGACATCATTTGGACTATTTCCACCCATCCAGTATATCGATCAGTGTACACCATTATAGTTCCTGCTCTGTATATCTATGAAATCCACCACCATTTGTTGGAATGAAAATTCTGAGTCTGCCGGTGACATCAAGGGTTCTTTGGGCTGAAATGGTGCAATTGTGTTGAACGTGCAGCACTGAGATATGGTTTGCTTGATGCAAGCCTCCAAACACAGCCAGAACAATCATCTTACATTTGGCAGCATACTATTCAAACCTTGATGTATGAAATGAAGGAATTCCAGTACCTCTGCATAAAGTTGTTGAGCTATCAGGATTTGGTTGTATTTGATAATAACCAGTATAATTCTTCACAGATAGGCTAGAAAACCCAAGCTATATGCAGGAGATTGTTGAGTGACTGGGAGAAGCCATTTTGAATTAGATTTCTTAAAATTCTTTATCTGCAACGATCGTTTCTCATGTAATAGCTTTCAGCTTAGGGTCGATTTTGTACATCAACATGAAGATGCTAAGTATCAGAATGCACAATCGGGAGCTAAATTAAGTTTTCTGGGGCAATGTTTTATATGGAATCGAAATCCGTGTCCTTTCTTTTAAATTTAACAGGCAGGGGTTTTTAATATATTCCAGGCATAATCACATTGAAATGCTGGTTCTCATTAGATCATCAGTTAAGCCAGGTTGAGCTTGGTCAGAACCAGATGTGTTACCATTTGGGAATACCAGGCGCTGTATGTAGGAGGACGTTGACAGCTCCCTGCGAGAGAGCCAAAAAACCTAACATCGTCATCTTCCCTAACGGGGATATGCATGCGACTGGAAACCGCTTATGAATTTGATACTCCCATGAAACTGCCCCTTCAGAGAGAAACTGGATTAACTTTCCCAGGGTGAGTGCCGCTTTGGTATGTTGATTCATAGAAATGTACATATTAGTGAAGGCAAAGGTGATGCAGTGGATAATGCTGCAAATTGATGACCTGGATGTGCCAAGTTCGAATTCAATTTGTTTTTTAGCAGTTATTTCAATTTTGGATGATGTTGGCAATTTTTACATTGTTGTTCATTTTGTATAAAAAAACACATCTGGAAACAGAATCAAACTGGTCAATAAATAGATGAATAAATAAATCAAATTAAAGATATATACTATACTGATTCAAGTGATGTTTTCCTGTAAATAAGTTTATTACTTCATCAAATCTCTTCTAATTATGTTCACCCCCCCCCGCCTACGCCCTTGTTGCACGCGCGCACACACACACACACACACACACACACACACACACTTTTCTCTTCTTACCCACACGCAGACAGCTTCTACCATATTCAGCCCATCCTTTTTATTTATGGCTTTCCCAGATGTACTTTAATCCATACCCACCCAATCAACATACATATGTATAAACTAATTCCAGTTCTTACAAATGAATTAGAGGAATAAAATCAATCCTCCTCACGAGCAGAACAGCTTTGCACCACTTTTATGTCTCTTATGAAGATTTACATCAATATTTAATGATACTAAACCTTATGTATAGAATTTTTATTCCAATTTTGATCTAAATCCGATGGGGTCTGTTCTGTGCTCATTTTCACCTGTAAATGACTTCTTTCAGCCTGCTCTTTATTCACATAGTTCCCGACTTCCACTTCTTATCTTTCACCCTCATTTTCATCATTTAAACTTGGACCCCCATTAACTCTTACTTCCTACCTCTTTCCTATTCAAGGTCACCTCAGTATATACCAGTATAAAGTTCAAATAATTGTTATTATAATCCTGACAATGACACATGTTTGGGTCCTTTCTTCAACACGAGCTATATGTTGTATTATCATGAATAACAACATGGTCGGAATAAAAGGGAAAGAATAAAATTCTAAAGAAATGAAAATACCAAAGAAACAGTTGAATTCACTTGTATGTATATATTTATTTGGCATAAGTAATGTTTGTACTTGATAAAAAAGATGATCATCATAACAAAAGGGGGGGTGAAATAACAAACTTAGTCACTAATGAAAAAGTTTATGTTAAAAGTTCATAAACGCAATCGAAATAAACATGAATTACCAGGGCAAACAAATTATAGAGAATACATGGGTGATGCCAAGTAAGTACAATTTATTTTGATACGATCTAGGAACTATTCTAATAACTAATACTGAAATGGCTAGCTGTCTGTGACCAGAAGCAATATTTGATGAAATCGTGTCAATGGTGTAAAATCTATGTAGGGCTAAATGAAGCTAAAACCCCTCTCTCACAGGCGTAATGTTGCTAGTCTCGGTCTTTTTTATAAATACTATTATAACATGTGTTCTTCAGAATTGTCTTATCTATTCCCTGCTTCTTTTGTTCCGGCTCGTTTGATTAGTGGTCTCCATTAATTCAGTTTTGATAGTTCATTGTAATACAGCTTCCTATTCCAGTAGCTTTTTCTGTAACATGGTCGTTAAATGTCAACATTCGCGACCCCCACATTTTATGCAGACAGTCGCAAGTCAAGAAAGAATACGACTCACTTTTTTCTTTTGAAACAACAGACATTTATTTACAGGTACTTCCAGAAGAACATCTTGTCTCTTGTTTAAAAGTTTTTGGATACTCCAATATGCTTAACAAGACTCTGCCATGTCGAACATGTGGTACTCTGTCTTTGTCCGGCCATGTTTAGGACACATATTTTCCTGTCATTCTCAGGCCACGTGTGTGATGCATCTACTTTTTCTTTTTTATAATCTTTTTCTTTCCTTCTTCCTCGGTGTGACGTCACCTCGCACATGGCTCGGTCATTTGCATACGTTGGCTGTCATACAGATGCTGCTGCTGCTGCCATATGCACATCCATGCTCTATTACATATCCCAAAACTGCAAGCTTGTGGAACTCTCTTTCTGATGATTGTTTATACCAAGTGGCTGCACACCTTGTCTATAGCGATTTCCATAAAAAACAACAACAACAACAACAAACCATATTCACTCAGCGTCAGCCCACGTTTTTGAATTTTTTTTACATGCATAGAATGAGACTATTTTTGTGCACTTCAAAATTGAAGAGTTCATTCTTTTGTAGCTCGGTATACTTCAGGGGCGATAGTTTAAGGGAAATAACTCCGAATGTACTGAGCCGAGAATAATATTACAATATAGTGTTACTCTTCTTTTCTTTTTTTTTTTATTCAACTATCACATTTGTCATGCTAAAACCAATTTGACTCCTGCTCCAA
Organism: Euprymna scolopes; assembly: GCF_053919585.1. NCBI lineage: Eukaryota > Metazoa > Mollusca > Cephalopoda > Sepiida > Sepiolidae > Euprymna > Euprymna scolopes. The sequence goes on from NC_136499.1 coordinate 33,141,998, forward strand.
TTTGATTGTCCAACTTGGAGGTAATCAAGCAAATGACATATTGCCCAATTAAACATTCTATTACTTGGACAGTCATCATGCAATTAATATTCAAATATTGGGTTAAGTGAAATTATCTGTTTTCTGCATATATTTTTATCGTTTATAGAGTGTACAGATTCAACTTCAACCACGGACAGAAGTGTTAATCCAGACACAAGCAATTCCATCAGATAAACTAATAACATCTATTATTATACTAAATGTGAGTCAATCTACATGTGTTTTCCAAATAAATTTTTAATATATACTTTAATAACACAAAATTCATGCTAAAACATGCATTCTAGTTCTGAGATTGAGTTATGTTTGAAAGAAATTATTTTATAACAGACAAATTAATCACATATCTCTCTATTTTTCTATGTATTTCTCTCATCCCATCTCACTCTATGTTGACTCAACCACTCTCTTACATTTATTAACTCGCCTGGATGGCCGGCGTTGCCCGGGTGTTTTGGAAGTGTGTGTTGAGCAAAAAGAAAAAAAAAAGTGGTAGTAGGCAGGCAGGCTCGAACCCGAAGGTGGAAAAGAAAGTGAAAGAAAATCTGATGTCTTACTGCTACTCCACGACGCGACCGGAAGTTCGAAACATTAAAATTAGGCAAAGTCAATCCAACCAATAAGATGACTTGCAAAAATGGCTTGCAAAAAATCGACCCTTCCTTGTAGAAAACTACCTAGTTGAGGGTGAAGGAATTAATGTTTTTGGCCAATTTTTCGATATTTGTTGTCGAGCTTCAATATGATATTGATCTCGTGAAAATCCGTCGCCTCTGTAGAAAGTTTTAGGCAGACATACATACATACATGCATACATACATACATTTAAACAAACAGGTGAGATTTATATTTAGAGAAAGAGTGATCCTCTCTTTCAACTAAATTGCATACGTGTGTTCATCATCCTCTTATTCATTTTAATATCTGTTTTATATGATGACATGTTTGGCATCTTTTAAAAACTGACTTCCAAACTCTGGTCAGGTCTTCATTTATCCCTCTTTCTCTCAAATTCATCCTTATCACTTATTTCCATATTTTCACTGGCCTTCTCCTGTCAACTGACCTTGCTATCTTGAGATAGCAGGGTAGTTGTTCTACATATATTAATTCAAGTGCTCTCCTCCATTCCTTCAATGTAACCAAACCAACAAAGTCTCCTGTTTTGTTTACATCTCCCTATACTGTCCAGATTTAATCCTCCTCTGAGGTTATCAGATCAAAGCCTGCTTTTAAGACTCACATTACACATCGATCATATCATTCTTCTATCATTTCTCTCCATGCAACACATGGTCTTAACCATCGATTGCCAGGTTTCATTTTCATACATCATCACACTGTACACATGCCTTGGTCGATATTGGTAATGCTCTGGTGGTTAGTAATGAGACAAGTTTCCTGACCTTCATCCATTTAAAACGATCATAATGTCAAAAACAGACGAATTCGAACAAGCACAAGTAACACAATGTTCAACACACGACAATGGATGCCTATTTACCTATTTATTTACAAAAAGATTATTTTTGCTAGATTAAAAACAATGTTTTAAACGCTTTATCTTGACTTCAATTCTCATTTTATTTCAGCTATTTAATCTATGGTCAAAGCTTGACTTCAATTCCGATTTTATTGCAGCCATTGAATCTATGGTCAAAGCTTGACTTCAATTCCGATTTTATTGCAGCCATTGAATCTATGGTCAAAGTTTGACTTCAATTCCGATTTTATTTCAGCCGTTGAATCTATGATCAAAGCTTGACTTCAATTCCGATTTTATTGCAGCCGTTGAATCTATGGTCAAAGTTTGACTTCAATTCCAAGTTTATTTCAGCTTTTAAATCTATGACCAAAGCTTGATTTGAATTCCCAATATTTTCAGCCCTTGAATCTATCATCAAAGCCACCTGAGGCTCAACACAAAGCAAGGTAATGCTCTTGTCTTATCTGCCTATGCGCCAATTCTTGATGCCGAAGCATCAGTGAAAGATGTCTTCTATGAGCAATTAAAGGAAAAGCTAAAAACATGCATGCTCTGAGAAAGAACACACAGTGTTGCTTGGGGATATGAATGCTCGTGTCGGAGGTGATTACGCAAGCTGGCCACAATGCCTCATAAAGTTTGGAGTTGGAGGAATAAATGAAAATAGGCAACGCCTCTTTGAGTTCTTCTGCAGAAAGAACCTAATCATCACAAACACGTTATTCCCAGATAACCCTTTTCATAAGGTGTCCTGGTGTCATCCAAGATCATCTCACTGGCATCACCTTGATTTCGTCATAACCTAAATAAATAAGAGCAAAGTACGCAACACACGAACATGCCACAGTGCAGACTGTGACACAGATCTCAGCATTGTGATGTCTCGAATGGTGCTTCAGCCAAAGCCCTACCATAAGAGAATTGTTAAATCGCTTAAGATTGACCTTTCCAAAACCAACATTCCCTCCAAATGCGATGAGTTCTGTGAGACCTTGTCTGTAAAGTTGAAAACAGCCACAGACAGGGTGACCGATCCAGAACAGTACTGGACTACAATGAAGAAATCAATCCAAGACTGTGCTGTTGATGTTTTCAGGGGACAGGCCAGGAGAAACCCAGATTGGTTTTCTGCCTTACTTCCGACCATCCAGCCAGTTCTCAAAGAAAAACAACATGTCCTTCTCTTCCATAAAATCAGACCAACTAGGAAAAGTAAAGAATGTCACAGAAAATGCTGTACTGAAACTCAAAGGGTTATTAGAAAATGTGTGAAGGAGTATTGGAATTCTCTTTGCTCTGCAATTGAAACAGCCCTTGATGCAGGAGACATTCGAGAAATGTACTCTGGAATAAAGTCTGCATTAGGGTTCTCCAAGCAATCACTCGGTATCCGTCAGTGTAAAGACGGTACAACAATTATGGATAATTCTGAGAAATTAGATCGCTGGATTGAGCATTACACTGACTTGTATAACGGTGACAGCAACATGTCTCACGAGGTCATTCAGTCAATCAATCCTTTCCCAACTCTAAATGAACTAAACGAAGGCCCAACCATCCAAGAGGTAACCAAAGTAATATTTGCTCTCCGCAACAATAAAGCTGTAGGTGGTGATAGAATATCCATTGAGCTCCTCAAAGCAAGCTCAGAGGTTCTTACCGAACACATCCATCAGCTTATCTTCAACTGCTGGGTCCACAAAATTGTTCCATAAGATTTCAACGATGCAACATTTTACAACACTTTTCAAAAACAAAGGTTCAAGAGGAGATTGCAACAATTATTGTGGCATCTCACTTCTCAATGTAACTGGGAAAGTGATGGCCCATCTGCTCCTCTCACGTCTATAGAAAATTGCCGAAACTGTGTATCCTGAATCGCAATGTGGTTTCAGGGCAGGTTGGTCAACTACAGACATGATCTTCTGTGTGAGACAGATCCAAGAGAAGGCACGAGAACAGCGACAACCACTATATATGGCTTTCATAGACCTGACAAAAGCATTTGATCTGGTCAACAGAGGAGCTCTATTCCTCGTCCTTGAGAAATCAGGCTGTTCCCCTCCCTGCTGTCACTCATCAAAGCATTTCACGAGAACATGTATGGGCGAGTCCAGTATAGGGAAGACTTGTCTGACCGGTTTCCGATCAATTGTGGAGTCGAACAGGGCTACGTACTCGCCCCAGCCCCGTTCGGTTGTACTTCTCCTTTGTTTTCAAAAAGCATATCAGAATGTCAATAAATCTATGGAGGTTTTGATCCTCACCCGTGACGATAGGAATTTCTTTACCCTCTCACAATACAAAGCCAAGTTGAGAGTTCAGGAACTAATTATCCATGAATTCCTCTACACTTATGATGCTGCTCTTTGCACATTTTCCGCTGAGGATCTTCGACTTCTAGATTCTTTCTCAAACTCATGTAGACATTTCGGACTAACAATCAGTCTTAAGAAAACCGTCATCCTCTTCCAGTCATCAGAGAGTGTTAATTTTACAATAGATAATACAACCCTGGAGAATGTGGATAAATTCAAATACCTTCGTGCTACCATCGCCAAAAACATTACTCTTCACACCGAACTTAGCATGTGTGTTGGCCTAGCCTCTACCACATTTGGGAGGCTTATACAGTGCGTTTGGAAGAACAAGCATCTGACCATCAAGACAAGAGTCCATGTGTACGAAGCGTGTGTGTTCAGTGTTCTACAAGATGTCCCTGATCAATCATTGGCATGTCATAGGAGAACAGAATGACAAATGAAGAGCTCCTCAGACCAGACAGGTTCGAGTGCACTTTCCTCAGAACTTAAGTTTATGAGATTTCATATAAGCCGAATGTATTACATAGTGTTTTGAAAGAGGGTACTTGGCATGTTAGTTGTCCATGTCTCAGATTCAAGGATGCTTGGTGAGCCAAAATTTATGTTGGGAAAGAGAGATGACACAGAAAACCTCAAAAAGCTCAAAATACATCGATTCAAGACGCCATAGTTTTGACCTCTGTAGCATTGTTGGTCACAACAGATGCTTGCAAAAGAAATTTTGTTGGTAATTTTTTCTATTCATCGAGCAGTCTTTCTTGTTTCGGCTGGTAGATTATATATTAGGGCGCCCAGTGGTTGTTGTTCAACCATATGCTCTAGTGCTTTCCAACAAAATTAGAAAAAAGAGCTCAGTTGTGTTTAATCAGACATGTGTGTATATATATATATATATATATATATATATATATATATATATATATAATTACAGGTTAATATTTTCCAGAGGTAAAGCAACCAATGAAGTTAATATAAGAGTGCTCAATACCGAAGTTAGGCAAAGTATACTTTTTATTTGTCTTACATAAGCATTAATATGTTACTATATGATTCATTACGGAATAAACTTTTGTATGAGCAATACTGCCTGAAGAGGTCTTTGGTTACTTGTAACTGTCTGACCGAAACATGCTCATGAATGTAAAGTGACATATTAATGCTTATATATATATGCATATATATATATATATAGTTTATATAATCGCTTGATATTGGAAAAAATTTTAAAACTTCATAAGAAGACCTTAAAATAAATAAACAACAAAAACTACTAAATGAAAGTAAAAGATGTATGATAAGAAATTACGCAAAACTTTTATAATTGAAATTATTGCTCCGAGCCAACGCCAGGGTTTCTTCATTGCTTATAAATAAAAAATAGATAAGCAAAAGTAGACATAGAAAGTAGATCTTATTTATTTCGCTCAAACTGTATCTCCTCATAAAGTAATTAGTTGACTTATATGCCTGTTTTTATCTTCTTTTTCTCTGTCTCCCCCCCCCCCCCCACCACCACCACCACCTGGACTTTGCTGATTTTTTTTTGTTTATATCTGCAGTTTCTTTTTCTTTTCTTTTTCTTTTTTTATTTTTAAAAAGAATTAGTTTGTATTCTGTAGTAGAATGAGTCTTTGGATTAGCAAAAACAAACAAAAAAAAAATATGGGAATTAAAAGTTATTGCTTTTCATTATTCATTATAGCTGTGGCTCTAAGGCAGTGTGCTGGCTTCATTATGACAGAGTATTTGTTCCGTTACTCGGTGAATTCATCCCTGGAGCAAATTCGGAGGATGTACCTCTCTCTCTCTCTCTCTCTCTCTCTCTCTCTCTCTCTCTCTCTCTCTCTCTCTCTCATGTGTGCTGTGGCTCTCCACTTGGAGATCAGTTTCAGTAAGATGATGTTCTAGAAGCTGACTTTCATTTTTGTCTTTTTTTGCATGTTCCGTGAGCAAAGGTTACACCAACATAGACAGGATTGATCCAATTCTCATGTGATGTTTAGGAGTCGGTCGGGTTGTCAGTTCCTGAAAAGGAATGAGTAAATTTGAGTTTTTGCAAGTTTGCATGCAAGTGGCTATTCTTGTAGCAGAGGAATAGCTTGGCTATGGCTGAATTGAGGTTTGGTTCAACTGATTCAAACATACTCTCTTGAGATATTATGGAATGGTCGTCAGTATAGATGACACTCAGTGTTCTGGTTCATTGATTGGTCATTGGTATAGATGTTGTAAAGTAATGGAGCCGACAAGTAATGTAAGCCATTTGGAGAGCTAATTGGTCTAAAAGGATAGAATAGCAAGGAAATGGGGATCATTTTAATGCAAAACTGATCCCCCTGACCCAAAATTCTAAATTGTTTTTTGTTTTTTGTTTTTATCTTTGTTTTATTTTTTTTCATCTACTCTTGTGATTTTCTTAAGTCCAAATTAAGATAATCTCAAAATGGTTCTGCGATGGCTAACAAGGAATGGTGCACATTTGTCTCTGTGATGTTTACTAGAGTAACCATGCTAAGCGTGATATGCCACTAGAAAAAGACGACAAGATAAACTATATCATGAAGGTACTTTGCTTTACAAGTAAACCCTGGCTAAATATTCAAAATAACAATATTTAAAGCCCAAATTAAGATAATCTCGAAATGGTTCTGCGATGGCTAACACAAGGAATGGTGCACATTTGTCTCATGATGTTAGAGTAACCATGCTAAGCTGGATATGCCACTAGACAAGATGAATTCTTGTCCTGGAATCTGGCCAAACTCGAAAAAGACAGCAAGATAAACTATATCATAGTTATATGGTTAATTCGCTTGAAGAGAAGTAATCCTCTGTTTCTATATGAATTCTTTTTGCTTCTGTTTTCCTCAGCATGCAGGTGTTTACTCTTGCAGTAGACAAGTAGCTCATATAAGGCTGAATTGAGGTTTGTTTCTACTGATTCAAACATACTGTCTTAGGATGTTACGTAATGGTCATCAGTATAGATGAATCACTCAGTGTTCATTGGTTGGTCATTTGGTGTACAGTAATGAAGACAGCACAATAATTTGTTGTAACTTTGTTCTATAGAAGTCTATCATGTGGCCACATGCTTCAAATATGTACAAAGAAGCTTCAGACAGACATTAATTATTAGGTTGATGCAAATATAATGTTGTTTTTATATATATAGTTGAACATCAAGAAACGACATTATTTTTGCATCAACCTAATAAAAAGCGTCAGTCTTTTAAGATGACTCTTTTTAAAGTTCTTGTTTTTTAAGATGGCTCCAATGAGATCTGTGAATGCCAAGTCTTTGGTCAGCTCCAAGATTTCAGGATGAAGAAGTGATTTACAATGATTTACACAGCAAACAGATGCAAGAAAGATGTTTTCTGTTACCAGTTTGATGTGTTGGGTGAGATTCAGGAGGTAATTTGTTGTGCATTCAGAGATTGTTTGTTGGGGGTGGCAGTAATTGAGGACAACCTATTAAGTGTAAATAAAAGAGATCGAATGGAAACTCTTTGCATATATTAGGTCTTTGCCAGGTTTGAAAATAGCAATAATTTGGGGGGGGGGGGTTCTCCAGATCTTTGGGATGTTTAATGTTAGCATACAGTTGTCCATCAACTCAAGAATCCATTTTCATATCAAAGATCTAAATTGCTTGGTCTCCTCTGTGAAAATATCTAGGGCAGTGATTTCACCAGCTATAAGGGCAGCGGTGCTCATCTCGGACTCTTCAAGAAAGAATGGTTCAGTAATTTCAGTGCTTGAAGAGTATTGAAATTGGTCTATGCTTAGTCTTTGTTGCTTGATAGTGCACTTCCGATTGATGATAACAACTGATGTGCAACTTGATTGACATTGATGGTGTACTGCTGCTGCATTGGAGTTCATGGATCAGTGCTGATTTTTCTGATTCAAATCCATGTCTTTTTACAATTCTTCATCATATCAATTTTCTCCAACAGATTTTGCTATTTCCATTGGTTGCCTTCTGGTAAGAAGTTCATGAGTCTCTCACTTGCTTAGATGGTACTTTCAATAAAGGTGCCAGATTCATAGAACCGTTGGTATTGCTCATATAATTCTCTACTTTAGGCATTCAGGTATGTAGTACACGCAGCAGCCTCTTGAGATATTCTTTTGGGTTGATTGCTGCACTAACCTGTTAAAACTGTTATAGTTTTTAGGGTCTGCTGGGAGATGGGCAATATTCCTTTTAAAATCTTCTTGGAATCCAACTTAGTTCGCTTTCACTAAGTTGAATCTCCTTCAGGATAAAACTTTGGTTGGGTTGATTACAGCAATTAATTGTGACGCAAATGGAGCCATGGTGTTGTGTTTTAAACAGTGGTTTTGCCACAAGCGTTTTGCTCAGTCTGTTCTTAATATAGCAGAAAAAACTAATTTGTACTATTTAGATTATTTAAGCTACTATTCTCATCTGAGTTGTGATTTTTACAACGTTTCGGACCATGTAAACTTCAAGCTTCTTCAGGTGCATCCAAATACAACACAATCTAAAACAATAAAAAAAACAAACACACACATGTTGCAAGGTTTACATAAAATAGCGAGAAATTAGAAAATTTGTATTTTTCAACTTTTCCAGGATTGCTATTATTGACTTATGGATGGCCATTTGAGAATGCCATGTACCTTATATGCCTTACAATCCGAGAACCGGCACTATTTGAGTCATTCATTGTGATCTGCACAGAACAGACACTGGCAGGCGATAACAGATCGAGTTCAAAATATTATTACTTTACTTCTCACATTGGCGTTAGCAAAGCGGGGCTTATAAATTAAACTGAGATTAGGAATACATGATTGTGCATTTATGTATATGTTTATATATATTTTATGTATATGTTTATATATTTTTTATGTATATGTTTATATATATATATTTATGTATATGTTTATATATATTTATGCATATGTTTATACATATTTTCACAAAAAACGCTCATCTATCTACAACCACTATCAACAATTTCCCCCATTCTCTATCTGTGCCTAAATCTAAATGCAGATTCCACGAAGAAAGCTATTTTCTAGAACTGCCCGCCTGTGGAACACTGTTCTGCTGGCCTGCTTCCCGGCTGACTACAGCATGGTAGCCTTCAAGTCAAATGTAAGCAAGTTCTTGTTGAACCGTCCCCTTAAATAATCAGATTCTACCCAACTTACACCATTAACGATACTACACTACCATCTTACATTTATTAATATGTATCCTCGAGTGGGCTTCGGGCCTTGATAAGTGATGATTCCCTTGAAAATAAAAATAAAAGGAAAAACAAATTACGGAATATTTTTTGCTATCACGAGCGGCAAGGAAGATGGTAAAAATTATTGATAATTTATTACACAAATTGTATTCATTCCAGAAAAATTTAAGGCATGTGTGTACAAGTGTTGCGTGCATGCTGATGTGTAGGTGTGTAAAAAAGATAACGCAACAATGTAAGTCTGTATTTGAGAATATTTCCTCTTTAATGATGGAAGGGGAAATTGTGGGAAGGTTGAGGGTTGCGTGTCGGAGGAAGCTCTGGCCGCGTAGGAGAAGGGGAAACATTCTCAAAAGTCCATGAAAGCCAAATACTTCCAATGTTGCTTTGATCGCACTTTATTATCACGAGAAAAAAAAAAAAAAAATAGGGCGCTTCCTGAACGAACGAAAATCGAAATATTGAAATTCAAGTAAAACAAATCGTACCTACGTAACTGTCATGTCGCAAATAGTAACATATTCAAAAGAAATTATGGAAAACGATCGGGTAGAATAATTATTAATGAAAAACAGTTTCCGATAAAGTTTATACTGGAAATAAAAATTTGTCCAACATTTTGAACTATGTACGTCACGTGACGTAAGCAACAGAACTTAATTATCTCCCTTATCAATTGGTCTCTTTTTTAGTAAGCGAAATATAGCTGTTTCGTTCTATTTCACAAATTTCTTTTTTCATTAATAATTATTTTTCTGCCTTACGTTTTTCGTCATTTTTGGATATGTTACGTCATGACAATTACGTAAGTACCTTTTTTTTTTTTTTTTACTTGAAATTCAATATTTTGGTTCATTCGTTTAATATAGAAGCACGAAAAGTAGATTTCGATAGAAATTTTTTAAAAAACTTATTAAATTTCAAGTAAAACAAATGCTACCTACGTAAGTGTCATGTCACAAATAGTAACATTTGTTTTTGTCTAAAAATTAAATAAAATGAATTCAATGGGAACGTAATAGAAGGATGACTGGCGGGAACATTTGTTAGAAGAAAGTGGATTGTCTCGGGCGATATGCCCTTTCACAAGCTAAAGATATGTTTAAGCCATTTCTTTTTTGTTTTTGTTTTTTTGAGAGTCTTTTAATAATTGTTAGAATTTTCAGGAATCTTCTACACTCTTTTAGAATCTTCCGGAATCTTCTGGAATTCCGCGTAAAAACAATAAAGTTAGTTACTCCTTGATATAATCTACTACTTTTTTTTAAAAAGATATTAATGTGTGTGTGTGTGTGTGTGTGTATGTGTGTGTGTGTGTGTGTGTGTGTGTGTGTTATTTGTTTTTGTTTTTGTTTTTGCGATACGTTTTGAATTAATTCAATTATTTACGAAAGTTCATTTTTATCTAAATGCGAGTTAGGAATAATTTTCCCTTTAACCACTTGGTACCCTCACATGGGGAGCGGCATACATATTGTTTTTAAAATATAATATAATTATTATATATATAAATAAAACTAACATAATATCCGAAATATAGACTAAAACAAAAAATAACGTATCTAACTACACCTAGGCTGAAAGTAGGTCAGCTTACTACAACAATAGGATATCTACCCTTCCAATAAACACACAAAGAGAAGGGGGACCGGAGGTCAACTGTGCCTTTGTCCTGTAAGTGCCCGCCTATTGGCTGATTAGGATGGGCGCGGTGGCAACTAGAAAGCTGATTGGCTAACTAGAAAATTCAATAGCATGTGCGTATATATAATCGCGCCATAACCGCAACTTTTCGCATAAGCCTGACGACCTCTCACGAGAATGAAACGCAGATTATTCTGTGTAGCTTAATTGCCATATATATTTTCATAACTTACTACCTAGCTCTATCTATTTATTGAGCACCGTTGAAGTAAAAATACTGAAAATTTACGCATAAAATTACATAATCGCATATTAATTTATGTGATTAAATGAAGTAATCATATATATATATATATATATATATATATATATATATATATATATATATATATATAATACCCTTGTTCAACTATCGTCCCCTCCCTTTCTCATCACCCATTGTCTGATAATGCGTTTAGATTTTGTTTCTACTTTTATTAGTCGCACAAAAAAAGTCTGCTTCATCAACATGCGGCATTATCAAAGGATCTTTTGTCAATAATTATGAATGCATTTTGACAAGGTAAACTCTGAAGAATGTTCAGCAGAGTGTGAAGAATTATGCAGACTGCGTGGTGGATTGTCGTCTGATAAAATGTTACAAATGTAAGCAGTAAGGCTGTCTACATGAGTACTTAACAAGATCGACAGTGCAGGCGGGCGGAGGGTGAGTGGGAGAGGTATTAGGTGCTAGCTATTTAATCCCATCTTTTCCCTTTTTCCTCTTTATTTGTTTATTTTTTTTTTCTCTCTGCTTATGTGCAATTCAGATATATATCTTTTGGTACCAGCAGCTGTTGAAGGAAGTCAAGGGGAGGAAGAACTTTGCGACTGCAAATGATTCAGTAAAAATAGTTTAGATGTTATTCCTTTTTTAGTCTTGCAAATTTTTGCTTGAAAAAAAAAAAAAAAGAAAGAAAAACGAAATTTTTGCTTGAAAAAAAAAAAATGAAAGTTACTCTTCAGAAAATTAATGAAATTTCTTTTCTTATTATTTCATTTCATGATCGCTTTGATGGAAGAAATACTTGACGCCCGTTACCTGACATGATCTAAACAGATTGGACAGCAACATCTATTCTAAGTAACACGTTTATTTCTGATAAATTACTTACAATGGAATGTACGATATACATCACTTTGTTACACTGACTAGCAAGCTGCAATAAGTAATTTAATATTTTAGGCAATCTTTATTTGTGTTTTATGTTACACAACTGATGGTCCCGACCATAATATTAAGACTAGCGTGAAGTTCCCACTTATCAAAGCTTGAGGGCTACTCAGCGATAAGGGTTAATGCGCGCACAGTGTTTGAAAATGGGCTAGAAATTGACTATTTGAGGGGACGACTCGACAAGAATGTGTTTACATTGAACTTGAAGAGGATCATTTTTTAGTCAGCCGTAAAGTAGGCTAGCAGAACAGAGTTCCGCAGCCAAGCAGTTATAGGAAAGAAGGTTTGTTCATGGGACTTGCGTTAAGATTTAGAAACAGATAGAAAGTGGCGGACATTTATGATAGTGGTTGTAGCTAAACGAGTGCTTTTTGTGAAAGTTTGGCATAGGGGGACCATATATTGAATCTCCAACGAACACCTGCCATATATATAATAGTTTATATATATATATATATATATATATATATATATATATATATATATATATATATATATATATATATATATATACTAGCAGTCCGCCCGGCGTTGCCTGGTCATAAAATACACATAATATTATATTTTAATTCCTACAGAAATTGAGACATGTGCATTTGAGTATTATATATTTTTTTTCTAAACAGTTCATTTCTTGTAAGTAAAACATAAATACTCGAGCTGAGGTCGAAACCAAAACCTAAAGACAGTAAATCAAGCAGGATAGCCATTAGACCAGCTTGACACGTCTTTATGAAGTGTTTGCAAACCAACTTATCCTTAGCATGATAAATCTGTCATGTGAACCATTCACGCTTGCGCATTCATGAAACAGTTGGCAAACAGATAAAAATTCGATGACCTCCAAATACCAAGTTTTCAATTTTTACTCCTCATCACCCCTTTTTTCCGGATGAAAATCGATAAAAAAGTTTTGCAGTTATATG
>NC_136499.1:33174866-33264866 GCF_053919585.1 Euprymna scolopes
ACAAAAAATTATTTTCATTATTTGATAAAAAATTATTATATAGCATTATTCGTATTTCTAAATTTTCAAATTAAACTTACAAAGTAATATTTTCAAATATGTGACACAATTCCTCTATTCAAAATCCACGCCAACCACGCAAACAAACATCGATTTCAGACCTTATAACAAACGTCAATAACATTGTACATATACCTTTTCTCTCTCTGTGGGGGGCGGGGGCAACCCCTTGAGGTTAATACCACTAGAGGAAAACAAACAAACAAACAAAAATAAAACAAATGCAAAAGTCTTTGAAAAAGTTATCCTAACAACGAAAGCCCCAGGAAATTCTTTTTAATTTTTTAATAAAAAAATATATATAACTTGTAGCAGACAGGATTGCAAGGAACACTAGCAGGAGCAAATTCTCGCGACTCAAAATTTTGAATGTACTTTCTTTCTGGCATGTCCAATCAGAAACCAACTCTCAGTCACATAACCGAGTTTATAAAAGGTTAAACACACGGTAATTCTCCCTTTTTTTTCTCTCTACCTGGTGCTCGAGTTTGCAACATCTCTATGTGGGACACCACACAACCAACCCCGGCCTTTGGGCTCTGGGTTCGACTAAGACGAGATACAAATAATCCAGCATGGTAACCGAACTTCAATACGGTACATAAATGAATTCTTATCTTCCTACAGCACTGTCTCTTATATTTTGTGCTCGTTCATACACAAGTTTCTACTACAAACTTAGACACATACATACATGAACTCTTTTTTCTTTCAATAGGCTTGTATAATCATTGGTCAACGTCTCTACACAGGAACTCTTCCCAATACTAATCCTTTTCTACAAGTCATGCTAAGACGAAAATAACCAATAAAGCTGTTATTAAATGTTAGAATGAGACTCATTGTCTTCATTTCTACAAACATTATTCGGTTTTCTAAATTTTTAAATTAAACTTACAAAATAAGGTTTTTAAACTTGCATTCTGACAAGCTAATTTCCATTTGTTATTGTTACACCATGTTATTAGCACTATAATTATGTACTTCACTACAGTTTATTTTTTAAAAGTATACAGTTCTTCCCGGACAACTAATAACATGAAAATATTTTTCAATCATAACCGAAAAATCAAAACCATCTGAACTTAAATCTATGGTCCTCCCTTGCCAAACTTTCACGAAAAACACTCGTCTAGCCAGAACCACTATCAACAATTTCCCACACTCTTTATCTGTGCCTACACCTAAACGTAGATTCCATGAACAGGGCTTCTTTCTTAGAACTACTCGCCTGTGGAACTCTATTCTGTTTGCCTGCTTTCCAGCTGACTACAATCTGATTGTCTTTAAGTCCTATGTGAACAAGTTCTTATCGAACTGCCCCTTTAAGTAATCTAAGTTACAAAATTCCCACAAAAAGTTTATTATGCTAAAATCACAATGACTAATGTATACCAATTAACCCTTATCCTCGAGTGGCCTCTGGGCCTTGATAAGTGGTGACCCCCCCCCCTGTAAAAAAAAAGGAATAACTCATATTTTTTTAGTTGAAGAATATAAAAGGGTTGTCTCCCTTACAACTTACATTTTAATTTCTATTTTGTATAGATTTAAAAAGATTGTAAAAACAAATAAAAATCAAAAGTTAAAAATACTTCACTGCATCCCAGATTTTGAATTGAAAGCAATTTTGAATTTCGGAAAATTTCTGATGGCTAACTAACCTGTTTCCTGGAGAAGAAAAAGAGTTTTCAGTAGTTAGCTGATATGTATAAGCCTTGGACTTTAAAATTTTGCAGGCAACGAGCAAAGATCATTCTCGTGCAGATACGAAAAAATTATGTATAGGAATTCTAAAAGATCCAATATTTTTAGGGAGCAATTCTGGTTTCTGATTGGTTGCTAGCAGAACGTAGCTCCATTTGATTGGTCAGTTCCTATTGCCAGTGTCTATAAGTAAAACGTTCCAATTTTTTTAAATCATATTCTCATTAAATAAAAAAATATTGCAACACTAGGTACTTACAACTAGTATTATACAAATATAAATATAGATTATGATTTTTTTTTTTTTAAATCTCTGCATTTCAGTTTTCTAGTTAGTAACAATTTAATAACTTTTTTGTCTTTGCATGGAGTTTGAATTTTAGGATTTGTCAAAGCTATAAAACAAATATTTAGTGAGCTCATGAACATATGGCTTTAAAAATACCACAAAGTGTAATCTTTCTCATAGAAATCTTTTTTGTGAAGGCAAATTTACCATGAAATAAATGAAAATAACATGGTCGTGAATTTCTTCTATCTTGTAGAAGAAACCATCATGATGGAAAATGATCTTGTTTTATGAAAAATCTATATAGACGGAAATGGCTGGAGAAATGACAAATTATGGGAAGGTGGAAAGAGAGTACAAAACCTAAAGAAAGAGATGACTCAAGACGAACCTTTTTTTTTTTTTTTACTTTTAACGAGTTAAGAAGCTTAGCGATAGTTAAGAGGAAGTAAAAAGAATAATAAAAGATAAAGAAAGAAAGAGAGAAAGAAAGAGATAGAGAATATAACATCATATTTAGCTTATTTTGAATGACAAATATCTAGAAATTAAAGTGCTATCATTATTTAACTAATTATTAATAAATTTGAAT
Source organism: Euprymna scolopes (assembly GCF_053919585.1). NCBI lineage: Eukaryota > Metazoa > Mollusca > Cephalopoda > Sepiida > Sepiolidae > Euprymna > Euprymna scolopes. Next base: position 33,177,515 of record NC_136499.1, read on the forward strand.
GGTAAAAGAATACCAGAAAATATTGAACACACCTGTTTTATTTTTCCAAATATTTTAACAATTATTAAGTACTAAAAAGATAACTTTTCCAATGCTTACAATAAATATCTTGCTTAATCTTTTTATCTCTATATAGTATATGTATAGGCTAGTGTATGGGTCAGTGGCATGCACAGGGGGAGGCATCCAATCATATTCATACTATCTCCTTTTCTCATAATACGTCTCAGTACTAGGACTTATACTTGAATCTTTGGGGCATACAGTCTACATTCAAGGAGTTGGCTCCACGCATCATCAGACCTTTGCACATCACTGATATTTTTTTATTCTACCTACGTTAAATAATACAACAATTTTTTTCGGGTTGGGTTCACTTACAAAATATTCTGGTCAATTTTTATCATTTGTATTAAGATAAAGAATTAAGTGTCTTGAATTGATTTTTCCATCACAAGGTTAGACATAAGATCAGCTATAGGTTTGAAAAGCCAGCACACAAAGAAAGAGTGCAATCTGGCCTGCAAAAATTACCTGAGCAGCCCTATCAGCATTCCTCAGGTGATTAACAATAAACTAATCCTTTCTTGGAGAGAAGGTAACACCTGGAAGGGTGGATCTTCTAGGACAGAACAGCAGCTTTTGATTTTACTGCACGCATTTAAGAAATAATCCTTAAAAGTACAGGGTGGAAGGATAAGTGTCACCATAATTTTAAAACTTCTATTAAAACATCAATTCAGGTAACTGGATTATGTAGTAGAGCTGACATCATGGTTTAATTGTGCTTTAAACAGAAACATTTATTTCGAACCTGCTCCTGCTATATCAAAGAACCTACTGTTGAATTTATATGCCAAGTCTTTCCGCTTGTGTGGTAATAAAACTTCTCAAATGCACTTGTGATGTTAGGCTGTGTAAGGTGTTAACTTTGTTCAAAATTGCATGTTCCTTCTTTTAATGGATTTTCTTCAATTACCGATTATCAATATTATCAAAGACATTCCGATACAAAACCTATCTAAGAACACTGCCAGATACATGAATTACATTTGTGTGAAATTTCATAAAAGACGGCCCAGCCGTTTCAGAGTTTATAGAGAACTCACTCACACACACAAAGTTCCTTTTATACAATAGTAGATATATTACTAAAATCTTCATATAAAATCATAGAATTACATCAGTAATTTTATTTTTCATATATAAACTATGTATGATTTAAGTGCATCTTGATCGGACAATTTGATCTCTGCTTCAATTTTCTATTTTATTAATCTCTCCTTCCATATTGTGTTTCACTGAATTCTCAAACATAATGTGGTTGTCAGCCCAACTGATGAAATTTCTGCTACCTGGCAACATGTTAAATGTTGGTGATGGTTGCAGAAATATTATCACTGTCTGCTGTTGTGTTGCTTGGGTAAGGTTCAGGAAGCTATTGTCAATCTTTACATCTAGGCATATTTCTTTTTGGACTCAGGGTAATGTATTTTTTTACCTGTGTTTGCTCCACCATTTTCTGTGACAGTGAAACATTATTCCCAAACTCTTTTGATTGGCAACGACTTGAGTGCAATGACCAGGTGTATGTGCGGCAGCAAACTAGAGGAAAAAATCTCTTCAACCATTTGGTATTGGCGGAATTTTGGGTGCTTTACGCACTCGATGAAACAGGTTGTTTGACCAGCAACTCAACTCAATAACACACATGGATGCCCCAGGCACCAGGCACAAGAGTGTGTTGAAGGCCAAGAAAAGCTTAGATTGAGTGTATATTAAATGACTTGACTGTTTGTAACATGACTGGTATCAACCCTATAGATCAGATTGCATGGAGAGCATGTTTGAAATGTTGCTTCGTATTGCCCACCCTGGAGTCCTGGACACATGATGATGATGCTGATGATGATGATTTTTAAAAGATTAAAAAAAAACACACACACAGATTTTTTCTTTTGCATTCAAATTTATGTCAAAATAAAAATATAGAAAATATATTTTACATATAAATCATAAAAATTCCTGTGCATAATACAGTAGCAAAAAAAAAAAAAAAAATGCATTTGGAAAGAGACAGTTTTAAGCTGTCGTATGTGTAATACTTTAATTTCAACAAAATTGTTAAAATGTTTTTGATTTGTTAAAACTCCAATAAGTGAGTTTCGAGAAATGAGTTTCGTCAGCCGCCATTTTGATTTGGTCACGTGACAGGATTTCATAAGAGCTTTTGCCGTGTAAGCAGAGGCCGTTAACGCAAGGCAGTTGTGTTTTTGTTTTATTAGTAAAGAAGGCAGTGAAGATATTTTAAAAAGAAAACAACCTTTGTTTACAGGCAAAAGTAGCTAAAAACAAAACAAGGCAAAGATTGAAAGGGGAGATAATTAAAATCCGTGACTGATAAATGTGCTTTCCTACTTTGTCAATGATTAATGAAATATATTAAAAAAAACAACAACAAAAAAAACGTAAATTTGTAGATTAACTCCCTCTGCTAACTCCGTCTACCTCCCCACCACAACAAAAAAAAATGAGATTCCACTTTTTTAGGCGATTATGTGAAACTTGAACATGAAAAACTTGGTGTAAAGAAGAAAAGAAAAAAAATCAATTATTTTAGAATTTAGAGTAGAGATCAATTTCACATAAAAAATTAACATAAAACGACTCCCCCCACTTTCCAGACCATTCTAGTTTTTTTAAGTTAAGGCTGTTAACCAAATATTTTTACCTCTATCCCTAAATCCAAGTGGCAAGTCGTGATTGCCGAAAAACTAGATCCCCTCATGAAAAAGAAAATGTTAAAAATTTATCTCTCATAGCAAAAAAAAAAAAAAAATAGAAAAAGTTAACTACCCTAAAATGCAAGATATTAAATTTATATGCGAAACTGATTCTAAATTCTATAATTATTAGTTTTTTTTTTGCTTTGTTTTGTTTTTTCTTTTCACTAAGTTTTTCAGGATGTTTACACGTAATCACCTAAAAAGGCAGGATCTCAATCTTGGAGGAGAAAGGGTGGATTAGCAGAAGACTGAAAAAAAGAAAACAAAAATACTTTGTGTATTACAATCTTTCAGTGAAGAATAATACAGTATATTCAAAGCATGAGTGTAAAAGAATTATCTCTTTAAATGATGACTCCTACTTCTTGTCAGAAGAAGGCCATTCCATCTATTTTGTTTTAAGTTGCCATGAGCATGAAAATTATTCTTAATGCCAACTTAATTTTTACTGGTCAAACTTCTCCTTCCCCTTAAATTTTATGATGAATTTTTTGGCTTATGTGGTACAATGTTAAATTTGAAGGCATACTGTCCTATAGTAATAAAATTGATCATTTGTTGAATGTTGGAATGTGTCATAAAGACAGGCATGAGAGTGACTCAGAGAGATAGAAACCAAATTTGAGCAAGGAGGGGGGGGAGTCGGAGAGTGATATCGAGTGTGGTGTACCGGAAATGGCACCTGGCAGGAATAAACCTATTTGACGCAGACATGCACCTGGCCAAAAAAAAAAAAAAAAAAAAACACAGTTGATTGACACAGAATCACAACCTCTTTGGAAAATAAAATATCTAGTGATTTGATGCAAAAATCACCTGCAAAGGTTATACACAGACAGGAAGACACTAGTCACTAAATAAATGTCAAAGATCAAAGGAGTGTGGCTAAACTGACAGTAAAGATGAAACCCCAGAATGGGCATTTGCAAGTGTCCAAGAACGTTATATAAACTAGCAGAAATTGAGATGGAAAAAGTCGATTGGCTATCGAGTTTGAGAGATTAATTGCCACCAATTCTTCACGCACCCTAATTATTCTCCACTGACAATAAAGATGTATCATTATATTTTTATACTTAAACATCATCATTCTTTTAAGCACAGCAGAAATACAACAGGGGGAGCAGGACACTTGTTATTAGCAACAAAAATGTTCAAGATGGAGTCATGCTTATGTGATGCAATTTTAAATATATGGTGAGTGATGTCAAGAGTTTTGCACTGCAAAGTATAACGCATTTCAGTAGTATGCATTGAAATGTTGTTTGTTTGTTTTTTTTAAGTAATAAACTATTGCTAAATTTCCTGAGAAGGTATGTCTCAGTGTGTAGACCAGTAGTTCTCAATTTTTTTTTTACCCATGGACTCATTTTTCCTTCTTTTTTTCTTGGTGACCTCCCCTCATAATTATTGGTCATAGTATAGGAGAGCGAAGGTTAGGCAGACAATATAATAGGAAAAGAACCGACTGCCTGAGGTGCATATTTAAAACCAATTCCTATCCTTTTTTTTTTTTTTTATTGCTTTCAAGGCAATTTTTGGAATTTTTTTGAAATCTAGAAAATACATTCAAATTCGTTTCAATGTCTACTTCAGCTTTTTTCACGTCAAACCAAAATTACAGTAGAAATTACATTTTTAATGATAAAAACTATTATGAGTTAGATTTATCCGTGAGCCACCAAAATATTGCGGACCTCCAATTTGTTATATTTTGCCTGTGGACCCCCAGAAATATTCCATGGATCCCTAGAGTCCATATGGACACCAGTTGAGAACCTCTGGTGTAGACTATTCACCTTCAAGATCAAAATAAGGGGCCTCCTGATATAACACAGCAATTCAATTGTCTTAACTCCATCACTGCATACATATCTACATTCGCCGCCCATTTCTTCTACCAATCGTTGCATATTTAAATTGATTTCAGTAAAATAAATATTTCATTCCATGAAAAAGTTTCATAATATCAACGGAATATCGAATCAATATAAACATATTTTGTGTCGATTTTTTCCTGTAATAACTAATATTGCTTTGCTTATTATTTTATTTCTATATGCATTATATGTATTATATATTTTTCTATATTTGGACTTTGTATAATTCTGGCTCTTCTCTTCTTCTGATGAGAAACATTTGACTTTGAAATGCCATGGTCTAAAGAGCTTTTTTTTTTCCTTAATTTTCCCCTTTTAATTTTCGTTATTGTTCTGATATAATAGAGTTATATATAATTTTTTCCTCATCTTTCATTTAATGTATTCGTTTGCTTCTCTTAATATTGTTAAGCTTTCCTTATCTTGGTAAGTTTTGCTTTGTTAAAGATATATTCTTTGGTTGGTTGGTTGTTTTGTTTTACGGCATATCAACACTTTTCAGGTCATTTAATGCCGAATCTGGTGATTTTGAAGAACAATTTTTTAATATAGTATATTTGTTTTTTTAAGTCGTATTCTATTTAACCCATAGTTGGGACCCTAACAGATACTACCACTCCGGGTCAGAGTGGACCTGGGAGCAATGGCAATTAAAGGGTGGCTCTACACTCCCTAAGGCCTATATTCTTTAATAACGTAATTGTGTTATATATTTCTATCTATATTACTTTATATCTATTTACAACAATACATTCTGTCAAAAATTGTATCTTTTTCGTTTTCATTTAAATAAACTTCAACATATATACTTTGGTGCAAAAATGTCGTTTTTTCGACATTCAACTTTGTCAAAAAACAACATTATTTTTGCACCAACCTAATACTAAGATTAACTCACATATTGAGCACTGTTGAAGGAAAGGGAGACTCGACGTTGCCCGGGATTGAATGAGGACCAATGAATGTTTTACACTTCCAATACTTTTATTGTCATCGAAATTGGTGAAATCACTCAAATCGATTAATTGCCTGCTCTATTTGGCAATCCATCGAGATGTACCGAGATTAATCTCATATGCTTTTCAACAGTAACTTAACCTACAACACATTGTAGTCTACATTGACTTGAAGTAAAGTTTAAAATTCAAAAGTCAAATATCATTGTTCAATTGTGCTCCAAACAGAAACATTTCGAATGCCTCCGCACCTCATGTCTTATCAAAGAACCTACTACTGATTTTATATGCCAGGACCTTCTGCTTGTGCAGTGTTAAAACTTCTCAAATGCACTTGTTATGTTAGGCTGTATAAGAGTGTTAACTTTGATCCAAATCAGATTGTTCCTTCTTGAATGGGATTTTTTCGATTATCGATTTCCAATACTTACTGGATGAATTTAGATACGAAACTTGTTTAAGAACACTCCCAGGCACAGAAAGTATATTTGTGTGAAATGTCAAAAAAATTGGCTGAGCCGTTTCAGAGTCCATAGGGAACAAATTCACATGCACACACAGAGTGCCTTTTATATATAAGTACTATGGTTTCAAATGATCTGAAATAACAGCAAGAGAGACTTGATTCTAAATATTTTTCATATGTTATATCTCCCCTCTTTTGGAAATAGGTTACGATTATGAATATCCCCAGTATCAAATAATCTTTATACACTGTGAAAATTACTTTATGTATGAAAGCCAAAGAGGGGAGGTATAACATGAGTAATATTTGGAATCAAGTCTCCTCTTGCTGTTATTTCAGATCATTTGAAACCATAGTAGCAAGTTTTAGTCTCTCCTCCAACAAGGCTAGAGGCTTTGGAGAAATTATATATATATATATATATATATATATATATATATATGAAAGAAGTAAATAGACCCCCTTATTATCATTAATAATGAAAATTGCTGTCAAAGGATCCTGATGGATCTAGGCAAGAGAATTGTTTGTGAATTGGACAATCACTTGGTTACTAGTGGAAAGTGGAATCCCGAGATTTGTGGAGATCTGACCTTGATTAATTCCATTTTCAAACTGACTTATAATATGACTCCTCTGAAACCCTGCAAAATCTAATAGTTCTTTAGTCAGTGTCATACTTAAATGATGCAATATGATAAACATATTGGTATCCGAGACACAAAAATATCGATTAATGTAAAATATTGATATATTTTTACGGCTGCTTTGAACGATTCTAAAAGAAGCAGAAGAAACATATTTTTTTTTTTTACATGGAGTTCACCACTTATCAAGGCCCAATGGCCACTCAGGGATAAGGGTTATGAGTTTTCATGCTTGTGTATCAACACTACTGCGCTATTTTTTTTTCAAAAAATAGCATTTTCATGTTAAATTTAATTTTTTATGATATTTTTGTTTATTAAATTTAATTTTTATATTTTTGTTTATTAAATTGTTAGGTGAAAATACAGAATAGTTACAAAACACTTGCCTCTCCATGTTAATAACGTTATTATTTCAGCACGGTAACATAGATGCACAAACACCGATTTTTTTTTTTTTTTCTTTTATGAATGTCTATTTCTTCCATGCCTGGGTAAACATTTCATAATAAACTTCAACTCTTTCAAGTCTAGTGGGATATATGTGCCTCACTTGCTTTTGTGTTTGCCTAGTAGAATAAATATATTCCATAAAAGTATAATTATTTTGTTTACTTACTCCCTATTTACTTGCCTCTCCATGAGGGCAGAGTTAAAAACAATGTCGGTTTTTAATATGAAAAAAAAAAAAAAACAGTTCCCTCAAAAGGGGAATTCTGGTTTAAGACAAAAAATTTAAATTATCTCAATCTATAAAGACATTGGATTCACTAACCGAGGGTGTAAAAGAAGTGTAGCATCAGAACAGATATTACACTTTGTTCCCAAACAAAAGTCTTTTAGGATGATTACTAATATTACCTTTTGTGTTCAGTTGCTGTGCATTGTGGGAAATTTGAATTTGGATAAAACTTTCCCTTTTTGTTACAAATTCAGTTTTAAAAGAGTTAAAAGAAAACATTACACATTGCTTTTTATTTATAAAAGTTGACCGACCACTAAATTTTAATTGATTACCAATGAAATGTGCCTTCTATAATTTGAGTTAAAAATTAATAATATATATCATTAAAAGAATACCCGTCCCACGACAGGTAAAATTAATTTCCTAAACAATTTTGCACCACTTTTATATCTCTCTTACAAAAATTAAAATGAAAATAAAATGATACTAAATCTTATGTCTAGAATCTTTATTCTAATTTTGATCAAAATTCATTACATAATTTTAATTCTAGAAAATGTCTCAAATTTAAGGCTTAAGCTTAAGGGGTCTTCAGAGGAAATGTAAATTCAGGAAATCTTGTTTAACTGGTGTCTAATTACTATGGATCAAATTTAATGCTAATCTTAAATATTTCAATTTTCATATAGGAATTTGTGGTCATATTATGTCCTCTTAGAAACTCCTTAAAATACTCCAAATAAACTGAGATTTAAGGAGTATTCACTAATTCATGTTTAATACCTATTGTTAAAATTTTACAAAATTGGGAGGTAGATGAATTTTCTTTTTTACTCCCTTTGTATAAAATTAAGCTAAATATAGGTAACATTTGAATTCCTTATGCCTAACGGTTGTGTTTGGTAAAACAGTTTAGGAACGAGTCGTGTACGTACAACTATATAAAAACCTATAAACAGACCTAACTTTATAAAGATAAGAGATATGCAAATAACTGATTCTGCCTTTGCTCTTTCCACAGAATGGCCCGTGGAATCGAAACTCTATTTCCTCATTAAAGGAACACTATTGGATCTCCACCTGATTCCTTGAAATTAATTATAGTGTCGCAAGGTTAAGGAAAAGTACAATTTCAAGAGATTCAACTTTGTCACGTGGGTTAGTCGTTAAGGCTTATTATCTCATGTTGTCAACTTCTTTATGATGTCCTGAACTGTCATCTCCATTGTGGAAACAAAAAACCAAAGTCTTCAAGTTTGGCTTTCATTGCAAGTTTTTTCTCTTGCGTCATCGTGATTAAAGGCAATCGTACAGGACCCACATCCATTCCAAATAAGGAGAGCATTGCTTTTTCCCGTGACACCAATTCGCCTGCAAAGAAAAAAAAAAAAAGAATTAAAATGAATAACATTGGTATTTATTTGCTTCCCTCACAAAAGCCAAATGTGACACAAGGTCGTTTTTATGTGGGGGAAAATCAGCTCCCCAAAAAGAGGCACTCTGGAAGTAGGCAAAAATAAAAATTGCCTTAGTATAGAAGGATTTCCCCTCCATTGACTAAGGACAAATTAACTTAAGTGTAGCATCAGAGCAGATACTACACTGTGATCTCAGCGTTTTACACTTTGTTTTACTTGTAGGATAAAATCCCAAGAATATCCACCAGGTTTATATAATAGTGCTCAATAACAAATAGTTTTTTATATTAATATTTATTCATACACCAGACATGTACAGGCTTTGCTACACTGGCATGACACTGTTTCGAGCTGTAGTTATTAATAACTAAGATCTCGTCAGGTAAAAAACATCTGCCGTTTTCTTTAGGTATTCATATTGGAATGCCATTTTTTTTTTTTTTTTTTTTTTGCCTTACTAGATTTTAGTTATTAATAACTACCGACTGAAACATCGTCATGCTAGTGTAGCAAAGTTTATACATGTCTGTATTAATAAATATTAATATTTTGTTTTATATAGATATTCACTCAATGTATACTTAGCTAACATATACGATGGAGGATGAGATTTCAATAGTCCTAAATTATCAGGTTGACAAGAAAGTTCTTGCAGTTTTTAACTGTTAAATTCAGACGAACATATCTCGGCTCAAACAAAAATTTATTGATCGAAATAGAATCAACACACTTTTGCCAATGCAAAACAAGTGTATTTATGCAATTAGCCTAAAAATCTTGCGTTCTGGTGGCGATGAAATTGCTGAGGGAGATTTTGAAGCATTTCTCACGCACGAGATGCTTGAAAAAGTGGTAGTTTGTAAGTGAAAGGTCTGAAGAGCATGGCAGATGAGGCAGAGTTTCGTAGCCCAATTTGTTCAACTTCTGCAGAGTCTGTTTAGCAACACATGGTCGAGCATTGCCGTAAAGGAGAATTGGGCCTTTTCTAATTATTAATGCTGGGTGTTGTTGTTGCAGTTTCTGATGCATTTCATCCATTTGTTGACGGTACTTCTCTACCGTAATGGTCCCGTCTGCATTCAAAAAAACTGTAATGAATAAGACTGGTCGCAGACCACTAAACAGTCAGCATGACCTTCTTTTGGTGCAACTCTAGCTTCGGCAAGTGTCGTGGAGCATTGTCAGCATCTAATCATTGAGCTGAGCATTGCCAGTTGTCGTAAAGAACCCACTTTTCATCACAAGTCACAACCCAGTCGAGAAACGGGTCGTTCTTGTTGCGTTTCTTTTGGTTGTCGTTCAATTCATGATGCACCCATTTATCAAGTTCTTTTTTCTTTCAAATCTCCCTCAAGTGGTTGAAAATCGTCTAATTCAGAAACAAGTTCTCAAACGGTTGTGCATAGATTAGCTTCAACTAAGGCACTTAATTGATCATTGTCAACATCCAATGGCTGGCCACTACGCTCATTATCTTCAAGACTCTTGTCGCTGTCACAAAATTTCTGAAACCACTATTGTGCTGTGCATTCAGTAGTGAAAAACACTCTTTAAAATGATATATAAAGTAAAGGCATTCTAATAAAAACTTATTTTAAATACATAATTTGTATCAAAATTAAAAATTGTGCAAGAAGTTTCTTCTCAACCTAATATAAATCAGTTAAAATGTAGGGGAAATAATCCAATTTGCATTTCGTTTCATTTGCTACAAACTTTCATTGGTTCCTTAATAAGACTGTGAAATAATTTGTACACACAAAAAATGGTTTCTTTTGTATATTTTGTCTTTTTTATGAAAATGGACCCCAGACAATGCATGGAGCCACTGGATGTAAGGAATTAAAGAAAAAAAAAAAAAAAAAGAAGAAAAACTAGTTAATAATAAGTGTTAAATGAATAGATTATTAACCCAAAAACTGTAATCCTTCCCCTTTTGTCAGTAAATCTATGACCCACCTTCTACTCTCCTTAAATTCAATGTAAACAAATACTTGTCATAGACTACTCAAACATTAATCAAATGCAGTTCATACCATTGACTTATATTAGTACTTCAATAGTATTCCTCATTTTTCATCTGGCATTCATTCCCATCTCATTAACCCTGATTCTTGAGTGGTGCAGTAGACATAATTGCTTGAATCCATTATCAGTGCTTCTTAGCTAAAATGACTTTGTATGTTGACAAAATTGTTCCCCATAAACTTTTATTCCCCTGCCATCTCCTTCTGGTCCATCTACGTCACCTCAATTCCACCTGTCAGACTTCATCTCCACTCTCCGCAAGTCTACTCTATTTTATGTTGTTTTTTCTCAAGTTTATATAATACTCGTTTTATGTCATTATGCCAGATCTTTTGTCCAACTCTTCTCCAGGTTCTATTTGTTATATTATTTACCTTATTGACGTTAGGTCCAAAGAATGTTGTGATTTCTAGTCTCTCTATCTATATATCTCTACTATTATATAAATTATATATATTATTGTGTATGTGTGTGCATGTGTGTGAGTTCGTTCCCCATGGACTCTGAAATGGGCGGGCCGATTTTTTTTTAAATTTCACACAAAGGTACCTGATGTGTCTGGGAGTGTTCTTACATAGGTTTTGTATCGGAATGTGTTTGATAAGTATTAAAAATCGATAATCAAAAAAATCCAATCAAAGAAGGAAGTCCGATTTTCACTAAAGTTAACACTTTTATACAACCTAACATTACAAGTGCATTTGAGAAGTTTTATCACTGCACAAGCAGAAAGGCCCAGTCTATAAAGTCAACAGTAGATTCTTTGGGGTCCATAGCGCAGTAGAGAGAGGCGTTGAGTCTCTATGGTTCCAGATGAGCATTGCCTGAAGATAGTGGCCAAGCAGGTCAAAGGATTAGTTGCCAAAATGTGGCGAGGCAACAACAACTATGGAAGGCAGTAATTAATGGAGACACAGTTACAAAACTTAGCATTCCCATCACATCATGGTTAATCACCTGAGGAAGGGCAGATGATGCATTGGCTGAAACGTGGTGAAACACCAACGACTATGAAGATGAGGATAACAGTTTGCAAAAGAATGAATAAAGTAAAGAATAATTTCTACCCATACGTCTATTGTTTTTCCAAAATATAAAAAAACAGATACGATGCGGTGTGAGTAGAAGGAAGGTAATAGAAGAAAAAAAAAACAAATTTAATCAAGTTGAAATATTAGCATCAGAGAGAAACCTTAAATCTCATACAATCTTATGCTTATAGATTGGTGAAAATGTTAAGGGAGGCAAATAAAAGCGTATATGACATTGAAGAAAGGGGTTACTAAAAAGTACTCTTCCCTGTCTTGACAGGGTACAAAACCGACTTTGAAATCTAGTAGGCGACGATCCTTTCTCCTCTCTACTTCCTCTTTCTTACAAACATTGTAAAAAGTAAATTAAAAAAAAAAAGCACAAGCGCATTAATTGAAAATATCTGGTGTGTGTGTGTATGTGGCATGAAAAAGGTGTCCCCCCCGCCCTTTCGGATGGAACATGCTCTATAGAATTGAATATGTGACAATTCTAAAGACCATGTTCTGTCCGAAAGGGGAAACAAAAACACTCTTTTTTTTTTTTTTTTTTACACCACACACATGCCAGATATTTCTAAGTATTTATGTAATGCACTTCTGTTTTTTTAATTTACTTTTATCAAATTAATTATCCTGAGGATATGTTTTAAAACATTGTTGAACTCACAAATAAATTAGGGTTTCTTTTTTATTTCCATTATGTTGGAATATCATTTCAATTTTTTATCATATGCACATGTGTACTATATATATATATATATATATACTCTAGCTGGACACCTGGCATTGCCTGGTCGTACATGAGATAATGGTAAAAATTGCCCTAAATTCTCGACCTCAAACTGAAGAGCCATTGCTCAAAACAACAAGGTATAATAAAAAGGCTGTCTGGGAAGCCACCAGGGATCTCATCAGAAATGCCCCATGAGGAAATATCTTTTCTCTTCTTGTTGAGCAGTGTGCAAATGAGACCACTGAGTGGTTCTAAATGACAATTAAAGCACATGTTCCCACACGGAAATTCTATAGCAAGCTCCACTCTCCCCAATGGTTTACTTCTACGTGTGCAGCTGCCATTGCTCAAAGGTAGCATGCGTACTACAGATTTAACTGATATAAGTCCAGATCAAACAGACAGAAGTTTATAGAAGCTAAAGTAACTGTAAGAAGGAAACAGCGACGGCTAAAAAAGAATATACTGAAATCACAAGAAAGCACATTGAAGTACAGAAATTATGAACCCATGATTTTTGGAAAATCTACAAGAGTGTAGTAAATGATGGGCAATCAACAATTCCCCCGCTATCCAACAATCATGAGGTTGTTTGCAGGCAACCAAGAAGGCTAACATGCTTGCCAGTCGGTTTGCCTCAAACTCCACATTGGACCCAGCAAACTACTCCCTCCCTGATTTTCCTTTGCAGACAGACACCATACTAGATGATCTGAAAATCACCCCATCTCAGGTGCATGATATCATAAAAACCTTGACACCTCAAAAGCATGTGGACCCGATCTCATCCCGACTGTGCTATAAAAAAAAAAAAAATGCTCTGCCAAGGTTGCTCCAGTTCTCTCCAAACTCTACAACAAATTCCTTAACGGATCTTGTTTTCCTGACTGCTGGAAAACTGCTTCTATGGTACCAATTTTCAAGAATAATGGCGAAAGAACTGACCCATTAAATTATCACTCCATTAGCCTCCTCCCACTTTTCGAGAAAATATTTGAGTTCATAATTAACCAAGCTTTAGTCCCTCACCATACAGCTGCTAAACTTCTGACCGACTAACAATATGGATTTAGGCAAGCCTGTTCTACAGCAGATATATTAACTGTAACCTCTGAACATAAATACCATACACTGGACAAAGCAGGGGAGTGTAGAGCGATAGCCCTAGATATATCTAAAGCTTTTGACAGGATATGGCATGATGGTCTTCTCAGGAAAATCAGATCATACGGTATCACTGGACGAATACTTAACATGATTAAATTCTTCTTAAGTCAGAGAAGAATCCAGGTTGTCTTCGACGACCATACATCCAAACAATATGATATAAATGCAGGAGTATCTCAGGGGTCTATTCTTGGACCTTTATTATTCCTAATATTCATAAATGATCTCCCTGATAAAATTGTCTCTGAGATAGATATATTTGCTGATGATTCCATATAACAGGCATGAGTGGAGAACAAATGAACACATATCGAAGGAAATTGCAGAAACACTAGAGGAAGACCTCCAATCTGTAGTGCCATGGAGACATAAATGGATGATCACATTCAATACTGCCAAGAGTAAGCTTGTTTCCGTCAATAATTACAAGAAACCTTCTCAAGCACCAATAGAAATGGCTAAAGATACATTACCTAAAAGTAATTCCTTTAAACTCCTCAGCCTAACATTCACAGGGAACATGAGTTGGAACAGATAGATAGAGAGCACTGCCTAGGCCGCTGCGAAGAAAGTGGGCTCTGCCATGCTAGAAAGCTACCTACGTTTGAAAGTAGCCTGTACCTCCATAAGACCATCACTCGCCCATGTATGGAGTATTGTTGTCGTATTTGGGCTGGTGCTTCTGCTACTTGTCTCTCATTCCTGCACAGGTTTCAAAAGAGAGTCACCAACCTGATAGGTCTTGAACTGTCATTTAAGCTTCAACCTCCTTCCCATCGACGAAATATTGCATCCCTCTGCCTGTATTTTAATGGTGAATGCTCCGACAAACTACAAGCACTTGTACCCCCTCGACGTAAATACTCCTGACAAACCCGACAAGCAACTAAATTCTATCCCTACATAGTAGATAGAGGAAAGCCTTCTACTCCAATATTTTTTTCCCCCCAGAACTGCTAAACTTTGGAACTCCCTTCCGGGTTCTTGTTTTCCCAACTGTACTGACATGCAGAAGTTCAATTGTAATGTGAACAGACATCTTGCTGCACAACTCCCTACATAGTATCCCTGCAACTTATGTCCCTGATAGTAGCCCCCTACATTAAAGTGGCATTGTGCCTTCTTTGGGGTGAAAATGGAATAATAAAAATAAACAAAAATAAAAACAATACACTTAAACACGATATTTTAATTTATGCAGATTGCGTATGTATTATTATAGAATCAATCCTCTATCGATTATTATATACTACAAGAAATAATTTGCCCGGTGAACTAATTCAAAAAAAAAAATAATAATAGTAATGATAATGTCGTTCATCAAATTCCGTTTGTGTTTGTTTACAATATCACGTCAGCTGATATTTGGGCTTGACGATCTTAAAAATAGTCTTTCTTCTCTTATAGATTAAAAAGACGAATATTTATAAAGGGAATATTTTACGTTACACCAATCAAGGTTACACTTGTGTAATGTAAAATATTCTCCCGTGAAAATTCTTTTTTATCTATAAAAGAAGAAAGATTATTTTTAAGATCGGATTTTTTCGATTTTCGATATTTATCGGATGAATTTCTGTACAAAACATATCTAAGTACACTGCCAGACATGTAAATTACCTTTGTGTGAGATTTGCAAAAGATAGGCTCTGTCGTTTTGGAACTTGTGTGGAAGGAATTCACACACACAAAGTAACTTTATATATATATATATATATATATATATATATATATATATATATATATATATATATTAAGTAATGTGATTTACAATTTAAAATTTAAAAATTAAAAAAAAAATTTAAAATTTAAAAATCAAATTTCAATCAAATTAAAAATCAGTTTCATAAGAAGGAGCAACAACAAAATCAATTAAATTTAAAAATTTTTTTTAAATTTTTAAATTTTAAATTGTAAATCACATTACTTAATATTGAATTAGCTCTAGGACATTTAACTATCGAGCTTATTATATATCTAAATTACAACGAGCACTTTCTATTTCCTGTATTTTAATTAAACTAGTAATTTCACTGTTACATTAAAATACACTTAGCTCTTTAGACTATTGTTCTAATCTCCTTTATATATATATATATATATATATATATATATATATATATATATATGAAATCAAGGTCTTATGTATGATATGAAAAGAAACCAAAATCTTAAGATCTTCATCATTCCAGTAATTATAGGGGCAACCGGACTTACGAAAAAGAATTAAAAAAACTACCTGGCAAATATACCTGGTGAAACATGTGCAAGGGAGACACAAACAATTACATTGAAAGAGACGGTTAGAATTTTAAAAAAGATCTCTCGGTTGGAATGTCTGAGACAGCAGGTGAATGTCATCCTCAGCTAAAACAAAAAATAAAAAAAAATAAGGAAGAAAATTAAAAAAAAAAAAAATCAATATGTTAATTATTTATTCGCAGGAAAGTATCTTATCCTGTTGCTCATAAAACCATCTTTCATGTCTGATACCGTGCGACCAAATATGGCAATATGTTCTTTTATGTTGATAGTGATACGAAAGAGGCCAAATAATGAAGAATATGGTCACCTCATATCATTCCCCCATATGGTTTCATCGTTGATAAATAACATAAGAATTATAACATTCCCTTCCCCACATCTCTCTTAGATAATATATATATATACTAGACTACCCGTGACCCGTTGGGTCAGTATGTTATATTAGCTGTGGAATTCATGTATGAGTGTGACACTTGTGACGTAAAGAAAATAGTTTTTTTTTTTTGACATAACAGAAACATTTCTATGAAAGTATATTAAAATGAAAAAAGAATATAGATAGATTTCTATGAGTTGTTCTGTTTATTATAATTGATTATTTTTGAAAAAAAAAAGAAATTTACAGTTACTGAATTATAAGTGGTTGGCCATACTTATAGGTAAAGGTGCACTAAACAGATACCATAATACTTATTATAGTTAAATTCAAATTTTTATATATATATATTTTTTTTTTACATCGTTCATATCTGTATTACGTTTAAGTTATTTTAAACCCCACTCTTCCCATGTTAAATAATAATTTCGAAATAATAACGTTAATATTTCAGGGTCCCAATTGTTCTTTTGTTTTTTTTTTTGTTTTTTGCGTTTAAATTATCCAAATAAACGATTGTCAATACTGACTGCTGTTTTTTTTTTTTTTTTTTTTTTTACAGCGTTCATTTCTGTATTACGTTTAAGTTACTTTAAACCCCACTCTTCCCATGTTAAATAATAATTTCGAAATAATAAAGTTAATATTTCAGTGTGCAGGTTATGCGCGCATTCGCAACCGGATGTCGTAAACTGGAAAGTGGGTTACATACATTGTTATAGGGTCATTTGAGTTTTATAATTATATAGATATATATAAGAACAAGTAGTTAATAAAACATGTTAAAAAACACTTTGAAAAAGAGTTAAAAACATATTTAATTTTAAAAAAGAAACACTAAATAAGTGGATAGTCCTTAATCCGCGGAGTTTCGAAGAAATACTTTTCTTCTCATCAGAGGGTAGAATTTAGCAAAACGTGGGACCGGATTTTGCTTGCAAAAGAATTTGATGAAACTACAAGTAAGTCAGAGATCTTACTTGATAACAAAAAATGAAGCAGAGGGAATAGGGTGAATAAAAAAATGATTTCATGTGAATGGATAGTCTGGTGAAAGATAAAGTATCCAACGATGGTAAAATCCAAACATGCAAAATCCAAGAAAGTTAGTTAAATTTCTATTCGCACAAATAAATTCCAAGGAAATCGCGTAATTAGAAGATGATCCAAAGTAATCCAAAAGGCAAAAATCCGTAGAATAATTCACAAATAGGTACAAGGAAACGGGAGTAAATTCCAATAATATTAAAGCAAAGATAAAATATGCAAAAAAAAACAAAAACAATGGAAGAAATATAAAACTCGACTGGTGAGGCTTAATTAAGAAATATATATATATATATATATATATATATATATATATATATACCAAGTCCAAGGTATTTACGAGATAAAACTCATGAATTAAAACGAGGTTATTAAGAGTGCTCAGTAAAAAAGAGCAAAATATAATATTACTATTTATATAGACAAATATTACATAGTTGCTACACTGAACATGTTAATGCTTCGGACAATTGGTTGACAAGTGATGTAATGAAGTTTATTTGCCACTGGTATCTGGTTTTAAAATCTTTGGAATTTGAGAACCAGATGCCTTTGGTGGCAAATAAACTTCATTATGTTGCCTCACAAGTGACTTTTGGTTTCTTGCCAACTAATTGTCTGAAACATTAGCATGTTCAATGTAGCGACTATGTAATATTTGTCTATATAAATAAAAACACACACATATATATATATATATATATATATATATATATATATATATATATATATATATATATTAGTGCAAAGTTTTGTTGAAAAATCAAAGACTCACGTTTTCTTTTTTATAACCTTCGTTTATTTCCTGTATTTTTCCATTACAGCTGTTTCATTAATGAGTGGCAATTTTACAATTTATGTTTCCGTAAAAATATCCTATCCCCACCAACTTCTTCAGATGTTTATCCATTAGATTTTTACAACAAATGGTATATTTTTTTAACATGCTGAACATCGTATTTGGGTAAAAAGATTTCCACAGCCATGCTTCCTCACTTCCTCCATCTTTTAGTGTTATGTAAAGATAGTTTTCCGTTTAAACCCGTACTTTCGTATTTTTATTTTTTATTCATTAATTATTTATTTTTGTTTTAATTTTCCCTGTTTTTCCTATTTGTTTTTTACAATTATCATATAATTTTATATAATTTTATTCCTATATTTATGCGTGTTTATTTTAATAGTTTTTTTTTTGCTTAGTGTTTGAATTCGTATTATATTACCCGATGTAGGGGAGATCACTCTCGTGGTATCATTTTTTATCTAGGATTACCTCCCTTGCAATTTTTTTTTTTCTAATCTGCTCTAGTGCGTGAAATTAAATATTTGTTTCTGTGCAAACACCCGTGGATTACATCTAGTATTTTGTTTAATAATTTTTCTTTTGATATTAGTATATGGTAAGATTCTAATATACATAGGTTGCATCTTTTCGATTTGCTAGGTTTATATTTTACCCCTTATCAATTTTTGACCATCTTAATTTATATTCAGTTTTATTTTCCTTTAATTCCTTAATCCATACTGCTAAAGTGGTTGAGTTTTTCTTTGTTTTTTTTCCGGTTGTTTTCGTTATTACTATTGGTTCTGTTTCTATTTTCGTTATAGTAGTTGTGGTTGTCACTATTGATTTGATCCTTTCTACCGTTGTTTTCATTTTTATTTATATTGTTGTTGTTTTTGTTATTTTTGGTGTTCTTTTCTTTTTCAGTTTCATTTTTAAACGATGATAAGTGATTACAATATCTGTCCTTAAAACAAGTTCCGTTGCTCCCCAGATATACTTTAGTTTCAGTATTTGTTATAACTTCACATTTGTATACTACGTTTGAAGTTAAACAGTTCCCCCTCATTGGACATTCATTAGGGTCCCGGTAGTTACATTCTTTTACATTGTTAGATTCATTTTCTGTCCTATTTCTGTTTTTCAAAAATTTGTTTAATTTTGTGTTATTTGAGCCAATTATAGTATTTGTTAAGTTAGCAGATGCTGTGAAGGATAGCTTAACAGTGTTTTTATTAATTATTTTACTTAGTTTACTATCTTGCGGGAAATTTTTTTCTATAATTTGGTAAAATTCCCTTGGGATGTTATTTTTTATATGGTGGCTGAACGGTGGATTGAACCACGTCTGGCTCTTCCTTTTATTTTTATCTTCTCTTTCAGTTTTATTATGGTCTATCTTTTCATTTTTCTTTTTTGTGTTTATTGTATGCTTTATTTTTTCATTTGTTTTTCCTTTTTTATATTTCCTCATCGACATGTTGTAAGATATTACATTTGCATTGTTTATTGTTCTTTCTGTACATATGTTATTGTTTTGAGTTTCCTTAACAAATTTAATTTGTTCTTTATATCCTGATCTAACTAAGGCTTGGTTGTAATATTCCTTGTTTTTATTGAATAATTATTCATTTTGTGATATTTTGAATATTCTTTTTGAGATGCAAAGTATAAGTGCTTTTTTCATACTATTTGGATGGTTGGACTTGTGATCTATGTAGAATAGCGTTTGGTTGGGTTTGTGGTGGGGTTCATAGGAGTTGTTGTCTAGATTAAGGGTTATGTCTAAGAAGTTTACACATTTGTGGTTTGGGTCTATTGTTATATCTAGGTTCAGTTTACTGAAAAATGTTTTAATTTTTTGTTTGGCTTTTTCAAATAACCTATTTGTTGAGTAGAATAATGCATCATCCCGGTATAGTCCTCCTGTTAGTCCTGGAATCTTTTTATATAGTTCATTTAGTATATAAAGACCTACAAGGTCTGTTACTTGTGCACTATCCGGGACCCCCATTGTGACGTCAAAGTTGAGGTTTCTGCTCTTTCTGGTCCATAGTTTGTTATCATATATAATTAGAGTTCTTCTTACTAGTCTTATAATGTCTAATTCTAAATTAAATTATCATTGTTAGTTTTCTAGCTAGTTCTAGTGCTTCCTCAAAGAGATTTGGTGAAATAGAAGGGTAATATTAATCTATATCATATGATTAGTTGTTTTGGAGAAAGAAATCCAGCAGAGTGCTCAATTAAAAGGAAAATCCAAAATATAAGAGTGTACAGAAAGTTGTTAGATGAGACAAGTCATTGGTACCGTCGGTTTCAACCCCGATAGTTAGGACCGTTTAAGATATCCATATCAAGCTCTCTTCAGCCAATACTGAGACGAGTATTGGCTGAAGAGAGCTTGATATGGATATCTTAAACGGTCCTAACTATCGGGATTGAAACTGACGGTACCAATGACTTGTCTCATCTAACAACTTTCTGTACACAATATATATATTTTACATAGGCATCACCACTTATCAAGGCCAAGACGCCACTCGAGAATAAGGGTTAAAGAGTGTACAGTAGAAATTGGACAATATAACAATTGATAGTAATGGGGATTCGGTAAATATGTTAACTTATATGGAATGGCTCATCAAAAACTTATATAATAGTATATTATATATGAAATCAAGGTCTTATGTATGATATGAAAAGAAACCAAAATTTTAAGAGCTCCATCATTCCAGTATATATATATTGATAAAGTTAACCTGAAAAATTTTATTTTATTTTCAATGAAAAAACAAAAAAGTTTTTCTCATACTCCACCTCCTTCCCCTTCATATGATTTCCACCCTCCCTAACTTTTTCATTTCTAGTATAAAACGTATTTAAAATTGGTGTTGTCTATTTTGCCCATACTTTTGTATCAAGCCCATTTTCTCTCCTCTTCTGATGAGAAGCATTTAGCTTTGAAATGCTATTGCTTAAAGCAGTTCTTCCTTCCTTTTGCTTATATATATATATATACATATATATATATATATATATTATTTCATTCAATGATAATTTTGTTTACCTAAATTAGATAAAAAAAAGTATATATATATATATATATATATATATATATATATATAGTTATCCACATACAGAACTGTTTCGCTGATTCACAGCTCATCAGTACGGCTAAACAAGCAACTACCTCAAGCCAGGATCGAAGCCCAATCACCCAAACGACAGTCAGAGCTTCTAATCGTTGCGCTAAATGGCTGCTGCTATGCGGGCAGTGAATTAACAATGTTTTGACATTGTCCAAAGTACCTAAGCTCAATTTGTTTACGCAAAGATCATCGCTTCATACGCTAATGATAATTTGTATATCACTTCCCAATGCTCAACCTAAGATAGGGAGCATTACTTTTTTATCCAATTTAGGTAAAAGGGAATAGACGTCAGCTCTACTACATAATCAAGTTATCTAAATTGATTTTTTTCAATAAAAGTTTTCAAATAAAGCTGTAGTGTTGAGGAGGCCACACCCACTAAGATCAACGGGGTTGGTAGCGGGAGTGTCTCTGTACACTCCTTCTTCACGCCTTGAACATTTATTAACATTTCTATTTTTACTTTTTAATTTCCATAATTTTTAAATTATGAAGAAAGTAAAAGATCATATGTCCTTTTCATGGGTGTCGAGTGCAAACAAAGACCTTCATGATATTATTGTAGAGATTTACTTGCTACCTACCGCAGTAGGATGTGACACAAGGTCGGAAAAGACAGATGTCAAGCAAGCGCTCTTAAAAGAAGGTCACTCTTGCCTAGCATAAATTGCCTGCACGTTCTCGTCGGCATTGCCCGGTCGGGGTACCTCAGGTAGCAAGCGATAAAAACTTATTTTTGTCGCCCGTCTAGCTAGTCGACGGTATTCACATCGAGGGGGCACAAGTGCTAGCACTTGGTCACAGCACATTCTATTAAAGTACCTGTAAAACAGGCATAGGAATGCAACATTGCGATATTGCGACAGGGGTTTGAGCTTGGTTGACAGCACGGGATCTATCAGATTGGAGACTCTTTTTTGGACCCTGTCTAAGAGGGAGAGACTAGTGGCTGATGCACCAGCCCAGATGTAGTAGCAATCAATACTCTATGCATGTGCGAATCGTGGCTTTGTAGAGATACATGATGAAGGCAGATGTGGCTAGTTTTCTAGCATGGTAGAGAGAGTCTACCTTCTTTGCAGCAATCTTGGCAATGTCATCAATGTATTTGTTTCAATTCATGCTGCGTGTGAATGTTAAGCCGAGACAATAAAATAAAGTCATCTAGCACAAAATAAAACCTCACAACAGTTTTGTATGCCCTTTGATCAAAATAAAATATAATTAAGCAAATAGTCTGAATAATGTATTTTTAGAATATCCATAGAGTACTTTATCTCCAAAACTCTAGAGCAAGGTTTCTCGACCAGGGTTCTACAGAACCCTAGGGTTCCTTAAGAGCTTGCCATCGGTTCCATCAAGAGATATTGATAAATAGGCAGATTATTATGCCTTTGCACATATGTTAAAATACATTTTTAAGGGTTTTTGTTTCAAATCTAATTTTTTTATAAATGTATGGAAATACTATTAATTTATTTTTTTGAATTCTGAATAAATTGCAAAAAGGATTCAATTATTATGTGTTTGTAATAGTTGACAGGAGAATGTTGATTTTTTTTTGGGGGGGGGGATTGTCAATAAATTTGAAAAAGAGAATTTTTTTTTTTTTTTTTTTTACCTAAACCGGTTATAAAATAAAAATATTGCTTCCATTATGAAGGAGAAATAAATAAATATGATTGTAAAATATTTTCCTTTGTAGAGGTTCCTTAGACATTACTATTATTGGAAGGGTTCCACAAAGCTAAAATAGATTAGGAAACACTACCTTATACGGTCAATATTTTCCTCAGTCACCACCAACAACTGATTACAAATAATTTTTTTTTTTTTTAATTGTCAATAAATTTGAGAATAACAATTTTTAAAATTTGTTTTTCCTAAACCGGTTATAAAAAGAAAAAATGTTGCTTGTACTATGAAGAAGAATTTAAAATTTTTGTAAGATTGTAAAATATTTTTTTATGTTAAGGATCACTATTATTGGAAGGGTTGTGCAAAGGTAAAAGGGTTGGGAAACATTGCCCTAGATTAAGTTTGTAAACAAACAAATAAATAAACAGGAACTACAGCTTATATATTTCTTAAAGATTAAAAGGAAAACACATACAAGTATTTACCCATTTTCAAAATGTTGGTCGTTTATTGGTAACACCTTGCATGCAATTGTTTCAGCCTCCGGTGTTGGCACACAAGTATATACTTTAATTAATTGGAATTCATTATTGAATTTGTATTATTTATTCATTTGTTTATTACGGGCTATTATCCTCATCTTTTATGACAGAACAACTTAAAGATGAGGGATAACAGTCCATAATAAATAAATGAATAAATAAGTATATAACAGTTCACTACTTATAATTTTGCACAACTGAGCTTCATCAGCACGTAGAAAGGAACAATTAAAAAAAAAGTTTCACAGTCAATGAATAGAACTTTTATTATTAACACAGCAAGTATTCTTTTTTTTTAATTATTCATATATATATATATATATATATATATATATTATATATATATGCACACACAGAGTTACTTCTGTCAATAAAACCTTTTAGTGTAAACTCCCTGCATAGATACTATAATACATCTTATATATGGATAAAATAGAACCACAACCCAACCACCCCTATACCTCCCCTTGAGTCTTAAATGCATAAACTACCTGCATTATTTAAGACTATGATAGAAACCCTATTCACCTTTTTACCTTACACTTTATATAATACGCTCCTCGTTTCTCTTAGAATTCAATATAGTTCCCCCTAGCAACATCAATAATTTTATTAATTTATTTCGTTCCTGATGACTCCCTCGCTAGACGTCACATCCGATTATGCTACCTAGCATCTTCTCTACTCTTCTGATGAGAAGTATTAGGCTTCGAAATACCTTGGTATAAAGAGTCCCCTCTATTCCCCAACTAAATGTTTGTATACCTTTATTAAATAAATGAATCATTCTATATATATATATATATATATATATATATATATATATGTGTTCTGATGAGAAGAAATAGGCTTCGAAATGCCCTGGCATAAAGAGTCCCTTCTATCCCCCAAATTTTGCCTGTATTCTATTATTCAATAAATGATCCATTCTATATGATCCAATAATTACTGTTGAGCTTGGCATTATCCGGATAAGTCTCCTTTTGTGGCATTGATCTCTCTCTTTTCCTTTTACATTAAGCTATATATATATATATATATATATATATATATATATATATATGGAAGTTAAAGGAAGATAATTGTTGTGAAGGAACATAACTGGCTATACACCGGTTACAAACTGTATATATATATTGGACTGTTTGGCAGACAGCGGCAGACAAGCAGTCGCAGTAAGACGGATAGTCTTACGTGTTGATTATCAGACTTTCTTCCCCATACTTGTTACTATGTACTTCTATTTACCTTAGGCGAGCAGCCTTACGTTTCTGTATTATAAATAAACCCCATTACACATACCACTCGGTGTAACTCACGTTTGTCTTTATTTCCTAAGTATTTAGGAATATAACAATGGCGACAAAAGGATGTTCTTTCTCTTAACAGAGATAAATTACCGTACCAAGGACTGTGTACAATGCAAGGATTTTTTGTTTTACGAAAAAAACAAACTACACAAGGATTTTTGACCACGTGCGTCAATGAATTTAAAAATTTTTCCTACCTAAAGTAGCGAAAAGTACGGATTTTTCTTCGTAAAGAACTCACAAGAAATTATAGAAACATGTTCAAGGTAAAGTGGAATTTATATTTATTTTGACAAGTAAAAAAAAAAAAAAAAAAAAAAAATGGTCGCAAGTTGAATTCGAAACTACACTAAAGGATTACGAGTTTCGAAAGAAAAAATATAAATACAACGACTATTGTACCATTTTATGCCACGTGGGAACGGCAGCCATATATTTTTTTTTTTTGGAAAATTAATTGTTTGTTATTGCCTTTATATAAATAATTGGAACTATTTGTCGTGGGAAGTAAGAAATATTTTGTGTATGAACTTACGTTGTTGAAAAAAAAAAAAAAAAAAAAAAAGAAAAAAAAAAGAATTATTTTACAAAGCCTGTTGAATTACTATGGATGAACTTTGTTGAAACGTGTTGTGTCTGCATATTGCTACTAATTTACGATATACGTAAATTTACGATTTTTCTTTGGAATTATTGTGTAGAATTCGAAAAGACATTTTTGTACTAGAAGCTAACATGGAACAATTAGCAGAGTTAACTAAGGCTCTAGCCCTTAGCATCCAGGAACAGACAAAAATGACTCAACAATTTTTAGCGCAACAACAACAACAACAACAAATTCAACAACAACAGCTACAGCAACAGCTGCAACAACAACAAGAAAGAACACAAAAAACTTTAGAGGCACAACAAGAACAAACAAACATACTACAACGACAAATGTCGACACAGCAAAAGAATTTAGAAAAGCTAATTCTAACGTCGACCGGGAAGAAGACTAATTTTTCTGCCGAGGGTATTTCAAATTCACTAACGGAATTTCGTTACTCCCCGGATACTGGTGTTACTTTCCCTGCATACTACAGAAGATACGAAACAATTTTTACGAAAAGATGTTTAGACTGGACCGATGAGGAAAAAGTTACCCTGCTACTACAAAAACTGGGTACTGATGAAAACACCAAGTATGCAAATCTAATTCTACCAAAAAAACCGGAGGAGGTTTCGTTCGAGGAAACAATTAGTACCTTGTCGAAAATATTTGATAAAAGGGATAGCCTATTTCACTCTAGATACAAATGTTTGAACATTCAGAAGGCAGAAGCTGAAGACTATCTAGAATATGCTTGCACTGTGAACTGTTTATGCGAATCATTTAAATTGAATGAAATTTCCGCAGACCAATTTAAATGTTTAATCTTTGTACAAGGTCTCACAGCACCAAGGGACAAAGATATACGTTCACGGATCCTAACAATTATGGAGGCGGATCCTAACATAACATTGCAAAAAGTCACTGAAGAGTGTCAACGTCTGATTAACATAAAGAAAGACAACACTCGCATTGAAGAGAAAAATATTTTTAAGGTGCAGCAAGTAAAAAGGCAAGGGACCACAAGAAAGTCCAGGTTCCAAGAACACAGGATCCTTAAAGGATACAAAGACCCAAAGCTAAAGTGTAAATGTTGTGGTAGTTTAAGACACAACAATAAGACCTGCTGGTTTAGGAACAAAATATGTTATGAATGTGGTCTCAGAGGTCACAAGGGAACATACTGTGCCCAGAAGAAAAGACAAGGGACCGATAATGTAAATACGCTTCGCATGAATAAAGAAAAAAGCTGCGAAAGACGGAAATATGTTGATGTTCGGATAAATGGACATCTGGTTACATTGCTTCTGGATAGCGGTGCAGATATTAGTATTATAAATGAAGATATATGGAAAAGGATAGGTCGACCTGAATTAACGAAAACCAGAAAGACGGCGAGAAGTGTGTGCGGCAAAAGATTAGAGTTCAAGGGAGAATTAAAATGCAAAGTGACATTCGCTAACCAGACTCATAAATCCAAAGTGTACGTCGTACCAGGAAAGAATACATGCCTGTTTGGGGTAGATTGGATTGTCCTGTTTAATTTATGGGAGAAACCCATAAATTCGTTTTGTAACGTTTTAACTGCAGAAAAAGCAAACCAAAGGGAAGACTTCCTGAAGGATTTGAAAACTGAATTTCCCAATGTTTTTGCCGAAGGACTAGGACTCTGTATTAAGACAGAGGCAAAATTTGAATTAAAGAAAAATGCCACTCCAGTATTCAAACCTAAAAGGAATGTGCCTTTTTCAGCGATGGACGCAATCGAAAAAGAGTTGGATAGACTTCAACAACTGGAAGTCATTGAAAAAGTTAACCACACAGATTGGGCAAGTCCAACCGTGTATGTAAAGAAAAAAAATAACAGAATAAGGGTCTGTGGAGATTTTTCAACGGGTTTAAATGACTGTCTATTGGACCATAATTATCCCCTTCCGTCCGCAGAAGATCTGTTCTCTAAGCTTAACGGAGGAAAAATTTTTTCTAAGATAGACCTCTCAGATGCTTACTTGCAAATTAAGATCAGCGATGAATGCTCCAAATACTTAGGCATAAATACTCATAAGGGCATTTTTAAGCTAAAGAGGCTTCCTTTTGGATTAAAGGTTGCTCCTGCTATTTTCCAGCAAATTATGGACACGATGCTGGCAGGGTTGGAATTTTCAATGGCCTACCTTGACGATATCCTAATTAAAAGTGAAAATTTGCAAGATCATAAGAAGCATGTAAAAGAAGTATTCAAAAGAATACAGGAATTTGGTTTTAAATTGAGCCCAGAAAAATGCGATTTTTTTATGAAAAAAATTAAATATCTAGGTCAAATAATCGACAAAGAGGGTCGAAGACCGGATCCACAAAGGACTGAAGCAATTGAAAAGATGCCTGCTCCAGATTCAGTGACAAAATTAAAATCGTTTTTGGGATTAGTTCAATACTATGCAATTTACATCCCTAACATACATAATTTAAGAGCTCCTCTTAACGAGTTACTGAAAAAGGGTGTTAAATGGAACTGGAATAAGGAATGTGAATCTGCTTTCCAAAATATCAAAAGATGTCTACTGTCAGACTTAGCATTGGCACATTTCAATCCAGAAAAGGAACTAATACTAGCAACGGACGCCAGTGATTACGGTGTTGGCGCTGTATTACTTCACAAGTATGAGGATGGTAGGACAAAAGCTATCGCCCATGCTTCAAGAACGTTGGTTGCAGCGGAGAAAAATTACAGCCAAATTGAAAAAGAGGCGCTGTCGATAATATTTGGAATTACAAAGTACAATCGATTTCTCCATGGACGATCTTTTATTTTGCAAACCGACCATAAACCCCTACTTACCATATTTGGATCAAAGAAAGGCATTCCCACACATACTGCGAATCGATTACAGCGATGGGCTGTAACCCTCTTAAACTATCAGTTTAAGATGGAACATGTATCCTCAAAAAAGTTAGGACACGCAGATGCATTATCACGGTTGATCCCTAAAAGAAGCGAAAGTTTCGAAGAAACGGTAATTGCTGCGCTTAAAGACGAAAGTGAATGTACAAGTTCAATGTGTAATATGATACGTGAACTTCCGGTAACTTTCGAAAAAATAAAAAAAGAGGCAGTAAATGACATTTTCATTAAGAAAATGAAAAATCAATTGGGATGGATAAAAAAAATAAAAAGGTAGATCAAACAACGCCTTTTTCCATCTGTGAAGATGTGCTCATGTATGGTGAGAGGATCGTAATTCCACTAACGTTACAGAGGAAAATTCTGAAGGAATTTCATACAGGTCATCCGGGCATTTCGAGAATGAAATCCCTTATGAGAGGATATGTGTACTGGCCTGGTATGGACAAGGAAGTTGAAAAATGTGTCAAGACATGCAGAGGATGTCAATTAGCAGCTCGAGATCCTCCAGTAAAAACGACGCCATGGCCAAAGACGGACCTACCCTGGTCACGTCTGCATATTGATTATGCGGGACCTATAAATGGTTATTTTTACTTGATTATTGTAGATTCTTTTTCAAAATGGCCAGAAATATTTAAGTTTAGACATCCAACAGCAAAAAACACTGTGAGTGCGCTTAATGAAATTTTTAGCCGTTTTGGAGTGCCAAAAACCTTAGTGAGCGATAATGGAACAGCATTTACTGCTCATGAATTCAAAGAATTCTGTGACTCACTAAATATTCTACATATGACAACACCTGTGTACCATCCACGATCGAATGGGTTGGCCGAAAAATTTGTAGATACGTTTAAAAGGGCACTTAAGAAAAATCTTACTACGGACACAGACGAACAATGTATTCAAACATTTTTAGCAATTTACAGGGTGACACCAAATCCTAATAATAATGTCAATTCTTCCCCGGCTGAGCTAATGTTTGCAAGAAAGATAAGATCTGTCTTCGATAGGCTGCTACCAGAGAAAAAGAAAGTTTTCAAAAAAGAAAACCTTAATACCAAGTGCTTCTCCCCAGGTGAAAATGTATATTTCAAAAATTTTCAAAATGGACGAAATCAGTGGGTTGAAGGTATTATCAAAAAAAGGATTGGGAGCATGGTCTATACCATCCAAGGATTAAGTTTTGTCTGCAAAAGACACAGAAATCAAATACGTCCCAGACTGTCTCCAAATGTGGAAGAGACACCAATGGAAACATTGTGCGATATTTTTGATATACCAAAACCAGCGTGTGTACCGCAAACAATGAATATTTCGCCTGAACCGACCATACGGGCTGGACAGAAACCTTTACCCCGGGTAACGCTGACCAGAAGGAAAAGCGCAAGAAAGAGAAAAGTTACCAGGAGATTAAGCCCTGACCCTAAAAGGAAGAGGTATTTAAGCTAAAATCAGGAAGATTTCAGCTTCAGGGGGAGGTGTTGTGAAGGAACATAACTGGCTATACACCGGTTACAAACTGTATATATATATTGGACTGTTTGGCAGACAGCGGCAGACAGCGGCAGACAAGCAGTCTTCCCCATACTTGTTACTATGTACTTCTATTTACCTTAGGCGAGCAGCCTTACGTTTCTGTATTATAAATAAACCCCATTACACATACCACTCGGTGTAACTCACGTTTGTCTTTATTTCCTAAGTATTTAGGAATATAACAATAATAAAACCAATTCTTTAAGGAGAGACTTATCAGGATAATACAAAGCTCAACAAAATTGTATTGGAACTTATTTAGAAGTAAACAAGAAAGGAAAATGAAGATATTCATTTATTCAACAACGTGCACATTTATTTAGGGGTGTTGGATAAGTCGGGACTCTTTATGTTATTAGGCTTCGAAATGCGATGGCATAAAGAGTCCGCACTCACGCAGCACTTCTAAATAAATGTGCACATTGTTGCATAATACCTAATTAAACTAAATATATCCCACATTACACATCCCTTAAGCCTAACATCTGTGTTCCAAATTTCATAATGATCGAATTATTAGTTTAGGTGTGAACCCTTATCATTCAAATATATAAACATATACACATATCTAATTTTATACATAGAAATGTATTGTTATGCAATGTGTATGAATATCATTGTTTATTGTTGTGTCCTTTTCTTTGTACGAATAACAACTTATTGTTCCACCTTGAATAAACCGAGAACATTCTATGGTAGCCATTGAAGTCAAACTTTTATCTGTCACTAATCTCCATTTTGAGGTGTGGCGAAAATCTTTTATTTGTTTATTTACCGCTTTTTTATTATAATCTGGTATAAAGTATTTATCAGGTGTCAAGTGGATTGGAAATAAGGAGTAAATAAAATGTAGAAAAGTTTGTGAAGAGACAAGAAGTAAAAAATGTGTGAACAAAACAAGGAGTAAAAAATGTAGGTATACAAAAAGAGTAAAAATAATGTGGGAATACACAAGGAGTAAAAATAATGTGGGAATACACAAGGAGTAAAAATAATATGGGAATACACAAGGAGTAAAAAATAATGTGGAAAGACCAAGGAGTAAAAAACATTGGGAAGAGACAGGGAGTAAAAAACATTACGAGACAAGGAGTAAAAAATATTAGGAAGAGATAAAGAGTAAAAAAAAAAATGGTGAAAAGACAAGTAGAAAAAATTGTGAAGAGAGAAGGGGTAAAGGAAACGTGTGAAGAGACCAGGAGTAAAAAATGTGAGAAGAAACAAAGAGTAAAAAATGTAGAAAGACACAAGAAGTAAAAAAAACACGTGGAAAGAGACAAGGAATTAAAAAAATGTGGGAAAAAACAAGGAGTAAAAATTTATGAAGAAACAATGATTAAAAAATTTATGAAGAAACAGAGTAAAAAAATGTGGAAAGACAAGGTGTAAAAAAGATGTGGGAAGACACAAGGAGTAAAAAGAATGGCGAAGAGACAATAAATAAAAAATATGGGATGAGACAAAAGTAAATAAATAAATCAACAAAAACAAAATTTGAAAATAAGAAATTTGAAGAATTTCAAGGCAAAAATTAAAACAGAATCATTTAGAATGAAAAAAAAAAGGAACGCTTGAATTTTATTTTTTGTTTATTAATATGCCACCACTTATCAAAGCCAAAAGCCACTCGAGGATGAGTGTTAATGAGATGGATGGATTGTCAGTTGAATGCTGAAGAATATTGTGAGAGTATAAAAAATGATGAATGGAATGACCAAAATTACTTATGATAACAGTTTATGACAAATATCTCTTGACATTGGATCTGACGACAACTGACGATCATGTGGTAATATGTTCCACAGATGAGGAGTTTTTGGAAAAAAACTCTGTTCATGGAAATTCGGTTTGATTTTAGGTACTTAAAATACCTAAAATTAGATGAAGAAAGAGAAGTTATTTGATATTGTGATAGTGAAACAGTTCTTGCTGTGAATGTCTTACTAAGAGGGATTAAAGATTGGAGCTCAGTCAAGTACTTTCCATGGAAATAATGATAGTGTAGAGAAAGACTGGCAACATCTTTTCTGTAAGAAAAGGGATTGTAGAGAACAGAAAAAGACCTTTACTCACTAGATTTCAAAATCAATTTTATACTAATGTCACATTTTGTACTTGTGTTACATTTTGTACTTTTGTAAAGGCAAGAAAGAATGCACTGAGCAGTACCTTCCCAGATGTGACAGCAGTACTACATCTTTAGGACATCCTTACTTCTATACAGGTAGAGGATTGAATCAAGCATCAGGTACTTTTTAGAGCAGTAGAATCATCCAATTATTTTTTTTTTTTAGAAACAATTTGTGTTTTTAAGATCATATATACCTTTCTAGTGACATCATGCCATGAAAAAAGAAAAAGAAAAAACACAAACTGTTTCTGGTCTTGAAGAAAACGTTATACTATCAAAACTACAGGGTGGAACGATAAAATTGTTGCCCTAGAAAAGACAACATCGTTCCATTTCCGTTTGATAAAAACCGGTTTTCTTTTTTTTTTTTTTTGTAAACCATCTACTAGTTGGCCGGTTGTATACAAATCCCAAGAGCAATAGGGGCCTTCTATCATGTCTGAAAGTGACACAATGTTCAATGAACGAGATTGGAGATGTGCCGCTGTACAACTCATGCTCTCTATCGATCCAAGTTATGACAACAGCACTCTCAAAATGAAAATCCGGACAGTTCAACTCTTGAGGGCACAGCTCAACGAGGTTTCCAGCCACAGTTATGGTCTTTGGTGTGATTTCAAGTGAGGGCCACATCATGCCACCTCACACCTTTGAAGTCGGCTTGAAAGTCCATATCAAATTGCACCTAGATATGCTGAAGAGTGTGGTGATCCCTTGGTGCAATTAGGTGGCCGCTGGCAGAACCTGGGTGTGGCAGAAGGACTCGACGCCAGCCCGCAAGTCCAAAGAGACCCAGGTTTGGCGTCAGAAGGAATGCTACAACTTTGTACCCTTCTCTCACTGGCCTCCTCCTTCTTCCCCAATCTGAACCCGCTGGACTACTTCGTTTGATTATATGTCGAGCACAGCACCAACATGACCTCCCACAACACCAAAGCCAGCCTGATCACCACCATTTGTTGAGTATTCGCCGAGCTCCCACTGGCATGTGTGGAAAAGGCATGCTCTCAGTTCTGGACCTGTATCAAGGCAATGATTTAAGCTGAAGGCAGCTATATTGAATAGATGTCAGCTCTACTACATAATCAAGTTACCTGAATTGATTTTTTCAATAAAAATTTAAAAATAAAGCTGTAGTGCTGTTTTCTTTAGGGCGACAAATTTATCGTCCCACCCTGTAACTTAATTTTAAATAAATGAATATTTCTTATAAAAAGAAAAATATTTTTGTTGTTTTGGCTTCTAAAACTTACAGATTCAAATGCAATCTAATTCATTCAAGAATTTATTTAATTTTTTCACGGCATGTTTTTTGTTTTTTATGATTTGGAAACATCCGTCATCTGAATCCATGTTCTCTTACCAAGCGCCCCCCCCCTCTACGTTTGAGCACTACTAAAAAGGATACCGAAATGAATCCCAAGCATATTAGTTTGCTCATACAGCAGAAACTGGCAAATGTTAGCACCCCTGACTTGTACAGACTTTACAGGTAATACCTTAACTTTTAAAAAGACTCAAACCTAAAAAAAAACTAATACAATAAAAAAAATGTAAAAATTATGTAAAAAAGAAAGGCGACACTTATCACTTATAATTATATAAAAAAAAATTATGTAAAAAAATTATGTAAAATTATGTAAAAAAAAGTATGTAAAAATATTATGTAAAATTATGTAAAAAAAATTACGTAAAATTATGTAAAAAATTATGTAAAAAAATTATGTAAAATTATGTAAAAAAATTATGGAAAAAAAAAGGCGACACTTATCACTTATAAATTATTGTTAAAAAGTCAGAAAAAGAAAAAAATTAAAAAAGAAAAAATCTGCCATGATTAGTTACTTACCCCCCCCCTTCACACACACACAAATATGTCTACAACCGAAATTAAAACTAATGTTATTATACCTTGCATGCTATTCTGTCTGGAAACTGTTGATGGTCAGTAAATGCGTGATCATTTTTTTTTTTTTTTTTTTTTTTTTACACAGTGATCACCACTTATCAAGGCCCGGAAGCCACTCAGGGATAAGGGTTATTGCAAGTACATTACGTTAGTGAGGAGATTTGCTAAAGTGCTTACTTAAGGGGGCGGTTCATTAGGAATTTGTTAACATTGGACTTGAAGACATCCAAGTTGTAGTCCGGAGGGAAGCAGGCAGACGGAACAGAGTTCCACAGGCGTGCAGTTCTAAGAAAGAAGCTCCGTTCATGGAATCCGCGTTTTGATTTAGGCACAGATATAGAGTGGGGGAAATTTTTCACAGTGGATTCAGCTAGACGGGTGTTTTTCGTGAAAGATTGGCGAGGGGGGACCAGAGATTGGAGTTCAGACAAGCATCTGCCATGGAAATAACGATAAAACAAGGACAGGATTTTACATTAAATTTCTTCACTTTAAAACCTAAAATAGAGGCTTAAAATTTTTCTAGCGATATCTAATCCCATAAGAACACCACCACTATGACCAGCAACAAATCTCAGCTGCCAAAAATCCAACTGCTTGTCTTCCTCAATTCGTTCCTTGTAAAGTAGTTGGTCTTCTTATATATTTTTTGTTTTTTTTACAAAGGGGTCACCACATATCAAGGCCCAGAGGCCACTCGAGGATAAGGGTTAATGTGTGTATGGTAGTCATTGGGACAGTAGCGTAGCAATCATATGTGGTGGAAATTTGGTAAAATCAGATTATTTAGAAAGATGGTTCGATAAGAACTTGTTTATGTTGGACTTGAAGATGATTGGTGGCTTTGGTCGCATAGGGTAGAATTAGCTGCAAAGTTCTAGTTTGGCTTTGTCTGATGCTGACAAGATTACCCCAGGTCCATTGATGAGAATTGGGATAGAGCAAATGCTTCTGTTCAGGATCCTGTTTGCTATTTGCTAAAACTGGTGGGAACCAAGCCGCTGCTCAGCTACTTTGGACTTGACGGACTGAGCATACAACTCTCTTGCATTCTTTATTAGTCTTTTACAGTGGTTGCTGGCAGTCCTGAAAGCGGCTTTAATCTCAGTACATCTATTACATTGGAAGCAATGAAAAAAGTGATTTCTGTGTGCAATGGCAGCAGCACATTCCGGAGAGAACCACGGCTGGCTGTTAGGTTTTGCTGGAATTTTTTTGAGGGTATGAAACGGTCTATACCTATAACTA
This sequence comes from Euprymna scolopes, assembly GCF_053919585.1. Lineage (NCBI taxonomy): Eukaryota > Metazoa > Mollusca > Cephalopoda > Sepiida > Sepiolidae > Euprymna > Euprymna scolopes. The sequence continues at coordinate 33,212,753 of NC_136499.1, forward strand.
ACCATTCCATCAGGTCTAATACTATAGAGGACACATCCTTTTTAAACATAGAATGTAGAGGTAGATCTGATATAAATGTACGGAAGCTATCCCAGTCAGCCATAAAGTATCGATATACTGTATGATGGAGAAGTACATCTGAGGACTTATTACATTTCATTTTTATCTTAACTGATGCAACAGCATGGTCGGAAGATCCCAGTGGTGGCAGAACGGAAGATGAACATAGCTCAGGGTAAACTGTGAGATAAAGGTCTAGGAGACTTGCATACAGGCCGTCAGTGTTGGGCACACGGGTGGGTTTGTGAACAATCTGAGCAATGGAGAAATCGTGACAGAACTTCCCTTCATCATTGGTCTTGTGTATACAGTTCCCACACTGACATCAAATAGTGCACTTATTATCTTTATAGACACAAAAGGTCCTTATCCATGAAACTCTTACTCTGATGTTCTTATTCGTCCCACACCTCTCATCATTCCTCACAGATTCACTGCCTTCCTTGAATCTCTTATGCCACTCAAAAACTGATGCTTGATGGCCCCAAGGCAGTCTGAACATTCCATACGTTTCTGTAACATTTTTCCAAGTTTAAAATAGAATCTCATTACATATCGTTCTTCTAAAATGTCTTCACGTCCAGATTGCAGTTTCGAAATTCACCAGCTGTGACAATCAAGCTTTAGTAGGGTGTATTCCAATTCTTGCTCTAGATGTTCATTTGAAGCTGAAATCATAAAAATTGGTCAGTCATCTCATAAGATGTATTACAATAACATACTGAATTTTCAACAGTCTGGAAACTTATTGAAGGCACCTTGTATCACCAGATTACTAAAGAATTTGTTTTAATTATTTTTCACAATTTCTTGACCTCCAAGAAATGAACCTCATTAAAAAGAAGCGTGTCAAAAATTCTGTTCAACTTGAACAAAAGAATCTACTGACCGATTCAGTATAAGGCAATCAGCTCCACATTTAGATTGTGCATTCTGAGTCATTTTTTATACAAATCTTTCTTTGTCTGAAATTATTGGCAGGAAAGGAGAAGGATGCAAGGCAGTAATGGCAGAGCAATAAAATTTTTGTAAAAGAAAGTCGTAATTCCATGTGTGTGCGTGTGTGTATGGCTAAAGCACAGGAGCTACACATACGCTTATGATAAAATGGTAAATATAATCTATTATGAAAAGGAAAGTCGTAATTCTGTGAGTTTTCTTCTTTTCAACACTAATAAGTCAACTCTTACCAAGGCCAAAGGCCACTCAAGGATAAGGGTGTATAAGATTGTCATTTGAATGATAAACAACATTATGAGAGGATTGAAAAGAATGAGTGGAATGGATAAAATTTGATTAGTTAAGTGGGTGACTCGACAAGTATTTGAAGGCGCCTATGCTGTAGTCTGCAAGGAAGCAGTTCAGTGATGTGTTTCACTGATAGGATGTCTTTAGAAAGAAACTATGTTCATGGAAATTCCATTTGGTTTTAAGTACACAGTGCACATATGTAGGCGTGCATGCTTGTGCGATTTTCCTTCCACACAACAGATAAAAGTATACAAATTATCTCCCTTGGTTTTAACCGGTAGAAGTTATCTCTCTTCATTCTCTATCGCTTCCTATTAAAAGGTGTCCACGCTAGAGATGTGACTTAATAAGATTGTCTCCCTTTGTTAAGGGCGGTATTTAGTTCTCTCCCACTGCAAGAACTTAGACACCAGGGTCGGAAAATAGGTTTGAGAAGTCAGCCGACGGGCGCTCTGACCTGCAAAACATGCCTGGACAACCTCGTTGGCATTCACCGATGAGGGCGCCTCAGACGATTAGCAATAAACTAACCTCTTCTCAAAGAGAGAAGTAAAGCCTGGAAGGGTGGACCTCCTGGAACTGCACAGAACTAAAACGTCCACTGCAAGATCAAGAGGGACCAGGTCATTACAGAAATGGTCTAATCTCTGTTGATTTTGGGGGCCCAAGATAAGGGCGAGATGGGTTGAAGAGATAGTGGCAGTTGCAAACAGAATTATAGGGCGGAGAGGATGAAGGTAAGCCAGCAAGTCGACCACATGGTGACACAGTAAAGATCAACAATTTTGAAGTATTAATTCCCCTGAATTTTTAAGAGATTTTTTAATGGCTATAACAATTGTTTTTAGCAACTCATTAATTTCCTATGTTTCCCTATTAAATAAACGTCTTAATGCCTTTAAAATATCATTCATGTTTCTCAGTTTCTGTTTATAACCCATCTGAAGATGTTAAATTCCCAACACGCACTGAATTTTTAAGTGGGAATTCCTTTTTAAAAAAATGTATTTCGTTTACATAGAAAAAATTAATACATTTAATACAGGGATCAACTCATAGTCAGGAACACAAAGGTTCCATTTTCATTGTTTACTACACTGCAATGTAGGAGAGAGCACCACTCATTTCTCTGAAATGCTCCATTTTACTTGATCCATCTCTTGTAACATGAAGTGTTTAGCAAGGAGAGTTCAAATACCAGTTTTCGAGTTTTTGGTATGACTCAACTGAGTACTGAATCATGGTGTCCCAGCCTATTCGCAAATACTGTAACAATAATGCACATGGGACTAGTTAGCATGTTCACTAATAGGCTGGGTAATCAGGGTTTAAATCCTTAGTTGACTCCTACCAAAGGTTCAGAAAATGGTATTTGTTTCATTCTTGGTAAACACTGAGAATTATAAGTGAAAAAGTAAAATTAGTTTCTTTCTTTTCCTTTCTTTACGGTCACATTTCAAAGATTTGTTTTTTATGGAAATAGCTCCAGAGAAGGTATAAAGTCACTTTATGTAAGGAGCTAAAAAAAAGTACTACTTTAAGGTCAAAAGCTTGACAGCAGATAAGTATTAGATGGAATATTTTCTGATCCAGAAGACAGTAATTCTGCCCTCTTTGTCAGAAACATCACGCTTAGAATGTGAGGATTAAAGGACAAAATAAAGGAAGTGGGAGTTACACGGCTGCCGAAAGTAAACCCAAGATCTACTTTCTACTCTTCTTAAATAAAATAAATAGATAATATTTATCGAAATTAATAAATTTGTTAATGTTTATTTATATGAATAACTTGAAAAGATTTTGTTTCGTGTTTACAGCAAAGTTATGAAACATTTTGTACTTTAATGTTTCAAGTAAAAAACTTTCAGAAGCAAACCGGCAAATGCAACGAGTAACAAGCCAAAACTACATGACCCCCCCCCCCCAACTGATGCCTTGAATTTTAGAAGAAGAATAAAAATTAGCTCCAACAGGTGTGTTTTTCACCCCTAAACACCCTGGGGCTCAAGCCCCAGAATTTAACCAGGGTCAAATATTACGTTTCCAGATGTATATCCATGTGGTCTTGATTTTGGGTGATTTTCAGCAAAATCTAATAGTTGGAAAAAATTCTATGTCCCCAAAAGCGCTATTTTTGGCTATTTTGACCCCCTTTAACTCCCTGAGGATGCAACTTCATGCAAAATTTCAGAAAAATGTAATGAGTAGTTATTGAGAATTTTGGGAACGAACGGACGAGGGTGAATTCAAAGGTCCAAATCCGACTAAGTCGATAGACCCAATTATTATAAAAGGAAACTTACTGTTGTGTTTCGCAGAAATGGTACAAACGTTTACAGCCATTAACTGAAAATGTAAAAAAAAAAAAAAAAAAATTGGTTAATTTTCATTTAATACAACATCCTGAAAGATTTCTACATGATTTAATACCATGAATCCATTTATGGATGTTCAAAAAAAAAAAACAAAACAAAAAAAACAACATGCTTACATTTACATGCAATTTTATATCAAGACTAGCAGGGCTTCCCAACATTGCCCGGAAGCATGAATAACAAAATAGAAAAATTAAAAACTTTTTTCTCTCTATATTTCCCTGTAACTGTCCTTTCTGTCTATCTCTACAACTACACCTCTCTCTCTCTCTCTCTCTCTCTCTCTCTCTCTCTCTCTCTCTCTCTCTAAATCGATTTAATATAGTAGCAGAAAGAAAAAAAAAAGAAAAAATAGTTAACCAATCTTTGACTTAATTTCAGTATTATTTTTGAAACAACTAGCAGTAATTTTATTCCCTCCTCTCTCTCCACATACTCAATTGGTCTCTGAGGACCTCTATGAAATGAATATTACAATATTCTTTTTTTCATAAGATCAAACTGAATCTGTAGTGCCGCTCCTAGCTTTGGATTGGGTATTTTTTTTTTTTTTTTGGTAGTAATATATTTTAAAAGTGCCAATAACAGTTCTAACAATACATGTTGTTAAACTGTTGAATGAAAAAGATGGATAAACACGTGAATGTTATGGATGGGTCACCAGTCGGCAAGTGCTAACTCAACAATGGAAATTTTGGAATGAAAGCAAGAAAACATGAATTAACAAACAAAATATATTTGTATCAACAATTACAGAAATCTAAAATATAATTTGAAAGACCAAAGTTTGTTGAGAAGTTTTAAAGTTCTTGAATAAGAAGTAGAGAAAAGCACCAGGAAATTCGTTTCAAAGTTCTGTTGTGTGTGTGTGTGTGAGAGAGAGAGAGAGAGAGAGAGAGAGAGAGAGAGAGAGAGAGAGAGAGAGAGAGAGAGAGAGAGTTTACTTATTGGAGGGCTCAGTTCACTAGAGAAATAGAAGCAGATGTAAAGGAATTTCAACATGACATATTTCAGTTTTTAGGATGTACGTTGTTGTTGAGAGTCGAGGCACAGCAGGGCACAGGTGATCCCCAATGGAAGTCTAATTTCAATTGAAGAAGCAACTGTTTTATAGGCTTGTTAAATTTCACACAGGATTGTTACTTTTTGAGTTTGAAACGATTTTTATTGGTTAGAAAATATTCTGAGTCCACATGTTCCTGTGAAAACTGACTTGATGACGGAAGCGAATCTCAACAAAGCAGAGAAAGAAAAAGAATTGCAATTAAAGCCATTTGCAGTTGAACATTCATCAGAATTGCATTTTGATGTAAAACTCCAACACCTAAAGAAGTGAAAAGTAAAGAAGAAAAAAGAGTAAACCAAACGAATAAAAAAAAGGAAAGGGGGGGGGATAGCTTATTATGATTGCTCGTCTCGCACATCAATTTCTAATCTACCTCAAAACTTGTTACGATAAGGTTTGTAAGTGTTTCTTGTATAGTTTCTGACTTTTAGCCAGATCCATAGGCATGCTCAGAATCACCTTTACTTTATATAACAAACTAGCTATTTGATATCTATTTTTTGTCTCCTGTGAGTAAGGTCATTCTGTTATTATAATTCTTTCTCTCCAAATTTCATGTTTTCTCCATAAAAATAAAACGGACGAAGTATGGAGTAAGGACCCTGGAAGGGAACACTTTCAATTGACACCGGTTGACTGCCAATGTGTGCGTCATTTATAAACAAACATACACAACCTGAGTTGTTCGTTTTTATTCGTTGAGTTTTAAATATTAAGGAAAGATTTAAAGAAAAGTAAGAGGAATATTTTTTTTTATGTTGGTGTTAATTGAAAAGTGGCCTTCTTCTGTCACTCGACTTCCAGGGTCTTTATTCCATACTTTGTCCGATAAAACATTGAGAAAACACATACTTAGATCAACACAATTGTAAACCTTTAACATGTAAACTCAAAAACTAAAATTCATAAAACGTCAGTACATGAAATTTAAAAATAATAAAAATAATGAGGCAATGTAACAGAGCTGATGACACTGGGTTAGCAGCAGCAGCAGTCATATTCAAATGATCAAGCCGGTTGCATAGTATGACAGCAGAGATAAAAAGGACACACATATTCAGAGAAGAGGTATTCGAGACATGTTCAAAATGTAGGATTCAAGATGTGTTAGAGACATGAGATGACAGAAATGGACGTGTTAAAATGTTTTTGATTACAATGGAGAGTATGACTACCAACATTTGGACGATCTTATTTATAACTATGGTTAGGACAATAAACCAATAAGAAGCTTCCGACCTCATTATAAAAATATCGAATTTTGGACACAAGTCAGTTCACTGCCAGTCTCCGTCTCGTTTAATTATCTTTTATTATTTGATTTTGTTTAAAACAAAATCTTCCACTGCTAGTAGTAATAATAAAACAATAAATATTTATTGATTTTAAACTACCAGTAAAGTTAAAAGCTATAGATCACCCCCCCCCCACACACACACACACAAATGTGTTTTTACGTTTGAGAAAATATATACATATTTAAGATGTGTTTTTACTGTAGTCGGGGAAAAATAATTTTATAGTTAAATATTTAGAGATTTACAAGAAATCAGAATTGATACTTGTATTGGAATTGGGAAAACTATTGGAATCGTCATGGCAAGGGCTCATCTGAACTTCAATCTATGGTCCCCCTTCACCAAACTTTCATGAAAAATACTCGTCCAGCCAAAACCACTATCAACAATTTCCCAGACTATATATCTGTGCCTAAACCTAAATGCAGATTCAATGAACAAAGCTTCTTTCTTAGAACTGCTCGCCTGTGGAATTCTCTTCCATTTGCCTGCTTTCCAGCTGACTACAATCTGATTATCTTCAAGTTCAACGTAAACAAATTCTTGATGAACCGCCCCCCCCCCAAGTAATCCAATTTACAAAATTCCCACTACTTATGTTTACTACGCTATAATCACAATGACTAATGTATATGCTTTATATGTTTATCTTCGAGTGGCCTCCGGGTCTTGATAAGTCGTGATTCCAGTGTAAAAAAAATCACTAATAAATGCTATTGCAAGCTAAATATATAAAGAGAATAAATAAATATAACAAATATGTCTCATTTTTATTTATTAAAATAATTATCTTTAATAAATAAAAATATGATTAAAGGATGAACAGTAAACGGTAAATACAAAATATATTTCATACTTCCATTATTTAAAAAAATACAAGGTGCCTCAAATTAGTTTCCTGACATTTTTGTACAGGCATTTAAAATTGTTGTGGACGCTTGAAAATTCAGTATGTTATTGCAATACATCTTATAAGATGACTGACCAAATTTTATGATTTCAACTTCAAATGAATAGCTACAGTGGGAATTGGAATACATCCTACTAAAGTCTGATTATCACAGCTGGTGAATTTCAAAAATGCAATCTGGATATGAGGACACTTTAGAAGAACGATATGCAATAAAATTATGTTTTAAACTTGGATAAAATGCCACAGAAACATATGGAATGCTTCAGACTGCTTTTTGACCATCTTTCATGAATCGGGAATCAGTTTTAGAGTGGCATAAGAGATTCAAAGAAGGCACGAAGTCTGTGAGGGAAGATGAGAGGTGTGGGAGGAGTAAGGAAGTCAGAATACCAGAGTTGATTGGCCAAATAAAGAATTTCATGGATAAGGACCATCGTGTGTTTAGAAACAATAAGTGCACAGTTTGATTTCAGTGTGGGAACTGTACACACAAATATTTGTGAGGAACTGAAGATGTGGAAGATTTGCACAAAGTTTGTCCTAAGGGTGCTCAGAGAAGATCACAGACTATTTGATCAAGATGGGTATCAAGACAGTTCCTCACCCTCCCTATACTTCAGACCTTGCTCTCTGTGACTTTTAGTTATTCCCTAAAAAAAAAAAAAAGGAAAATCTTAGAGGCTATCGTTATGAGACAATTGAGGAGATGAAAGACGCTGTGCTTAGGGTCATTGACATGCTCACACAAGAGGACTTTCATGGGGTCTTCTAGAAGTTGTTGGAATGGTAAAACAAGTGCATTGCAGCCGGAGAAGATTATTTCAAAGAGGACCAGAATTTCGTGTGTGTGCTATCAATAAAAGTGCGGATACAAAAAACTCTGGAAACTTATTGAAGGCCTCTCGTATTTGAACATTTTTGTTTTTATTTGTTCAGATTTGATTTCCATGCACATTCAGATAAAAAAAAAAGGAACAAAAATGTTTATTATTATCTCATTATTATTTCAAGAGATATGACACAAGGTTAGGACTTTGAGTTTGAAACCAGTGCCCTAGAGGAAGAGCTCTCTGGTTGAACAAAAAATTGCCTGAACACCCCAGTCAGCATCCCCTGATAACAATAAAACTAATCGTTTCTCAAAGGGTGAGAAGGCAAAGCTTTAGACAGACAGACAGACAACAAACAAGCAAACCATAAAAAATGGCAGACCATCTGCCAGTCTGATTTTGGTAAAACGTCAATTTAATAAAAAATACAGCTACCTATATGAAGAAAATTGCTTCTTGATTCTTGCAGCTAAACCCTCTACAATTTTCTCTTTTCGCCTAAACATATCTCCTCTTTATATATCTAAAATTGCAGTCATTTAAATTATTTTAAAACAATGGTTCTTTTTTGTTATAATAGCGGAATTCAAAAATCCAAATATTGAATTCTGAGTAAAACCAATGGTATCTATTTGTCATGTCACAGTAATGAGAATTAGCGAACTCTTTCATATGTAATATATCGATGTTGGCATTCTGTGGATGTTCAGTGTAAATGAAGATGCCCTGATATTGTAGCTCTCTGGTTAAAACTGCAAAAGTGTTTATCTAAGCTAGCAGGAACACCCAGCGTAACCTGGTCATAAAATACACTTAAATATGATATTTTAATTTATGCAGATTTCGTATATATTATTATAGAGTTGATTTTCTATGGATTTTTATATATTATAAAGTTGGGATTTCAAATATAAAAATACATCCATGCGACTTGGGTGCATCAGATTGAATCAAAACCGAAACCAAAACTTATGGAGAAAAATTATACATGCATGCATACATATATATGTGTTATTTGTTTTTGTTTCTGCGATACGTCTTGAATGAATTAAAAAATTTTGTGAAAGTGCATTTTTACCTAAATGCGAGTTGGGAATAATTTTCCCTTTAACCAATTTGGTATCCCCACATGGGGGCGGCATACATATTATTTTTAAAATATAATTATCCACTGACATGTGTTTCATCGTTTACGACTCATCAGAGTGGCTGAATCTAGCGAGAAACAACAGTTACTCGGAAGAAAAAAGATGTAATCGAGATACACAAAATAACACACACGTTATCGTATTAATATATAGACACCCAAAAATTATGTGAAACGAAAAGGTAGAAAATTAATTAATAAAGAAAATAGTTTTCAAAGATATATCCAAGTTTTGCTTACATAATAAACTAAATAGCGAGCATAGTAGCAGGGGAGATAATTAATTTATGAAATTAAAAAATTCGTGAGAAATGAGTTATTTCCCTTGTTTTTACGTCATAATCAAACATGGCACAATCGTTTATTGTAGAATCATAGAAATACTCGTTTTATGTAATATTCCAGTAATATTTAACTAATTGCGATATGACAATTAAGATAACATTGCTTTTAATTAAAATTGACATATAATTAAGTAGTTATCAGTGATAACAACAACAACAACAGCAACAACAGTGATAACTGTTATCACTGTTGTAGTGTTGTTGCTGTTGTTGTTGTTGTTGTTTTTTTTAACTAAAAACTCAACTTTCAATTGTCGGATTTCGCTATTATACTGAAGAAGAATGAAATCAATAAATATCACTTTTCTTTTTAATATAAAAATAATTGCAAAGGAGACAAAAGTTAAATAATCACTTAACGAACCGAGTTAGATATTAATGCATAAGTTGTCTCCATTGCACTAGTCAGGTAGAAGTTATCTCCCTTGTTTAATTTTTTTCAATTTTATCACATAGGAGATTTTTTACTCCTCCTTTAATCAAGGCAACTGGCACAGTTGTATGTGTAAACTAGCGGCTCATAAAAGCATGATTATATTCAATATTTGTCCACTAATACTATATGAGTTGATTTTCCCCGGAAGACCTTTATACCAGACCTCAGAGATATAGCACTACCTCCCTAGCTTTACCCAACTTATTGATTGTGTGGTGACTACATGATGACGGTTAGGATATCTGCAGTAAAATGGCATAGCCTAAATCCATACTTTTGGTCAGGGAGATATTTGGCATTTTTAAGATGGTGAACTATCGCTAGATTGATTAATGATTTAAATATTTTAGTAAAGAGTGGAAAGAGAATTATGAAGTGATAATTTTTCAGGTCAGTTCTTTCCTTAGAGTTTTTGAAAACTAGTACCACAGAGGCACTTTTTCAGCTCTCAGAGAAGCAAGATTCTTGCATGGCATTTGTTATAGAATTTGAAGAAGACAAAGGATGGCTTAACAGAGTAGTTCATTATTATAACAACGATAAGATCTGATCCACATATTTTGGACGTGTCAATGTTTTTTTTTTTTAAATAATTACCACATGAAAGCGAACGATTATCAGATGACTCAGTGCAGTTTCCATCCACAATGGAAAATTTATGCGAAATTGATTTGCATAGTTCAAGGTGGATTTTAGGGCAAATCGCTGGCCACACAAATCATTGTGGTTGGACAGTGGAGGAATTATTAATTGGCCATTGTTCATCCATATTATTATACATTTTCCAGAAATTGTGAATTCCTAATTTCTGTGAAGCAATACAATTTCTAAAAATACAGATATAGTTCTTCAGACACAATTATTTATTAGCAATGATTTGTAGAAGATGGCTTGGCATCAGATTGAATCCCATATAAAATAAATACGACTTAATTTGTATTAACTGTTAACTATTTTGATAAAGAATACTGTGGCCAACAGAAATAGCTACATACTTGGAGTCTCGCCTAAACTGACCTGAAGTGAGATTTAACGACATAGTGTCAGTGGTGTAAAAGTCATGTAAAAACGTAGTCCACAGCCAAGAAAAAGGACAAATCATTTTTTACATAAGTTTTATGTTACCGGGTGAGATAACTTCAATATGGTTCAAGGGAAGTAACTCTGAATATATTGAGCCGGCACTAAGAACATTTTTATCCACTTGAGGTAGACAACAGCCTGACATTTGTGATGGATCAACGTAAATCTTTTTAAAACTAAATTTCAATCAAGACCAAATTAGAATAGTTACTAGTTTGGGGCCTATCCAGTTTTACTGTAATATTAAAAGTTGTATGTAAAAAGAAAATAAACAAAATGGCACAAAAACTTTTTATGTACGTACATGTTAGGTTAAAAAAAAGGTTGTACCCCAAAAAACTATGTAGATTCATCAAGTATTTTTTAAAACTAAAAATACATATTTTAATTGCAAAATGTCTCGTCCACCATTTTCTGTTTACATTAACTGAACACAGTCATCGTAGTAATACTGACTAGAAATTATTTACTGATCAAATTTGATTTGATTTTAGAAAAAGAAAAATACTGGATGAATTTGCATAATTTTTTTTAACATAACAGATATGTACATAATAAAGCTTTTGTGCAATTATAATTATTATGAATAGCGATATTTACTACTAGAAATAAAAACAGATTTAAGCCTAAAATTCATGCTAGAACTGTCTGCAATGACCCGTGACGCAGTAGTTAGAGTACATGGAAAAATCAATTATAAAAGTGATATTCTCCTGATGGTTGAAGGTTCAATTCTCAATGTGAGCGACCGAAAATGCAATTACAAATTACTTAGGACCTCTATTCAGTCAAGAGTATGCTAACCTGTGAAGTAAATAAAGGGTTCCGTTCAAAATTCTGTCCAAATTCCCGAGTTCAACAGAAACATTTCCAAGTTTGATAAGATACACCTGAAGAAGGTCAGAGGTTATATCGACCGAAACGTGAAAATGACACTCAAGATGAGAACACCATTACAAAAAGAGCATTGCAGGTGTCAATAATAACTTAAAAGGATATTGTTGTTGGCTGATGATTTGGGACTGAGAAGAATCAACCCGTTTAATTCCCATGTGTGTATCTCCCTCCTAACAACTAATCATTCATAACAGTTACAAAAATATGTTATTGGGACTTGTGGGAATTTCACAGCGGACTCTTTTATATGTAATATATTGATGTTGGCATTCTGTAGATGTTCAGCGTAAATAGAGATGCCTTGATATAACTGTAGCTCTTTTGTTAAAACTGCAAAAATATTTATCTGAACTAGCAGGGACGCATCAGTTTGAATCCAAAACTTATGAAAATATATATATATATATATATATGTATATATGTGTGTGTTTGTATGTATATATATATATATGTGTGTGTGTGTGTGTGTGTATATATATATATGTATATATGTGTGTCTGTATGTATATATATATATATATATATATATATGTATATATGTGTGTCTGTATGTATATATATATATATATATATATATATATATATATGTATATATGTGTGTCTGTATGTATATATATATATATATATATATATATGTATATATGTGTGTCTGTATGTATATATATATATATATATATATTTGTATATATGTGTGTCTGTATGGATATATATATGTATATATGTATATGCATATATGTGTGTCTGTATGTATATATATGTATATATGTATATATCGGGGTCCCGATTTCGAATCTCGCTAGATTTAGCCACTCTGATGAGTCATAGATGATGAAACATGTGTCAGTGGATGATTATATTTTAAAAACAATATATATGCCATTTCCCATATGGGGGTACTAAATTGGTTAAAGGGAAAATTATTCCCAACTCACATTTAGGCAAGAATGCACTTTCATAAATAATTAAATTCATTCATAACATATCGCAATAACAAAAACAAATAACATATATGTATATTTACATATATTATATATAACTTGAGATCCTACTGCTATAATCAAAACCGAAACTAAAACTTATGAAGAATTCTTGGTAAAATTATTTATTATAAGAAATAGGTCATAACAATTAAACAACAGTCACTTGAAAGGAAAAAAATGTAAGCGTGACACACAAAATAAATAACACATGCTATCGTATTAATAAACAGATTCTTATATTTTTGTTCATCAGTGTGTTGTCATTCTGTTAAATGCAGCAGAAATACAATACAATACAGGCTGAAGACGAAACTGAAAGAGTAAATAAATTATTATTATTTTTTTAATCCTCATACCTGGTCCCTCATGGCTGTTTCTGAATCGCCCTCTTCCAGGGCGGTTTTCATCCTCTGATAAATAGGCGCCATGTATGCAGGAATTATAGGACATAAAATCCCAAGTGATAACGCTGGTAACATATCCTGGAAAGAAACATTTCAAAAGAGATTTTTTTTTCTGATTCATGAGTGTGTTGAATTAAAAAAAAAAAAAGAGAGAAAACAAAACAAATCTATGAAAAGGGTGTGGGAGGGGAGAGGGGGAAGCCCCCCCCCCCAAAAAAAAAACCAGAAAACAAAGATACAGATCATTAATCAATTTTACCTGTATTCTTAATATAGCTAGCAAAATTAAGTATGGATTTTTTTTCTTTCACAAGAAAATGATGCTGTCTGTCTTCACATCTTTAGAGATTGCTGCCCATTATGTTTTTAATAGTAGTTGTCCAAACCTTTTCTAGTCTCACACAAAAACACGATTCCACATCTCAAGCTATAGTACTTGTCACATACATACGCGCACGCAAACATATGCGCGCACGTCCACACGCGTACATATATTCACGTTCGCGTACATACACGCACATTCACGTGTATATACACACACGTTATCGTGCACACATGTACTTACATATGCGCACATGTACCACAAGTAGATATATTCACGTTCGCGTACATACACTCACATTCACGTGTATACACACACACGCTAACGTGCGCACACGTACGCACACAAGGACAACGTCACTTCTCCTTTCAAAGGAAATCCACACATGCGCAAAAGATCACCGGCAGCAACTATAAAAGGAAGAGACACGCTGTTTCCAACCCTTTTCGACTTAGCTCTCGAGCGGAGCGGTCATCAGACCATTCGCCCCCTTTTGGGGCGCCCACGCGCGTCACGTCCCCTGCGACTATGTATGGGGCACGAGCTAACAGACAGTATGTACACTTTATACGTTTTCTATCTCCATGGCCTGGATTGACTTTTTCTCATTCTCTCTCTATACTACAATACACTTTCCTTCTCACCAGTAAACAGCGAGAGACACACACCAAACTGGATTGACTTTCTCCCTTTCTCTCTCTATGGCAATAGATTTTCCTTCTCACCAGTAAACAGCGAGAGATGAACGCGGACATGAACATGTGTTGTACCCTTTTCTTTCATTTGTTTCTTCACAAAATAACTCCTAGTTCGTTTAATTCCAGTAAATGCGTTGTTCGTTCCTTCCTCAAAGCAATTCATTTTTCCTTTGCCAATTCAAATCATTTTCTCCTATTTTGTACGACTGGTGGATGTATAATATATCCACCAGTCCACTACATAGTTGTCCAAACCTTTCTATTCCAAGTTACATGTTCAAGTCTTGCAATTGTTTGCTTAGGAGTTTCACCACAGATGTTGATGTGTACTGTGTGTGAGAGATCTGTGATTAAATGCCTTAAAAATGTGGAACAAACCTGGGCATTTCTATACTAGTAGGACGAAATTTCGGAAATCATAAAACTGAATTCCACATGAAAACAATGGTATCTACGTACCCCTCATATTTTTAAGATGATTATATCCAAAAATTACGAAAATCGATGAGGTAGAAATTTATTTATCAAAAAAAATAAAATAGAATTTGAAGAAAACGATAGTAAGACTCAGGAAAGCTCAAAAGGGAGATTATTATCCGTTTTGATTTAAACAAGATGGCCGCAATTTTTCACTTGCTAACACGGTTTTTTTTTTTTTTAATAATTCAGTAATATTCAAGTACTTTCGACTATATAATTTGGAAGCTACCATTGTAATTTATTAGAATTGACAAAATAAAAAAAAGAAAAAAAACAGTAGAAACCATTGTTTTTATCTGAAAACTCCATTTATCGACTACAAAATTTCGTCCTAATAGTGTAGAAGCGCCCAAACCTGTTCCCTCAACAGACAGTGTCCGGTACAAACAAAAAAGAATGACGGAACATTTTTTTTAAATGGTTGATGATTCTCTTCATATGCTGGCGATCTTGTCATCTTATATGCAAATGAGACTTCCGGTATAAATACTAAAAAAAATATATATTTTAAGCCTGATTTTTCAGAGACTGGGTTGATTTGGGATTTGGATGTTGGAGCAGCAAGTGATGACAGCAGTGTGTACTGTGTCGCATTTAATCCCACAAATTGTTTCTTGTAAATGCGGCATTGTTAATACTTGATAATTTAATCACAAGATCCTTCTCAAAAACTTAAAGCCATGTTTTCCCACCTGTTTTTTTTTTTTTTTTTTTTTTTTCGACTGGTCGAAGTGCTTAATAATCATCACGATATCAAGCTTGTATTTGTTGGAGTCTTTCTTTTTCCAGTTAAACAATATTCCTCGTGTATTTAATGCTCCAAAGTTTAAAATCATCAACATGAAAAAGCCGCAATAGTTTTCACACGCACCCAGGGACATTGAATATAAATTTCGCAAGAATCAAGTAAAGGCATTCATGGTAATTAAACTGCATCGTCGCAGCTAAACAAACAACCCAAACATAAAAAAAAATCCGAAAATGGTTCAAGGGAGATAATTCACTGATTAAATAAATGGAATTATCTCCCTTGGTGCGTTTTTATTTTTATTTCTTTTTCATTCCAATAAGAAAAACGGAAAATGAAATTTGCCTATATTTGTCTCCATACGAGTTTAAAGTTAAACGCAAGGTCGATTTTTTAATTTGAGGAAAACTAAGCTCTCACCCAAACGGGGCACTTTAGGTCAAGAATAAAAATAAAAATTGTTTCTAGCTACTTGAAGAAGCTCCTTGTTTGATAAGCTCCTTGGACTGATTTTCACTCCAGGTCTAAAATGGAAGATCGACATCCAATCCGTTGCTAAGGTTGCTGGAAAAATCTTTGGATCATTCTATCGCTCCAGAAATGGCCTGATTCCTGATGCTATCTTCTATAAGTCTGATACGTTTTAGGACAAAGTATTGTTGCTGTAACAGCATTTAAAATTGACTTCGCAATCTAGTGGAAAATGGTCTCTTCTGTTTGCTACAATCCCTTCCTCGTATAAGAAATATTGCTAGTCTTTGTCCACTCGATGTCACTTGCGTCACATCTCCCTCCTACGGCGGGATGATGTGACACGAGAGTGGAAAAGATGGATTTGAAGAGCCAGCCACTTTATTAAATCAATCCTCTCATAATATTCTTCATCATTCAACAGGCAGTCTATCCATCTTATTAATCCTTATCCTCGAATGGCTTTTAACTTTTATAAGTGATGATTTATTTGTAAATTTGAGACTGACGACAGAACAGATGCCACACTTTGATTTTAGCCAAAAAAAAACTGGATTAAATCCAAATGTCTGGTAATCATATATGAATAATAAAATAAAATTGCAGTAATATTTTTTGGTTTAGAAAATTTTCAAAATAGGTGCTACACCTTGTCCAAGGGTGACCTGGAATTGTCCTAGTCAGGAGCGTTCAACTCTGTGATGCATTAAATATACTCACTTACTTGAATACATACAGTGCCTAGTATTCTCAAATTGTCACTCATCTAGTATTGGCCAGTTTCAACATTGCTTAACTTTGGTGATCTAGCAAGAATCAGTGTATCAACATGATTATGTTTTACATATATAACACAATAAATAGGAAGATTTAGATAAAACATCTTACAATAATATGACAACAATTAATAAAATGAAATATGTAATTAGAATTATCTTAACGTTTTTTTTAAGGATTATATCTTAAAAAAAGTTATTTTTTCACTCCAAACAAGGCATATTGCCACTTAGAATGTAAGGGGTTACTAGTCAGGATCATGTATAACAGAGGATTGTAGAGAGTTGAGCAGTGAGATGTCTGTTCACATTACATTTAAACTTCAGCAGGTTAGTACAGCCAGGAAAGCAGGAAACAGGGAGGGAATTCCAAAGTCAAGCAGTCCGAGGGTAGAAACTATTAAAGAAGAAATCTTTACAGCATCTAGGTATCTCAATAGTGAAGGAATGAAATTTTAATGCTTGTTGGACTAGTCGGGACTATTATGCGAAATTGGCACAGTTGCTATGAGATAATCAAAGCACATTCCATTAAAATGTGTAAACGAGGCACAGAGATGTGACACTGCAGTGATGGGACAGAGGCTGAAGTTTGGCCAACAGTGTAGAACCTATTAGCTTGGAGACTGTTTTTTTGGACTCTGTCTAAGAGTGAGAGACTAGTGGATGGTCACATTCAATGCTGCCAAGACTAAACTTGTCTCCTTCAATAATTACAAAAAACGTTCTCTACCACCAATAGCAATGGCCAAAGACTGTTTATCTGATAGTACATCTTTTAAACTCCTCGGCCTAACGTTCACAGGAAACATGAGTTGGAACAATTACACTGAGAGCATTGCCAGGACCGCTGTGAAGAAGGTAGGTTCTCTCTACCGTGCTAGAAAGCTACTGACGCCCAAAAGTATCCTGTATCTCTATAAGGCCACCATTCGCCCATGTATGGAGCATTGTTGTCATATTTGGGCTGGTGCATCTGCTACTAGTCTTTCGCTCCTAGACAAGGTTCAAAAGAGAGTCACCAACCTAATAGGTCCTGAACTGTCATCTAAGCTTCAGCCTCTGTCCCATCAACGAAATGTTGCATCCCTCTGCCTGTTCTACAAGTACTTTAACTGTGAATGCTCCAACAAACTGCAAGCACTTGTACCCCCTCGACGTAAATACCCCCGACAAACCCGACAAGCAGCTAAATCCCACCTCTTCTCAGTAGAGATCCCTAGATATAAAAGAGCCTTCTACTCCAGTAGTTTCTTCCCCAGAACCGTTGGACTTTGGAATTCTCTTCTGGGTCCTTGCTTCCCCAACTGTACTGACATGCAGAAGTTCAAGTATAACGTAAACCGACATCTCCCTACATAGTACCCCTGTAGCTTATGTCCCTGATAGTAGCCTCCTACATCAAAGTGGCAATGTGCCTTGTTTGGGGTGAAAATGTAATTAAAAAAATTTTTTTTAATATTATATATTTATAATATATATATTATATATTTATAATATATATATTATATATTTAGTAGTAGATGCACCAGCCCAGATGTGGCAACAATACTGCATGCATGGGTGAATTGTGTGTTTCTAAATATATAAGATGCCCTCTGGTGTGAGTAGTTTTCTAGCATGGTACAGGAAGCCCACTTTCTTTGCCACAACTATGGCAATATTCTCAAATTATTTACTCCAATTCATGTTGCTTATGAATGTTAGGCCTAGGAGTTTGAAAAATGAGCTCTCAAGCAAGGTGTTATTTGTCATGGCAATCAGTTGTCAAGAACGTTTCTTGTAATTGTTAAAGGAAAGAAGCTTAGTCTTAGTAGCATCCAATGTTACCAATCATTTTCAACTGCATTCCACTATAGATTGAAGATTGTTTTCTAGTGTTTCTGTCATTGCCTTGTATATTTGTACATTCGTTTTTCCTTCATGTCTTTTATTCAAGCATGGTGTCATCAGATTATATATTGCAGTGAGGTGATACACTAAATCGTTTCCATTTACTATCAATTTATATAAAATTAGATTATGAATATATTAGTGATGGGACGATACCTATATTTTTCCCAATTCCAATACAATTACTGATTCCGTACTAAATTCCCAATTCCAATACAATTACTGATTCCGTACTAAATTCCCAATTCCAATACAATTACTGATTCTGTACTAAATTCTCAATTCTGATAGAATTACTGATTCCGTACTAAATTCCCAATTCCGATATGATTACCGATTACCAATTCCAATTCTTTATAAATCTCTAAATATCTAACTATACAGCGGTTATTTTCTCCCAATCATTCTAAAAACACATGTAAAAATGTGCAGATATTTTCTCAAACATAAAAATACATTTGTAGGGGATGATCTGTAGATTTTAGTCTTATTGGCAGTTTAAAATCAATGAATATGCATTGTTTTATCATTACTACGAGCAGTGGAAGATTCACACCTAAATTGATTAGCCATCATTGTTAAGATTGGAACACAGCTGCTGGGTTTATAGGGTCGTAATATGTTATATATTTAGTTAAATTTTGTTTCATGCAAAGACAATAAAAGGGGTTGAAAGCATTGTGAAAATTCAGACTCATCTGACTTTTGTAAAATTTTAACAATAGATATCAGTCATCAATTAAACTTTTAACAATAGATATCAGACATCAATTAAAATTTTAACAATAGATATCAGACATCAATTAAACTTTTAACAATAGATATCAGACATCAATTAAAATTTTAACAATAGATATCAGTCATCAATTAAACTTTTAACAATAGATATCAGTCATCAATTAAAATTTTAACAATAGATATCAGTCATCAATTAAAATTTTAACAATAGATATCAGACATCAATTAAAATTTTAACAATAGATATCAGTCATCCATTAAAATTTTAACAATAGATATCAGTCATCAATTAAAATTTTAACAATAGATATCAGTCATCAATTAAAATTTTAACAATAGATATCAGACATCAATTAAACTTTTAACAATAGATATCAGTCATCAATTAAACTTTTAACAATAGATATCAGACATCAATTAAAATTTTAACAATAGATATCAGACTTCAATTAAAATTTTAACAATAGATATCAGACATCAATTAAAATTTTAACAATAGATATCAGTCATCAATTAAACTTTTAACAATAGATATCAGACATCAATTAAAATTTTAACAATAGATATCAGACATCAATTAAAATTTTAACAATAGATATCAGACATCAATTAAAATTTTAACAATAGATATCAGACATCAATTAAACTTTTAACAATAGATATTAGATATTCATAAATATTCCCCATATTTCAGTTTCTTTGAAGTAGTTTAATGGGCTTAAGAAGTTTTAAGAAGTATAATATGGACATAATATGTCATAATCATGTTGACAAATCGGTTGTTGTTACTAAAATGGATGATTATTTGGGAATTCCAGGTGCTGTATGTGCTCTCCGCTTATCTCGGCATTGTTTCCAGTCATCTAGCATTTCTCCTTACCACTGGACTCAGACAGTGCTGATTCAGGGGATGTGTGGTTGAGGATTACACAACCCTTGCCTCACAGTAACATGTACAGCTACCCTTACAGGAGGTATCCATTGTCTTTTAAGACTGAAAGGAGGCGATGAATATGGACATAACTTCTCATTTGAAAATTCAGATTTGTATTAACTTTAATCAATAGTTATTGAACACCTATTAAGCAAGGTTCTCCACAGTTCAATTTTTTCTAAGATCCTTTAAACGTGAGCCTTAAATTTTAGATATTTTCGAAAATAAAAAAAAAAGCATGCAATGGATTTTTATCAAAATTAGAATAAGGATTGTAGATATAAGGCTTAGTAGTATCATATCATGATTTTAATTTTTGTTAGGTGACAAATGTGATGGTTAAACCAAATATCGATTATTACAAATATGACATTTTTAATGTATATTTACCCCTAGCGTTTCAATAATAACCTGTAGATGCCGCCGGTCAAGGTGTGCACAGATGAGGGATCGTGTTAGACAGCCAGAAAAATCTTTCAGTCCATGCAGGGTAGGAATCTTCAACATTCCTAACTGCAAAATTTTGACCTCGTCTACTGCAAAAAAAAAAAACAAAAAAAAAACCAAAGAATATGTATTAGAAAAAATATGAATACAATTCCATTTCTTGTTTGGTTTTGACTAACTTTCATACAGAGATCCAAATAAATTCCAGAATAAATAAACATAAATAAAATCAAGTGACTAATAGTAAAAAAAAAAAAAAAAAAAAAAAAAAATGACAATCTTTTTTAATTTTTTAGAATATTTTTTTAAGATAACATGTTTTACTAGACGTTGTAGCATGTTGACTTAGAATGAGTGCTTTATGCCAAACTTCCAGGTAAATGTGGTATTGTGTAAACTAATCTCTATTGATACTCAACTGTGCATCAAACAGATACCATAATACTAAGTTTGCTGCACCTTATCATGACAAAGGTCCATACAAAATTTCAGTCAAATCGGCTCAGTAGTTTCCAAGAAAAAGTGAACAGTTTCATGTCCAGGATAATTTTGTGTCTGATGCAATCATGTGTTTAATGTAATTCAGAGTCGATGCATTTTCATGCCCAATGCAACTTTGTGTTCAATGCAATTTTGTGTCCAATGCAATTCTGTGTCCAATGCAATTCTGTGTCCAATGCAATTTTGTGTCCAATGCAATTCTGTGTCCAATGCAATTCTGTGTCCAATGCAATTTTGTGTCCAATGCAATTTTGTGTCTGATGCAATTCTGTGTCCAATGCAATTTCATAGCCAATACAATTTTGTGTCCAATGCAATTTTGTGTCCAATGCAATTTTGTGTTCGATGCAATTTTGTGTTCAATGCAATTTTGTGTTCAATGCAATTTTGTGTCTGATGCTATTTCTTGTTCAATACAATTTTATGTTTAGTGCAATTCCATGTCCAATACATTTTCGTGTTCGATGCATTTTCATGTCAGCTGCAATTTTGTGTCTGATACAATTTTGTGTCCTAATACGATGTCGTGTCTGTGATATTATAGTTTGTGTAAACAAAAAAGGAAAATGTTGTTGCACCAATTAGTTACTTACAAAGAACATTCGTCATAGATGGAATACTGTAGTAATAGAAGGGTAACGATGGTGCAGAGGCAGCAACGTTTGATAAATAGTCAACCAGACATTCTGAAATGGAAAGAAAAAAGTCATAAAAAATTACTGAACAAAAAACATAACTTGTTTGCTGATGTCTTATTATTTTGTTCTTATCTATGTGTCTCATGCTGAGTTTAGACATTTTGTGAGTGACTTCCAACTTCTCTTTTCTGATGCCATTTTACCGATGCTATTCATCAGCAACTGATCATTACCTTGCCTTAAGCAGCCTACTACTCAGCTCTGACGACCAATATGTATCTGGATTTATGCATAAAAACGTATATAAAACTCTTTTTCTTGGACACAAGTAAAGAAGACTTTTTTTTTAATAAAAGGAATAGGTTAGCAAAATAATTATTCTGAACCAATTAACTAGATCCTATATCCGGAATATTTTTGCTTTCAAATTTGAAGGGAGGTGTTGTTTGATCACCACTGTTGGGGAGCCATGAGATAAAATACTGCTTTGTTTTAAATCCCCAAAACATTTTTTTCTCTGATAAAAACTGATGATAGTTAAAATAATATTAGAACTAGCATAAATTTTTGAAAGCAAACTAATACAATGATTGGAAGAAATGAATTGACTTACAAGCAAAATAGTTTTCCAACTTGGAGTTAAATTTTTTTTTATATATAGTTTTAAAGGTTGAAAATGTTCCAAGATAATGTCAACCTAAACCTTATATCTATCTATCAGAAATTTTTTTTGATAACATGAATAGGTTAGCCTAATTAATCTGGAGCCAAAACAAAACTAGATCTAATATCCGGAACATTTTTTGTTCTTGTGGAGATGGTGTTTGATCAACATTACTGGGGAGCCATGATTTAATATACTACGTTGCTTTTACATCCCCAAAACAGTGTTTTATGATAAACAACTGATGATCCCTGAAAACTTAAACTATTGTAAGTTCGAGAAAGCAAGTTAATTTCGGAGGGGATTAAATGACTTACTGACAAAATAATTTTCCAACGAAGGACTAAAAATTAAATTAAAATTTTTTTTTATACAGTTTTCAAGGTTAAAAAAAGCTTAAAGACTATATATATATATATATATATATATATATATATATATATATATATATATATATATATATATATATTTGTAACGAATATATATATATATGTATATATATATTTGTAACGACCATATGTAACTGTTTACAAATAATATATATATATATATATATATATATTATTTGTAAACAGTTACATATGGTCGTTACAAATAGACATCTGTTTCAGTCAATGAGACCTCCTTAGGCGACCTGGAACCTCTCGACACCACAAAGAAAAATGAAAAAAATTAGAAAGAAGTTGAAAAAGGAAAAAAAATGGAGCTCTTCAAAAAAAATATAAAAAGATCATAAAAAGTTACGAGCTCTCTAAAAAAGAGGATAAAAAGGATAAAAAAATGGAAAGATCGCATTACAACCTATTGGCAGATTATTCAAAATTAGTTTAACAACTGGATATAAATCTGAAATGATTAAAGTGGGTCATAATTTTACTGGAACTGTAAATTGTATAGGAAAGTAGGTAAGGGTGGTTCTGTTTATACAGTGATTTTTAACATGTCAGGAAAAGAAGATTGCAAATGTATTTGTTGATATCAACAGTTACGTGTCGTTATAAGTTGGGGTGGGGTGATAGACTAATGCAGACATATTCATACCGAGACATACATCCATATACATACATACATACAAAATATACATATACATACATACATGTGCCCAGCGACACACACACATATATAAGAAAATACGTACACACAAATACACAACTTTATGTATAGATACACAAACAATCATATATATATATATATATATATATATATATATATATATATATATATATATATATATCAACATATACATTTACATATACATATACACCCACATATACACACAATAAATATGCACAGACAGACATCTACAAAAATAAACAAACGTACAGACATACTATTATACAGACATAAGTGCATATTTAAGTAAATAGTATTAGAATATTAAAACTAAAATAGATTATATTTAAATTAAAATTTGCGATTAAAAACCATTATGGAATTATTAAGAAATTATTAAGCGAATTTAAGATTTAATCGGGTACATTAAAAAGAATACAGATCTATATGGATATGTAAATACGAAAATATACGCATATCTCTATATAAATAAAATGAACTCATTTTTTCCCGTCGGATTTTGACCTTAATAGGATTAAAAATCAAGATATTTCATGCAAATATAATATGCACAAACGGCAGAACAATATCTGAGGTGTGTTATACGCTTATTATTTCTCAAATTCCTCGATAATCTTAGATTTCTATACTTTTTCTGCTGAGAAGTCACGGCCAAAATCGGTTAAGATCAATGGAAGTGGTAAAATATTTTCTCTCTAATAAATTCCTCCTCCCCCTGCCACCACTTAACACCGTTTGGGGATCGTTCACAAGGAACAGTTGAGAAGAGAACACCTGTTTGGCTTCGTAGTTCTTTCATGTGAAGTTATTTAAAATCACTAAACTAAGCTGCAGTGCTCTGTGGCGTAGTGGTTAGCGTGCTGGACAATTCACATTATATTTTCACGTTCGCGCCGACCTACCGTAGTCGTTTTTTTTTTTTTTTTTTCCTAAACAACTGGAATGGACTTTTCTTGGTGGCCGAACTGTTAACGTTGCAAATGTTTTTTTTTTTTTCTTTTTTTTCACACTTTATTTTCCTACTTTTACTCATGACTCCGGGTTTTATCCTTCCTACTTACCTACCATAACATTTTTTAAAACTCCCCCCCCGTCCCGGAAACAAACACTCGGGCAACGCCGGGTACCCCCGCTAGTTATTAATAATGAGCAATTATTAGTATTATCATTATAATGAGTTATAAAAGGTGTTAATTCTATCACATTATTATGTGTTATGTAAAGTATTTATTATACTAGTTATTAATTAAAGTTTATAATATCGTTGTTTTTTAAAATTTTATTGGAGTTGGGTGGTGCTGGGTTTAGTCCATGGATTTGAAAATCATATCAGAATAGTAAGAGAATATTAAGAGAGGTACATACGATATATATATATATATATATATATATATATATATATATATATATATATATATATATATATATATATACAAATAGATACAAACAAAGTATGCATACAAAAGAATGCACATTTATGCATATACAGATATATAATAAAGGGGTAAAAAAAGCGATATATGGTCATTTGCAAAACGTCATCGGATCCAAGGCTCTTTTCTTCATCTAAATTATATATAGTTAAAATTTAGTTATACAAAAATTGAAGCATATACTAAAGGGGAGGAAAAGTACTAAGATGAGGTTGGGGCGGTGGAATGGGTATAGTAATATGTACGTTTACAATATTGGTGGGAAGCATAAATTTAGACATATGTAAAAAAAAAAAAATACATAATTCACATATGAAAAATATATATATGATAAAAGATGGATGAGTCTCTGAAAGAAAATTATGTAGTTATTAATGGTTATATAAGGGTATATAGCGAGATAGATACTTAATATGGGCGAATTAAGGATGGAGTGAAAGGGATATATAGGTGACAGCAAATAAAGTAGCATTATATATATATATATATATATATACATTATATATATATATATATATATATATAATGCTACTTTATTATTTAGACTATATATATATATATATATATATATATATATATATATATATATATATATATATATATATATATATAGTGTCCAAAAAGTCATTGAAGAGTTGAAAATCTTTGTCCTTTGTCCTTATATCCTTAATGATTATTATTTTCTCTATTCCAGATATTTTACAATTTTACAGATAATATTTTGGAAATTAATTATCTCGGTCTAGAAGCATTTAAAACAATTCAGGGGAGAATATTATGTATTAGCCACGTTATTAAAACAATTTTTTCATTATAACTATTTGTAATGTATTTTCAAATAAAGCAGAAATCTCGTTCGCCAAACAAAATAAAAATTGCCACAGTCTAAAAGGTCTCCTTCATATGTGTCAAAAAAAAAAAAAATGTTTGAGAAGGGGTGGAGCCGAGAAACCTAAAACGCACAGCAATTTATTTTACTTGATTTAAAATAATACATACTTAACAAACCCTAAACCTAAATTTCCAGTAAAATTGCTTTTTTATGATTTTTTTTTTTAATTGATGCTCTAATATCTCTTTTTATTAAATTAAATCGCTATTTTATATTTTCTGCGATCATATACATTTATCATAAGATGATCATCCATTTTTAGACAAAAATACAAATGACTGCAATTTTTTCATACAAAAAAAATACACATTGGTTTTATTATAGAGTAGAAAATATTTTATATATATCAAATAACCGGAATTCATTATTGAGATGGCAGTAATTGCTGAGAATGCAGTTAGAGGATTCGGAGTTTCTATCCCGTCGCGATTACTACCTGACGAAGGCCAGAGGAATAGTTGGCCGAAACGTCATGAAACAACTAAAAAAAAGATGAGGATAATAGTCCGCAATAAATAAATGAATAGAAAATATTTATTTAAAAAAAAAAAAAAAAAAAAGGCCCATTGGTATAAAATTGTACTTTTTACCTGCAAATATCATGTTGATTCATACAATGATGTTTCATTTTAAGAAAATAATTGACATTTATTTGAGCCTGGAATGTGACTAACCTTCATTTCGGGGTTTATAGAATGAAGGACACATACAGGAAATTGCATCAGCCTTGACGAGTTCCGCATGTTTAGCCTAAAGAATAGAAAATGTTTGAAAAGTAAATTACCGAAAAAGCAATAATTATGCAACAAAAAATGATTAGTACAATTTGACAGATTACCGAGTAAACTAGAATGTCTAAGAAGAATGAATGTAAAAATCCTACTCATTAGAACCCTAAGCACTTAGGAGAATATAGAGCCCCTCCCCCTACATATAAATGCCTTAAACACTTAGGAGAATATGGTGCCCTCTACATATAAAGGCCTTAAAAACCTAGAATAATGCAGTGTCCCTTATGTTATGTAGTGGTTATATTTTAGAAGAGATGACGTATGTATTTGTTGTTCATATTAGAGAGAGTCTTAGAGTGTTCATGTTGTATGCAGATATATCGCGTATAGATAAAGAGAGAGACAGTTCTGTATATATAATGAGACAGGGTACATGTTAATACAGGAAAGCCGACGGCATGTAATACACAATGAGAGATTTGATATATAGATAGATAGACCGAGAGATAGTGGGTTTGATATTTATACTGTTTGACAGTTCTGTGAACGGGAGTGTTTCTATAACATTGACACATATATTTCTTAACCTATTTTTGAGATGATGATTTTCACAAAGTTCTTATCATATAAATTCACAATACCTTTTCTGTTGAATAACATAACACGAAGACGCAGATACAAAAAGATGAAGTTGCTTGTTTATTCCATTTTCGACTAGTCAATGGCTTTGCATCAAGGAATTCAAATCTCTACATGATTCTTTCCTCTCCCCTCCGCTTCCAAGGTTCCATGTCAGCTCTGTCTCTGACTCACTTACTTCTATCTTCCTCCCCTGACTGACTGACCACCTAAAGTTCTCTATATTGAGAACTCATGACGTCATTACATGCCCAACACGTGCATATCATACTCGTGGCAGGACATGCTTCCTCTAATCTAATTTTCCTAACCCACTTTATAAATATGTTTAATATTTTCCATTGTACGCTTTTAAATTCCTTATTTTAATTTCATTTCTTTAACAGAAACAAAATTACATCATCACATTACTTTTACAATAAACAAATATCTAACTATTTTATGTGAACTAAACAATGGTAATTCTACATTCCATTTTCAATAACATTCTGTATTTATTTTAACTTATGATCGGAATACTCAATTCCAATCCTAGCTTCGCAAGTTCAAATCCTTGGCTATCCCATCTCATTTACTCACAAGAACAGGCGGCTATTCTTTAATACCTTATATATGAAGAACCTAATCATATAGAAGATTATTGTGCTTCCTACATATAAAAGACCTAAACACTGAAAATTATGAGGATTCTACACATAAAGTCTCTAAACACTTCAAAGATTATGGTGCCATTATGTATAATGTCCCTAAAAACTTAGAAGCCTAGATTATGATGCCACTATACATGTAAAAACAAATATTTTGCCAACTATTTTAAAACGAAACTCTGAACTGCAGCTTACGATTACTAACGATATATGTAAAAAAATGTCTGAAAAACACAATTTGCTTCCTATCTATAATAAAGTATTGTTGGTATTGCTCTAAAACCCTTTCCCTTCTCTCCGATAGGTAATCGTTGATGGGCAGAAGTCCATAGATCAAAGTATGAATGCCAGTGTACTCCAAGGATCCATCCTGGGCCTAAATCTCTTCCTTATCTTCATCTATGACCTCCCAAATCACATTCTGAGTTCATTTGTCAACATATACGCAGATGACACTACCATCTATGGTAACACCTAAAAAACCACCAATGACCAAGATCTGTCTGAGTCTCTTTCCTCCAACCTTGAGCACAGTGTGCAATGAGGCAAAAGGTGGTTGGTTAATGTTAATGCATCCAAAACCAAGCTCCTATCTTTTCACCATCAACGTTCTGATCCCCACTTAGCCTCAAGTGGGGATCAGAACGTTGGTGATCTTGGCTTCTGTCTCAAAGAAGCATCCTGCTGTATCAAGTTTCTGGGACTTACTTTCATTCCTGACCTGAAATGGAAGACTTATATCAAATCTATTGCCAAGGTCACTGGATAAATGGTTGCATCATTCTATTGCTCCAGAATGTATCTCACTCTTGAAGCAATCCTCTACCTGTATAAAAGCAAAATACGCCCTAAAATGGAGTACTGTTGTCACATCTGGGCAGGAGTTGCTTAGAGCACCTTATCCTGCCTTAACAAAGTTCAGAACCGGCTTCCAAGCCTGGTGAGTGATGCGTTTTTCTCCTTCCTGCAACCTCTTTTGCACAGAAGAGATGTTGCGAGTCTGTTTCTTCTCTATCATTATTTTCATGGCAAGTGCTTGTCTGAGCTTCAATCTATGCCTCCCCACCACACCAAACTTTCACAAAAAGCACATCTACTACAACCACTACCAACAATTTCCCCTACCCTCTAGCTCTAAATCTGAACACAGATTCTATGAATAAAGTTTCTTTCCTAGAACTGCCTGCCTGTGGAACTCGGTTTTGCTGGTATGCTTTCCAGCTGACTACAATATTCAAGTCCAATATAAACAAGTTTTTGATGTCTTGTCCCCTTAAATAATCAAATTCTATCCAACTTTCACTACCAACGATCACTAAGCTGTTGTCTCAGTGACCACTTTATACTCGTTAACCCTTATCTTCAAGTGGCTTTTGCGCCTTGATAAGCGGTGATTCCCTTATAAAAAACATAGAAATAGCTAGTTCTCCTCTCATTAAGGACCGATCCGCCATTCGAAGTATTTAGCCCCTCTCTTTGATCTCTTTAATAGTCACCCCCCTCCCCCTGTCTGTACCCTCCTCCTCCTCCTCTTGCTTTGGAACATGCTGAACAATGTCTTTGTTCATCTGATGTCAAACACGTAGATAAGACATGACAAGTTGTAAATAACTCTGACATACTCCTCTCTTGGTCTTGATTTTGACTTTGATGGTTTTCTTCAGTTCAGGAATAGTTTGGGGATTGTTTTGGTATATGTTATATTAAAGATAATCCTACATAGGATACAAAACCGTCTTCAAAATTTAGTGGGAGCTGACCTTTTTTCGCCTCCCTGCTTTCACAGAAGAGACACTGCGAGTCTGTCTCTGCTCAATTGATACTTTTATTATAAGTATTCGACTGAGCTCCAATCTATGCAAGCGAACCATCATATTGTTTGAGATGTTCTGATGAGCCGTCGGGTTTTTAGTCAAATTTTTCTTTCTGTCTTTTTTGTAGTTCTTCCTCCATCCTTTATGCTTTGTGCTTCCTCCATCCTTTTATGCTTCCTTCATCTTTTATGCTTTGTAGCCAAAGATGAACATGGTCAAATATAGCTTCGATTCTTCTGTAAGGACGTATTGATTTTTTTTTATTCAATTTTCACCCCAAACAAGGCACAGTGCCACTTTGAAGTAGGGGGTTACTATCGGAGACATAAGTTGCAGGGACATAATGAAGGGAGTTGAGTAGCAAGATGTCTGTTCATATTACACTTGAACTTCCGCATGTCAGTACAATTGGGAAAGCAGAATCCCGGAAGGGAGTTCCAAAGTCTAGCAGTTTTCATTTGTGTAAAAGGAATTCCATCAACTTGATTGCAGTTGCGAGACTGTCCAACATCAAGCAGGATCTTTCAACAGTGTGAATCCTGAGAAGCAGCCAAGAATGAGTAAGATACATTTGGATGGAATTGAACAGTTTATTGCTAAGAAGCGTATTCTAGGTGACTTGTAACATTGGGATCCTTCTGAGTTTCTTTGATTATACTAAAGAGAAAATCTGTGGTATGAAGACAACGTTTTTTATGGAAATCGTTCCAGGCAAGGCATGAAGCCACTTCATCTAAGAAGCTAAAAAATAAGTACCACTTCAAGTTAAAAAAAACAAAAAAACTAGCCAATAATAGGTGCATGGATTCTGAACAAGAAAACAGCAATTCTTCTCCCTTTATCAGAAACATGGCTCATTGGATGTGAAGATTAAAGGGCAAAATAAAAAAAGGCTGCCAAAAATAAACTTAACATTTATTTCTGTTTAACATATTTCTTCCTCATCAGATGTCGGTTCCACATCAGATACAGCAGCACAATCATTTATATTGGTTTTGATGCGGCCATTTCTCTTTCTCAACCTTTGCTTTGTTTACCTTCAATCGAGATATGCACACATCTGTTTATTATAACCAGAGCTTCATTCGACATGTCTATATCCCCGCAAGCAGTTGCACAGTAAAGCTGATTTCAGTCTAGCAACTTCAGTGTCAAATCACAAGAAGTCGGGACTAACTCTGCCATCAAAATACACATCACAAATTCACCGAACCATAGCCATATCATTCATCTGCATCCTCAGAAAAACTGAGCTAGGGAGCATTCAATTAACATTGGAATCTTAGAAAGATCTCCATCGTTCCAGTAATTATAGGAGAAACCAGACTCATGAAAAAGAATTTCCAAAACTACTTGGTAAATATACTCGGTGAACTAAATGCAGGAGAGACTCAAGCAATCGCACTTTTGGAATTTTTAAAAAAAAAAGCCTCTCGGTTGGAATGCATGAGATAGCAGATGAATGTCTGCCATCCGGTGGGATGCATATCCTCAGTTAGAACAAAATGATAAAAAAAAAAAATTTTTTAAAAAAGGAAGAAGCATAGCTGCTGTAAACTCGACCCTCAACAAACAACTGAAAGAATATAGTAAAAAAAAAAGAAAAAAAACAGGAAACAAAAAATAATTCTTTGAATATTTTGAATCTTTCTTGACCCCCCCCCCCCAAATACAAAGACAAAATTAGGCCAACTTTTTACAGGATAAAAAGAAATGAAGAAGTCAAACTTACCAATTCCATACTGTCACGCAAATTGTTAGAACCAACATGAACAATGACTTTATTTAGTCTGAAATTGAATAGAAAATTTTCTTTGTTACAAGTAATTTCTTAAAGGAAAGAAAAGTTACCATATTTGATCAAAGTGCATTATATTAAAATACTTGTAAAACAGCCATAGGGATGCAACATTGCAGCGATGGGACAGGGGCTGGAGCTTAGTTGACAAAGCAGGACCTATTAGATTGGAGACTCTTCTTTGAACCGTATCCATTGCTATATCAGATTTCTCTTAGTCTATCTTGTTGGAATTTTTTTTGTACCAATAATGGTGCATCCCCCCCCCGTTTACATTTATTATTTTTTATCTGGTTCTTATATATGATTTTCTGTATTTCGTATCCTTTATGATTTTTAATTTCGTATACTTTGGATTTGTACGAAACTCCCTTTAATTTGAGAAAAAGAAAATGCTAGCTCCGTGATGCCGTCACGAGCCCAGCGCATATTTCGCCCTCTTTTGAAATTCCGCTGATGTGGAGATTGGACGTTTTTTTCATTGCCCGGCGCTGAGAATGGAATTTTGACGAGCCTCCTTCAAAGAAGAAGGCCCGGCAAGAATACCCAGATATGTGATGAGACATACTTCTGAAAACTACCTACGTGACTACAGTTTTGTACGTATTTTAGAAGGAGTGAAATTATTTTAAAGAAAATATTTTATGTGACAAGGAATTTTGGAACCTCCTACAAAGAAGAAAACCCGGTAAAGAAACCCCCGGACAAGCGACACGGTCTTGCTTCTGAAATCCATCTGCGTGTCTACGGTTTGCACGCAAACATGGCGGGAGAGAAAATTCTAAAAGAACTTTAAACGAAAAAAAAAAGGAAAAAGGCACGTGCCTGACTGGCTTTCAATTTGTGAGTATGCTCCTAAAATTTATTTTATATGCGAGTGTGATTAGGAGATACGATTTTGAATCTTATTATTGTATTCGTTAATGGATACAACATCTTCATAAGAACCAGTGTTATTTTTTTCATATGTTACTTGGCGTTTCATAAGTTTAATGCCCACAAAGGGAAGAATTTGCAATTAATTTTATTGTGAATAAAATCTTTTCTTTGTTTCAAAGCAAGACCTTTATATTTTCTTTACCCCCTCCCCCTCTTTTGTTTCATGCTGTTTTTTTTTTTTTTTCAGGTTAGTTACTTTAGCATCGAATTTATCTGGAAGCAAGATAAAATTCTGACAATCTGTCTGTCAATTCCACTTTTTTTTCCGGAAACTATTGGCCTGATCTGTCTGAAATTTTGTATGGGTCTTTTGCTAGATCATACAAGTTATCTATATATTAATACTGTAGTACCATTAACGTACGTACCTATGTATGTCACAGTTTCCAGATTATAAA
Organism: Euprymna scolopes; assembly: GCF_053919585.1. Taxonomy (NCBI): domain Eukaryota; kingdom Metazoa; phylum Mollusca; class Cephalopoda; order Sepiida; family Sepiolidae; genus Euprymna; species Euprymna scolopes. The sequence continues at coordinate 33,245,512 of NC_136499.1, forward strand.
TTATTTGATCGGGAGATCCTATTTATTAAAAAGGAGGATAGATGGTGATAACATTACAAACATTAAGTTAGTATATAGAGATGCTAATTTAATGCTCGTAGCATGTTATCAGCTTCTATCCTCCTTTTTAATAAATAGGATCTCCCGATCACCAAAGATGCAACGTAGAAAAAAAAAAAAAATGATGTTGCTTTTGGGTTGTACGTGAAACTAAAATACACTTTCTTGATCTTCTGGCTAGGATCCAAAGGTAGTATCTGTTCTGTCTAAAGATGGCATAATCATATTGTGGGGTTTACTTCGTGCCGGGCGTCCATACAATGGAAATATGTCACAGACTCTTATAAGGATATTGGAGATAAACTGTAATAACCAGATATATTCTGACACTACATTAACCAGATTACTGAGATAAATACTTTTACAATTTTAACAAAAGGGCTACAATAATATGATGGTGTCTTCATTCACACTGAATGAACACAAAATGCCCAGCAGCAATATATTACATATGAAAGATGCCGCTGTGGAATTTCCACAGGTCTTGCTAATTATTATTATTATGAAATAAGATGATAAAGTTCAAAACCACCTTCAAAACCTAATAGGTTATGCCCTTTTCTCTTCCCTGTAACCTCTTTCCTACAAAAGAGTCATTGCGAGCCTGTCTCTGCTCTGTCACAATTTTCATGGCAAGTGCTCGACTGAGCTCCAATCTATGATCCCTCCTTGCCAAATTTTCACAAAAAACACTCAACTAGCTAAAACCACTATATATGATTTCCCTACTTTCTATCTGTGCCTAAATCTAAATGCAGATTCCATGAACAAAGCTTCTTTCCCAGAAGTGCCCACCTTTGAAACACTGTTCTGCTAGCCTGCCTCCCAGTTGAATACAACATGGCAGCCTTCAAACCCAATGTTAGCAAGTTCTTGTTGAGCCGTTCCGATAAATAATCGAATTCTATCCAATTTACACTATTAACGATTACTACACTACCATATTACATTCATTAACCTTTATCCTCAAGTGGTCTTTGGGCCTTGATAAGTAGTGACTCTCAAGTAAAAATAAAATAGTGTTTTGTTTTGTTCTTGGTTGTTTGATTTACTTGACAATGATTTTTTGTTCGATTCATTGCATTTTTTTTTTTTTAATAGTTCATTTTTGAAACCTTGTTGGAAAGACACTAACATTGGTGTTGGCATACCAGATGACAGTATTGTAAAGACTATTTATTCAATCAGAATATTTCAACATGAAAAAGACAATATAATGTATGTTTTTAGTAACTGCTTAAGTAGTTCTGAATGCCGTACCGCTTGTAGCTAAACATGATTTTTTTTTTTTTGAGTGCAATTTAATAATTATTACCTTTCTGTTTGTCTGCAATGAAATAATTAAAGTGGAAGCAAAGCTGATAGGATTCTGTTTTTCCCTGATAACAGTAATTTCATTTTCAATTACAACGCGTAAAAATGTCCTGATGACTATAGGGAAATCAATTCTTATTCAAAATAGAAAATTGCTACTTCTTTTTTTATTTTTTTGCTCAATTATTATTTGTTTCTTTTTTTGCAAAAAAAAAAAAAATGTTTTCTTTCAGGAACTTTTTTTTTATCAGCTATTTTTTTTTTTTGTGATTGGTTGAAAAATGGTTTGGGGACAATTTTCACATCTTCCGCAGGTAAAAGCAGACCAAGTCTCCATTTGCAAATTTGATCGATAAGATTAATATTGAGATAAATAGTTTTGGAATTTTTTGTATGGAGGAATTATAATTTGTGTTATTTGCATTATTCGAACTACTGTTTTCAACTTGAATATTATTCTAGCAATATATCTACATATCTATAAAAGTGAAAGTGTCTGTCTGTCTGTGTACATTTCCCTACACAATAATTCTGTCAATTTCAGTCTACAGACTCGAAATTTGATATACATGGTATTGAGATTTGGGAAAATCTTTGTAATTGGTTTTCGGCCAGAAATTTAGCTGTTAAGGTGTCAAAATTCAACGATTTGACCTTTGAGAACTCTACCAAACTCCTCCGACAATTTTGGGTCTAAACACTTGAAATTTTAGATATAGGTTCCTTGGACATGGATCTAACTTAATAACTTGAGTTGAGCATAAAACAATAAATGTTAAGGGGTCATAATAGGGGGCAAAGTAAAAAAAATTTGACCTCTGCGGTCTCTACCAAATTACTAAAGACAATTTCTGGTGTAAACATTTGAAATTTTACATAAAGAGTATTCAGAGATAGGGCAAGCTTTTTCATCGGTTTGGATCGAAAAGTTGAGCTACAAATATATAAATCCATGTATGTATGTTTGCATGTCTGCCTAAAACTTTCGACAGAGACGACGGATTTTCACAAAATCAGTATCGTTTGGAAGCTCGACCTTTCAGTCGACAAATACCCTTACCCTCAACTACAGGGAGGGGTTGCTTTTTTCGCCGATATTTTTGAAAGTCATCCCCTCTTTTCGATTGTCTAGCCTTAATTTAAACCTACGTCACTTCCGGTTTGGCGGTGGTCGTAACAGCAAAGATGTCACGTTTTTTTCACGTTCTTTTCCTCCTTTGCAGTATGGGTTCAAGCGTGCCTTCCTACTACCACTTTTTTGTTTTTGCTCAACACACACCTCCAAACACCCGGGTAATGCCGGGTTTAAATGCTAGTTTTACATACAAGGGGTCAAAGTTCAAAAAATTTGACTTTTGCAATCTCTAGCAAACTATTAAGCCAATTTTAGATCCAAACATTTGAAATCTATATATCTTTAAAAGTGAAAATGTATGTGTCTGTCTGTGCACATTTTCCTACCAAATAACTGTCAATTTTCAGTCTACAAACTCGAAATATGACATACGACATTTGGGAAAATCTTTTGAATTGGTTTTCGGCTAGAAATCTTGCTGTTAAGGGGTCAAAGTTTAGCGATTTGACATTTGAAAACTCTACTAAATTTCTGGCCGAAAACCGATTACAAAGATTTTCCCAAATCTCCATACCCTGTACATCAAATTTCGAGTCTGTAGACTGAAAGTCGACAGAGTTATTGTGTAGGGAAATGTACACAGACACAGACAGACACTTTCACTTTTATAGATGCAGTATAACTCCTATAATTTGAATATCTGCTTCGTTCAAATTAGAGGATGCTGTTCAAGTTTCGTGATAAAAGAATGTGCTGCAGTTAACTTTAATTTTCTAAGAATTAAGAAATAGTAAATGAAATTCATTGCTATATGACACTTAAAGTATATATTAAGGTGAGTTTACGATATATTGCAAGTAAGAATTGTTAAATATTATTACCAGGAACAAAAACATTGAAAATAAATTAAATCTACTCTTACTTGTTAGGTATTTATTAGCTAAGTTATCATCTACAGAAATCATACATTTATGTAAAATACAGTTTTTTTTAGTTATTCATTGAATGAGTCTCATTGTAGTTTCTATTTTCATGGATTGAGCTCTCGGGCGCTGCCATTGTATTCCGTAAGCGATCACGAAAATCTACAATTTCTTGATTCTGTAGCCTCTTTATGATTCTTCGGAATGACATTGCTTGTAAAACATAGTTGTCACTAAAGTAAGGACTTTTTTCTAGAAATTTTATAACCGTCTCCATAGACTTTTCTGCATTTTCCCACGATATTACTTCATCAGAGTGTTCTTGGTTATTTACATTATTGTCAAGAGAATGGGAGCTGTCGCTATTTTCATCACCATTACTGCCTTCAGGATATTGATCAGTAGTTTCCTCATCTTGTTGCACCCACATTTCAACATCATTTGCATTAAGTGATTTAAGAACAGCATGGTTGGTCGATAACCGTTTCGTTTCAAGAATTTTTCTAGACCAGATGTATTCTCTGATTCTTTCAGTTCAGAAGCCTTTGGTGCTGGGCATAATTTACCCCATGCTTCTGTTAATGTGCTTGCTCGAACTTGATTCCATGCACTTGCGAGAGAAAATATGGCATCTTTGATAGTAAAATGGCGCTGAAAATCGCTTATATTCACGGTACTATTTATCATATTCATCATGAAATCATTTCTGTAGAAACATTTTAAATTCCAAATAATCCCTTGATCCATAGGTTGTATGAGAGAAGTCACATTAGGTGGTAAGTAGCACACAAAAATATTCCTGCAAGATGACACTAGTTCTGACTCAGGAGGATGTGCTCTACAATTGTCCAACAGAAGCAAGCCCTTTGAATCAGGTTTACCTAATTCAAGAAAACGCCTCTGGACAACTGGCACAAATTCTTGCAAAAACCATTTTTTAAGCAACTGTTGATTCATCCATCCATTTCGTGAAGAATAATAGGATACTGGCAAAGGTGAAACTCCTTTCAATGCCCGGCGAGAGTTTGATTTGCCGATGACAAGAAGCTTAAGTTTATGAGTTCCAGAAGCATTAGCGTATACCATCACTGTTAGTCTTTCTTTATTTAATTTGAATCCTTTTATTTTCTGCTCCCTGGATCCGACTAATGTTTTTGTAGGTAAGCACTTCTAATTTACGCCACTTTCATCAGCGTTGTAAACATCCTCTGCTATTAAACCATAATCGACAATTATCGTCTTGAATTTGTCACAATAATTTGATGCTGCATGTGTATCAGCAGACCGTTGTTTGCCTGACATTGTAAATTGTCTTATACCATGTCTACTCTTAAAGCTCCTAAGCCAGCCTTCACTGAATTTCATATCTTCTGCGATATTTAACTCTTCCTTAAGAGATTTTGCTTTAGCAATTAATATCGACCCAGATATTGCTACACCTTCATTCCGTTTTGCTACAAACCACTCATGCAATATTCGATCGAATTCAACTTGCTTTGGTCTGCGAAGAGTCCTTCTTTTGACATGTCTTTTATTTGGAGAGAAAGGAGCAGCCTTCAATATTTCCTCCTTTTTCTTTTTGATGTAAAACAGTGTACTTCTTCCAAGCTTATAATCTGTCAATATAACGCTATTTTTAACTCCAGCATCTAATTTTTCTATAATTTGACGTTTTTCGAGTAAAGTCAGTGTCACTTGTGTTCTTTTAGAGTTGGAAGCCATTGTGATGGGTTGTTTTACACTATTTTAAATATAGCAATCTGAAAAAAAATTAGTGTAAATTAATTATCAATAGCTAATCTACATTAATTACATAGAACCAATATTAACATTTCTGCGTAATATGTGACTAAACCATGCAAACAGTTTTATTGCAACTCTGCATCAAATATGCTAATACAATATAATTGACAAGACAGTTCAAGTTTAGAGAAAGTCCAGGTTTAGAAGAAGTCCAAATGAGAGGAAGTCCAAATTAAAGGAGTTTTACTGTATATAGATATATTATACATTTATAATATATATATATATATATATATATATATATATATATATATATATATATATATATATAAAGATATATATATATATCATATATTTATATATATATATATATATATATATAAAGATATATATATATATCATATATTTATATATATATATATATATATATATAAAGATATATATATATATCATATATTTATATATATATATATATATAAAGATATATATATATCATATATTTATATATATATATATATAAAGATATATATATATATCATATATTTATATATATATATATATATAAAGATATATATATATATCATATATTTATATATATATAAAGATATATATATATATATATCATATATTTATAATATATATACATTATATATTATACATTATATATATTTATCATATATTTATAATATATATATATTATATATATCTATCATATATTTATAATATTATATATAATATATATTATATATATTATATATATTTATCATATATTTATAATATATATATATATATTATATATATTTATCATATATTTATAATATATATATATTATATATATATATATCATATATTTATAATATATATGTATATTATATATATCATATATTTATAATATATATGTATATTATATATATCATATATTTATAATATATATGTATATTATATATATATATCATATATTTATAATATATATATATATTATATATATATATCATATATTTATAATATATATATATATTATATATATATATCATATATTTATAATATATATATATTATATATATATATATCATATATTTATAATATATATTATATATATATCATATATTTATAATATATATGTATATTATATATATCATATATTTATAATATATATTATATATATATCATATATTTATAATATATATATATTATATATATATCATATATTTATAATATATATATATTATATATATATCATATATTTATAATATATATATATATGTTATATATATATCATATATTTATAATATATATATATTATATATATCATATATTTATAATATATATATATTATATATATATCATATATTTATAATATATATATATATTATATATATCATATATTTATAATATATATATATTATATATATATCATATATTTATAATATATATATATTATATATATATCATATATTTATAATATATATATATTATATATATATCATATATTTATAATATATATATATTATATATATATATCATATATTTATAATATATATATATTATATATATATCATATATTTATAATATATATATATTATATATATATCATATATTTATAATATATATATATATTATATATATCATATATTTATAATATATATATATTATATATATATCATATATTTATAATATATATATATTATATATATATCATATATTTATAATATATATATATTATATATATATCATATATTTATAATATATATATATTATATATATCATATATTTATAATATATATATATTATATATATATCATATATTTATAATATATATATATTATATATATCATATATTTATAATATATATATATTATATATATATCATATATTTATAATATATATATATTATATATATATCATATATTTATAATATATATATATTATATATATATCATATATTTATAATATATATATATTATATATATATCATATATTTATAATATATATATATTATATATATATCATATATTTATAATATATATATATTATATATATATCATATATTTATAATATATATATATTATATATATATCATATATTTATAATATATATATATTATATATATATCATATATTTATAATATATATATATTATATATATATCATATATTTATAATATATATATATTATATATATATCATATATTTATAATATATATATATTATATATATTATATATATATCACATATTTATAATATATATATATTATATATATATCACATATATATAATATATATATATCACATATATAAAATATATATATATATCATATATTTATAATATATATATATTATATATATCACATATATATAATATATATATATCACATATATAAAATATATATATTATATATATTATACATATAATATATATATTATATATATATCATATATTTATAATATATATATTATATATACTATATATATACATATCATATATTTATATTATATATATATATCATATATTTATAATATATATATATATATATATATATATATTTAGCCAGTAGAGTTTAGTTTCCTAGAAGTACATTCAATGAAACAACATGTGTCTACCAAAGAGTGCTCAATGAGTGAACAGAGCAGGTATATTAAATTTATTTATACAAACATTGATTGCTAAATATGTGCATAAATGTTTCAGTAATCACCCGCGTTGGGAGATTACGTCTTCAGGCCAAGAATTATCGTCGGGGACTGATATTTTAAACAAAAACATTTTCTTATTTCGTTTACAAAGTTAGAATGTAACATGGGTGGGGTTATGAGCGGGGAGAGGATAAGAGAGGTCTTTGAAGATAATAAACATCTTTTTTATTCCCCTTTTTTTTATATTCCCTTTTTAAGTTTATCTATCCCATCTTTTGGTTTTTACGGCATAAGGTACTTGAGAAGTTAGTATTTTTGTCTTGCGGTCAGTAAATTAAAAACATTCCTTATGGCTATTGAGTACTGACCGGTGTCTTTCAATCCACACACACACACACATACACTAGAAGCAAACATACGCTTATACCTATACTCAGGAGTGGATATACACTGTTCGCTGTATTTTACTCACACACACACGCACTGAAAACAGACAATAACTATTACGACACGTAAGAATAAAATTAAAATAAATTAGATAAATAAAATAAAATAAAAATAAAATAAAAACAAATAAACAAATAAACAAATAAAAATAGAAAATAAAAATATAAAAATAAACATAAAACCCCAGAAATTATCAACCTATTCATGCATACATATATATAAATACATGTATAAACACCTACACTTTGATACACCCGTGTATATATACCCATATACACATACATAGATACATAATGCTCACATACAGTTATAACATGTTTATATTTATACTCATATATGCAGTTATATCAATGCACGGACCCTCAAACACATACATCCATGCACAAGTCATGATATAATATATATTATGACTTCTTTATTATACCAAAACTAATAATATTAATCCCACTAACCATCCTAATAATAATAATAATAATTTCTATAATATTGATAATATTAATAACACCAACAATATCAATAATAATAACAATAATAAGACTGTCGATTGGGAACTTTAAAAACCTGTGGACCCTAACCGGATATACGTCTCAATAAAATATATACATACATAAATATATATATATATATATATATATATATATATATATATATATATATATATATATATATATATACATACATATATATACGTATACATGTACACGCATACCAGCATACACACAATATATAAACACACAGTCAGACTATCCGCAGGTGCAGACACACATCCCCATCCATACATGTCACCAAATCTCCACAGATATATACGAGACACATATACATATAGATATCAATATAGACTCACGTATATACTTACATATATATACACACATGGACACATAGATACCCGCTTACTGACAACGCATAAAATACAGCAATACATGCACAAATACAAAAGCCTTTTTTAATAATAAGGTGCCTTTTAACTTCCGTAGTGTGGTAACTCTTTTATATGAAACAGCCATGTATGGATGGGGATGTGTGTCTGCACCTGTGGATAGTCTGATTGTGTGTGTATATATTGTGCGTACACTGGTAACACGTGCATATATATATATATATATATATATATATATATATATATATATATATATATATATATATATATATATATATATATATATATATATTATTGAGACGTGTATCCGATTAGGGTCCACAGGTTTTTAAAGTTCCCAATCGACAGTCTTATTATTGTTATTATTATTGATATTGTTGGTGTTATTAATATTATCAATATTATAGAAATTATTATTATTAGGATTGTTAGTGGGATTAATATTATTAGTTTTGGTATAATAACAGTCATAATATATGATATCCAGGTGTGTGCATGAATGTATGTGTTTGAGGGTCCGTGCATTGATATAACTGCATATATGAGTATAAATATAAACATGTTATAACTGTATGTGAGCATTATGTATCTATGTATGTGTATATGTGTATATGTGTGTATATATACACGGGTTTATAAAAGTGTGGGTGTTTATACGTGTATTCATATATATGTATGCATGAATAGGTTGATAACTTCTGGGGTTTTATGCTTATTTTTGTTTTTTATTTGTTTATTTGTTTATTTATTTTTATTTTATTTTATTTTATTTATTTATTGAATTTATTTTAATTTTAATTTTATTCTTGTGTGTTGTTATAGTTATTGTCTGTTTTCAGTGCGTGTGTGTGAGTAAAATACAGCGAACAGTGTATATCCACTCCTGAGTATAGGTATAAGCGTATGTTTGCTTCTAGTGTGTGTGTGTGTGTGTGTGTGTGGATTGAAAGACACCGGTCAGTACTCAATAGCCATAAGGAATGTTTTTAATTTACTGACCGCAAGACAAAAATACTAACTTCTCAAGTACCTTATGCCGTAAAAACCAAAAGATGAGATAGATAAACTTAAAAAGGGAATATAAAAAAAAGGAAAATAAAAAAGATGTTTATTATCTTCAAAGACCTCTCTTATCCTCTCCCCGCTCATAACCCCACCCATGTTACATTCTAACTTTGTAAACGAAATAAGAAAATGTTTTTGTTTGAAATATCAGTTATCGACGATAATTCTTGGTCTGAAGACGTAATCCCTCAACGCGAGTGTTTACAGAAACGCGTATGCACATATGTAGCTATCAATATTTGTATAAATAATTTATATATATATATAATTATTATTATATATATATATATACATATATATATATATATATATACACATATATACACATATATATATAATATATATATCATATATGTATAATATATATGTTTATCATATATATATATATTATGTATTTATAATATACTAGCATTCCAGCCTGGCGTTGCCCGGGTGTTTGGAGGTGTGTGTTCAACAAATAAAAAGTGGTAGTAGAAAGGCAAGCTCGAGCCCGTACTGCGAAGGATGAAAAGAACAGGGAAAAAAACCTGACATCTTTGTCGTTACGACCACCGCCAAATCGGAAGTGACGTATGTTTTAATTAAGGCTAGACAATAAAAAGGAGAGGATGACTTTCAAAAATATTGGCAAAAAAAGTGACCCCCCCCCCCTCCTGTAGAAAAGTACCCAGTTGATGGTGAAGATATTAATGTTTTTAGCCAATTTTTCGATAGTTGTCGTCTGAAAGGTCGAACTTCAAAAGGATACTCGTCTTGTAAAAATCCGTCGCCTCTGTCGAAAGTTTTTGGCAGACATGCAAACATACATACATACATACATTTATATATTGGTAACTAAATATTTTCGACCCAAACCGATTAAAAAGCTTGCCCTATCTCTGAATACCCTTTATGTAAAATTTCAAATGTTTAGACCGGAAAGTGCCTGAGTAATTTTTTTAACTTTGACCCTTTTTATGAGCCCTTAACATTTATTGTTTTGGGCTCAAATCAAGTTATTAAGTTAGATCCATGTCCAAGGAACCTATATGTAAAATTTTAAGTGTTTAACCCAAAATTGTCGGAGGAGTTTGGTAGAGTTCTCAAAGGTCAAATCGTTGAACTTTGACCCCTTAATAGTAAAATTTCTAGCTGAAAACGAATTACACAAAGATTTTCTCAAATCTCAGTACCCTGTATATCAAATTTCGAGTCTGTAGATTTAAAATTGACAAAGTTATTGCATAGGCAAATGTACCCGCACACACACAGACAGACACTTTCACTTTTATAGATATACTAGCATGGGTGCCCGGCGTTGCCCGGATGTTTGGAGGTGTATGCTGAGCAAAAAAAAAAAAAAAAAAGGTCAATTTTTTTAACTTTGACCTCTTTTATGACCCCTTAAAATTCATTGTTTAGGGCTCAAACTAAGTTAGATTCATGTCCAAGGAATCTATATCTAAAATTTCAAGTGTTTAGACCCAAAATTGTATGAGGAGTTTGGTAGAGTTCTCAAAGGTCAAATCGTTGAACTGTGACCCCTTAACCACCAAATTTTAGGCCGAAAACCGATCATATGGATTTTCCCAAATCTCAGTATCCTGTATATCAAATTTCCAGTCTGTAGACTTAAAATTGACAGAGTTATTGCGTAGGGCAATATACACGCACAGACACACAGATACACAGACAAACAGACACTTTCACTTTTATAGATAGATAGATAAATAGATAGATTAAACAAAAATATATAAGTATACATAAATATATATGGAAACAATTTTGTGTTTACTATAAACTTTTTACGTAAATATTATGCAAGTATAAATGAAGTAGAATATCTGCATGAATATAATTACACGTAATAGTTAACTAAAGATGATAATCCCATAAGAAAACCGAAAAAAACTAATAGGGAATTAATTAAAATGAATGTTTAAAAGAATATGCAAATTAGCTAGAGCTTTTACAGATGAATGCAATTCCACAACCCATAAGGTTTTTAACATGAATAGCAATACACACACAAAAAAGATTATATACATAATATTAAATGAAAGATGGGGAATGAAAGTGAAATATAACTTTATTAGATCATCAGAACAATAAGGAAAAGTTAAGGGGAAAATTAACAAAAAAAAACTCTTTAGGTCATGGCATTTCGAAGCTACATGCTTCTCGCCAGAAGAGAAGGGCCAGGATTATACAAAATGCAACTATGGGGGAAAAATTGGCTTAATGACATTTAGGTATGAAATGAGAATGAAGAAATAGGATAATATGGTAAATAGTAATTAAAAGTAGGTACAACATACAAGGGCAAATCGGAAGGGTAGTATATATGTAGGTAAAAAAACTTTTAATTACTTATTGGTTACTTAATTCGAATTCTCCCTCCTAACAACCAACTATCCATCACTGTCGCCAACAATGAAGACATATTGTTATATTTTTATATATCATTGTGCCATCAGTCTTTTTAAACATTGCAGTAATAAAAGAGAGAAGCCCGATTACTGATCATCTTTCAGATAAATTGTCTAAATCCCGGGGGGTGGGAGTTGTATACTACTTAAACACTGCAACTTGCTTTTCCCTTTTCTTCTTTGTCATATATAGATAACTAGCCTAGGTACCTGGCATTGCACGGGTGTTTGTAGGTGTGTGTTGAGCAAAAAAAAAAAAAAAAAAGTTGTAGTAGGCAGGCAGGCTTGAACCCGTGACCTGAAGGTGAAAAAGAAAGTGCAGGTGTGTGTAAGGGTGTTTTTTGAGCAAAAAAAAATAAAGGAAAATTGCGAGCGCAAGAAAAAAAAAAGTAATAGTAGGCAGGCAAGCTCAAACTCGTAAAACCGTGAAGGAAGAAAAGAAAGTGAAAACAAAAAAATGTGACACGTTAGCTGTTGCACCCATCGCCAAATAGGAAGTGACATAGGTTTAAATTAAGGCTAGACAATAAAAAAAAGGCGATAACTTTTGAAAATATCGGTAAAAAAGCGCCTTTCCCTGTAGAAAAGTGCCCAGTTGAGGGTGAAGGAATTAATGTTTTGGGCCAATTTTTCAATATTTGTTGTCCGAAGGATCGAGCTTCAAAATGATATCAATCGCATGAAAATTCGTCGCCTCTCTCAAAGGTTTTAGGCAGACATACAAACATACATACATACATACATTTAAACAGACAGGTGAAATTTATGTCATAGATTATTTGAAAATGGATGACATCATAAAAGTTAAATGATAGTTGCCAAAAGCAGTGCGATGTCAGAAAGGTAACTGATAAAAACTATGAACTTGTATGCACGTTTGGAAGTAACAGCACTCATAATGCATTCGTTTATGTGAAAGCAGTTACGACAGTCCTAATGTAATGTTCTGCTTGAGACGGAATGAATTTGACTCCATTTTTCTGCAGTTAAACAACTGACATTTATTTACAGGTACTTTACTCTCCAGAATCATGCCTTATCTCATGTTCAAGACTCATGTTGCATTACAATGTGCTGAACAAGACTCTGCCGTGTCAAACACGTGATACTCCATCCCCGTCCGGCCATGTTTAATACACGTCTTTACCTATCACTCTCGGACCACCAGTGTTCTTCTCTAACTTGATCAGCACTCTGTGAACACGTTTTTCTTTTTATAATCTTTTCTTTCCTTCTTCCTTACTCACAGCTCGGTCATTTGCATGTGCGTTTTGTTATCCTAACACTAGATAAACATTGATTTATATCTGAGTTTCTAAAACAAGAACATATCCTCATTTTGCATTAATTTATTTACACTATTTCATTTATTTCGTTTTCATTGTTATATTCTGTAATCTAAGCCCTTAGAGATTTCAAACAAAGCTCTTTATTCAGTCTACGGGATTAGATTTTTATCAACCCTGATGTCTGTATATCTAATTACCTGATCGCTGTGAGTCCAATCCCATGGTCAGGCAGTGAGAAGACATCTACTCTGGTTCACTGGAAAAAGCAAAAGTTGTATCAAAAAGACAAGTTGACTAAAACAATTTTAAAAACCATATGTTAAAGCCAAAAACAGTAGGTTAGCCAATGCATGTATATTTTTGTAAAGTTTAAGCATAATCAGAAGATAATTCCTTAACCTAAACTATGATATTTCATGGTTATTAATGAAATATAGACAAATCTAAGAATAATGCCTTTATTGAGATCAGAGTTATCTCCCTTGAACATGATTGGTTTTAATGGAAGATGTTGCTGTGTTTTTGTTTTATGGAAATCGCTCCAGACAAGGCATGACGTCACTTGACGTAAGAAGCTAACAAGAACGAAAGATGATTATCGCAAATACATGAGATGCTTATTAGCCTTAATCTTGAAAAGACCAAGGATATAGGTAGGAGGAAAACAGTCATCAGGGAGAGGGTCCCACAAACCTGCAGTTTTTGGAAAGAAAGTACCAGAATAGGAAGCTGTATTACAATAAGATATCAAAACAGTGAATTGATGGCAACCACTAGACCAATGAATCAAACGAGCTGGAACAAAGGAAGCAGGGAATAGATCAGATAATTCCGATTCCATGATTGTACAGTAACTAAGGGGCAAAATTTTAAAACCTAATATTTGTTAGAAATAACAACTGTGAAAAGCTGAAATTTTGACAACTGGTAGTCGTTATCATTCATAATAACATACTAAAATTTGAATCATGTAAAAAATAATCCAAAAAGGATTGACAAAAGAAAGTTATCCAATTGCGAATATTGAACGTAGTTGTCCCAAGTAAAAAATTGGCAGGATCTATCCAGCCAGAGAAGCTTTGAATTGTAAAGAATTCAAAGTAAAAAATTGGTAGTATTAATCCAGTCAAGATCGGCAGAACATAGTTCCCTTCTTATGTCAAGACGAAAAACTATGATTGAAGAATTCAAGGAGATTCAGTATATTTTCTAAATCGGCTGGTATCTGATTGGTTCACTAATATCACCCCTGGTTATAAATATAATCGTCCAAAATCTTTATGATACATACTCATTATGCTAGAAATGCTGCAACAAATTAATTAACAATTCTACCCGGTCATGGCTAATGGAACAAGAACAATCTACTCCTGGTGATTAGATACAGAATTCAGTTTGAAATCCCATATGGGTTCCTGAGTTTGATTTACAGATTGTTAAATTCAAAAAGATATGTAGAATAGATGACAACCAACGCCCATCAAAAGTTTCATGTTCGTATCATGTCACAAAAATGTTATGAAGTGTATGTGTGTGTGTGTGTGTGTGTGTGTGTGTGTGTGTGTGTGTGTGTGTGTGTGTGTGTGTGTGTGTGCAGCTATAGTATCAATGTTGAGTCTATGGTGCTTCTTGTCAAAACTCTTAGGGCTGGAAAGCTCGGGGAGTTTTGGTTGCACTCCAAGAGAGGAGCATGGGGTTTGGCAAGCCAGAAAGGAAGTTGAATACTTGCACCTGTAACAGAGCACATATGAGCGCATGCAAAAAATATCAACAGCAGCCGAAGAATTGAAGAGATGGCTAACGAAGGTATTAGCAGCAGCAGCAGTACATATGCAAATTAGAAGAGTGCGCAGGCTTGCATCAGAAGAAAAGTACTCCACATGGTGAAAAAGAGGAGAAAAAGCGTATGCTGGACAAGATGGACATGTGACCCCATGATGTTAGCGAAAGACTTTTAAGCTGGTGTTGAGACAGTGGGGTTTTGTTAATAATCTCATGGCAGACGAAATGAACAGTAAAAAAAACAAAAAAAAAACACAACAAGGCATTGTTCGGAAAGTAACAGTAATAAATGTCTTTTGCTAAAACAGAAAAACGAAACGCCGAGTCAGATTTATTTATTTTTGTTTGGTTGTTCCTTTTTGATGATACCAGACGGCGTGGAGGGCCGAAAGATGTTTGAACTGCAATGAACACAGTTTGAGCGTAACAGCCCCGTTACAAATCAGTGCCAAGTTTAAAACCAAAGACATAGTCAAAATTGTAAACCGCAAACTGTCACTGCTGCTGCTGCTATAGCCGTCTGTAATCGTTACTGCTGCTACAAATGCACCTGAAGTAGACATCAACAAAATGTCGCAAAAATAACAACCAAGATGAGAATAATAGTCCAAATAATCCAAATTGTCCTGATCATAAAAATTCTGAAACAAACCGAAACAATGCAATCAAATTCATTCATATGATGAGATTTTTTTTTATTATTTACTCTTTGTTATCAAAAGACTTCCTCAGAAATAAGTGATGTTATTTTTTTTCTACAAAACACAGATATACGAGTTAAAGAAGAGAGGGGGCAGAAAATCAGAAAAAGGAAAGAATATAAAAAAAAAAAAAAGAAAGAAGAACAAAGCAGTATTTCAGATTATCTTTAAATCTAAAAAAAAAAGAGATAAGGTAGAAGTAAAATAGAAAAAAAAAAAAAAATAGGGAAAGACCTTAATTCGTTAGATGTTGAAAAAAAATGTGGTTACTCTTGCTGGTCCTAAAAGTGGGTTATCATTAATGCTCAATGGTTCATAGATGGGTGATTATTTGAATTTCAATTTAAATAGAAAAGGGACATTTCCATCCCCTTTCTAAAAACTAAAATATTTATTTGAAAAAAAAAACAAAAAAAAAACCTAACAAATTCAAATAAGAAAAAAAAGGAGAATTTAAATTTTTTTCAGTTGACTCAAAACGATTAAAAACTAAACTAATCGAAAATTACTATACTTATACCCATTCCTATCTATTCTCGAACTCCACCTCCAAATTTGAATATTATAAAATGTAAAAAAAAATTAAAAAGTTATATAGTGTTATTGATTGAATGCAAGAAGATATAGAATTTCTTGATTGATACAGAGCAACGTTGGATGTGCCTGCTAGTATTATCTAAAATAATATCTTATTGATCTATATAATAAAGTAAAGTCGATTTTCCCCTATTCATTTAGAACTAAACGCTTTATATGTTAATCAATTACATCAACTACATAAGCCAAATCCTAATGCGTGTTTCCAGAAAATATATGTTCATGTTGTTTCCTTTCAAAATTTCTTGCATTATCTCCAGGTGAGCTGTTACTCCCAACTAAGACTTTGAGGTTGTGGACATTTTCACTCGCATCATAATATCTACTGCCTCAAGTATTACCAGGTAAAAATTTTTCATGGCATAATGATCCAATGAACAGCGTTATGTTTCATTTTTCATATTGCTCTTTTTCTGTGTTACCTACTAAATATTTTCAATCAAAATAATAACGGCTCCCTTCCTCCTTCCACGTACTACTAACATACTCACTTCATTACTAATATTATACTTATCGACTTTTCTTTTTACATTCATTTCACATTTTGGTTATAGTCAGCTAACTTCTTCCCTAATTTTGTGCATGGCTGCTACTGGAACCAATAAAGACACAAAACAGTCCCTTCGCATTTTTTGTACTTCAGTATTCGTATTTTGAAGCAATTTATTGAAATAAAATATTAAAAAAAACGGACATTAATGAAAAATATACAATAAAAAATAACAAAGTTATAAAAAGATAAAAAATAAAACAATTAGTCTTTATTTGCACTTTTAATAACAAAATTATAAAAACAAGTTCAATAATTCTTTATAGAAAAACGATTGCAAAAGTTGTTTTCAATAATTCTTAATAATAATAATAAAAAAAAGACTGAAAGAAGTGTTTTCAATAATTATTAAAAAAAAAAAAAATTGGAAAAAGCTGTTTTCACTAAAATGTAATAAAAAAAAGAGAGAGAATACATGCACATGGGGAGATATAGACGTAAGAGAAAATAGAGAAAGAACTACTTTTTCTCTTTTCAATAGTTCTGGTAGGAGGCACATGGAAAATTAGGGAAGACGTTTGCTGACTATAGCCCACATTTTTAACATCATACTATTTACGTAATAATAAAATAATATTATCGATGCAGTAAAATTTCAAGAGAAATTAAGCTAATTCAGATTACTTTTATTTGAGAATAACAGATTAAGTTTCAGATTCTATTTCCAACCAGCTCGTATTCGCCTTCCTGTAAAAACAACAAATACCACTAAAAATTTAGATGCCTGTTTTGATAAGCTTTACAATTACTATTTTGTTAGAGTTATTTTGTTTTTATTGTTATTTATATTGTTAATGCTGTATTTATTCTTCTTTTTGTTACTATTTTTAGTAGTAGTAGTAGTAGTAATGTTACTATGATATGAAGACTGAAACTACTTTCAGTAATTTTCCCCACTCTTTATCTGTGCCAAAATCAAAACGTAGATTCCATGAACAAAGCTTCTTTCTTAGAAGTGCACGCCTGTGGAACTTTCTTCCGTTTGCCTGTTTTCCACCTGACTACAACTTGGATGTCTTCAAGTCCAACATAAACAAATTCCTGACGAATCACCCCCTTAAGTAAGACACTTTATAAAATCTCCAATACTAACGATTACTACGATACTATCCCATTGATTACTGTACACGCAATAACCCTTATCCTCGAGTGGCTTCCGGGCCTTGTGACCTCCATGTAAAAAAAAAAAAAAAAAAAAAATGACAGTATTGATAAATAGTTTGAAAACTATAGTGGAGGAAACCCAGTCTTCTCAAACTTAGAGCAATCTATATTTTATTTGCCTTGAAACAATAAATGCTTTTTTTTAAAACCATTTATTTTAAAATACTGATGGGGTGGGGTAGCTACTATTTACAACTAGAAGGTAGGGAACCTAGCCCCTGCTCCAAACTTAGTTAAATCGCTTTTATTTACAAAAATAATTTTTATAACAATTATTTTATATCTATATATAAAAACATGATGAAATCCTATTTTAATTAAATTACTTGAAGTGAAATGAGTTCTTTTCCGATTTCTTTTTTTCAGAACTGATATATTAGTATTTATCTATTTTTTAATCTTTTTTTAAATTCAATTTTCACCCCAAACAAGGCACAGTGCCACTTTGAAGTAGGGGGCTACTATCGGGGACATAAGTTGCAGGGGTATTATGAAGGGAGATGAGTAGCAAGAGGTTTGTTCACATTACACTTGAACTTCTGCATATCAGTACAGTTGAGAAAGCAGAATCCCGGAAGGGAGTTCCAAAGTCTAACAGTTCTGGGGAAGAAACTATTAAATCAATATTTTTTTTTTGGGGGGGGGACAACGCCGGGATAAGAGTTCTGCTAGTTTTTTATATTGTGATCTTGCTATGTCTTTAAACAAGCATTATTAAACACTAGCAG